>NC_089690.1:2165961-2475384 GCF_031753505.1 Anomalospiza imberbis | reverse complement strand
AAATAATTCTTTAAATAGCTACAGGAAACAAGAACTCTCTGTTGTCATGGAGAAGTCGCTGCTCCCAGGGCAAAACCTGGCTGCCAACCTGACCACAGCTCTGTCATTTCACACAGCAGATCCAGAATAATAAAGCAAACAGGGGAAAAAAAAAAAAAGGAAAAATATCTAATTAACTTCAGAGGTGTAGAAAGCAAAAAATGTGAATAAAACAATGAAATAACTCCTGGATATTAAATGTTATAAATATCTGTGTATCAGTCCAAAGCAATGGAAAATCATGGGATTATTTGGGTTGGAAGGGACCTTAAAGATCATCCAGTCATTCAAGGACACCTTCCACTGTCCCAGCTGCTCCAAACCCTGTCCAACCTGGCCTTGGACACTTCCAGGGATCCAGGGACAGCCACAGCTTATCTGGGAATCTGTGCCAGGGCCTCAGAACAGCAGAAAGCTGAGATTTATAAAAACAGTTTTAAAGCTGAACAAACTTTTGAACCCATTTATCAAAGTTCCTGTAGTTCCCGCCCCAAGGTGAGACAATAATAAATAGATAAAAAGTTAATTGCCTTCCCAAGCCTTTTTAAGGAAAAAAAAGCAAAATTACAGAGAATTTTTTAAAAGAAAAGCTGGCACTGGGCAATCACTCTTGCAAAACCTTTCTAATGAATCATTCCAGCCTCCCATTCTTCACAGGAACAGGGAATTTCCACTTCAGAGCCAAGATATTCATTTTGATAAAAGAAAATACCACATGTACAGGAATGCAGGGAGCTAGATCTCTAAATCCTTTTATTTTAGGATAAAAACAGGGGACAAACCTGTTGGGGAGCTGACAACAGATTTGTGGGGATAGGGAAGTGGGCAGGGTGGCTGGAGCTCACCCCACGTGGAAGGCAGAGCTCACCTGAGCTCTGAAAAATTGAAAAGAATTAAAAAATTAAAGAATTAAATAAATTTATTTTAAAATTATTATTTAAAAATTAAAATGCATTTAAAAATTAAAAATTTTATTTTAAAATTAAAATTTAAAAAATAATTTAAAAATTAAAGAAAAAAAAAATTTCCTCTGGGATTTTTTCTTTCAATTTCAAAGATATTGAAATAAAAAATCCCAGAGGAAACTTGCCCAGTTCAGCAAACTCTCTGCTCTTGCCCTCTGTGGCTCCAGTTTTGGTTGGCTCTACCTCTAAAATAATAATTTTAATCCCTCACAGAAGTACTGCCTAATCTGGCAATTACAAAACATAACCCAAACATTTTCCACTTCCAGTTTGACTAGAAATAATTTAATGTTCTGTGAGAAATTCATTTCACTTCCACAGGCCTCAGTTTGGGACAGCATCACATTTATCCCTAAAATGTCATATTCCCTCTCCATATCTTCTACTGAGTATAAGAAAAAACCGCCAAGGAGGAGGAAATCCTAATTGAAAATCCAGAACTGTTGGTAATTTTTTAATGAATTTCCTCTATTTCGTATTTTGGCAGCAAAGACAAATAACGCATAATTCAATTTTAAATTACCCACTTCATTGTGGGGTAATCTGGGGTAGTTTTACCAGCAGGGAAAACACCACATTCTCTAGGACAATGACAACATGAAGGAGGAAGAGAAGGATTTTGCTCCTGTTGAATCCCTCGGGATGGATGGGGAGCTTCCATCTCAATTAAACAGCATTCCCACCTCCTTCTGTCTCAGCAGGGAGTTTCACCGTGGAAAACTCGGGAGTTTTCCCCACAAGACACTGAGGGACAGCAGTGATGGATGGGTTGGATGAGCCCTAGATTTATTTCCTTTTGGAAGGAAGGAGCACTTGTCGCTGCTCCAGCTTTCTCTCCAAAACATTTTGTTTCTCACCAAAGCCCATGGGGTAACTGGAAGCAACATCAATCAAAGCCAGACAATCCTACAACATCCAAACCCTGGTCAAAATTGATGGAGAAGGGCAGCTTTTGTCTTTGCTAATGTGACAAACGCTGCAGTGGTGCAGTGCAAAGCCCTTCACCCACAGAGCTGTGTTGCCCTGATTTTTAAAAGTGTTAAGTTTTCCTTTATAGTTCTTTTGAAAGTTTTGAAGTTCTCATAAAACTTCTTCAGCCTTCTGATCTGTTTACATATTTCTACTGGAGTTCTCACACACCATTCATGTAAATAATGATTGTTTTGCATTCTTCTTTGTGAGAAGAGAGAAATGATGGACTGTTGGTTTGACCAGTGTGGTTGGAGAGGTGATAATTCCATCCTCCAATCCACAGTCACCTCTAGAATTCTATAAATACTAAATGCATGAATAAAACTCTCTCTTTTTTCTCCTTTAAAATTATCAAGCATCTGTGTACTTTCTTCGTGTCCAACAGCAACAGAGCTGTGTCTGCCTTGAGTGCTCAGTCGCTGCCCTGGCTCCTGAACATCCACTTGGGGTTGAAATCTGAGCACTGGAAACCTGAACAGTTCCACACTGCTGCCAGAAGATGAGGTTGGCTCCACAGAGAGCTTCCATGCTGGGAGCAAATCTGGTGGAAATAAAACAAGCTCTAAGCAGAGAAGACTTTGTGCTAACAGCAACTTCTTAATCTAAAACAGAAGTAAAAATCAGTGATATTTACCCAGGATTTGCCATGCTGTGCCTGCACGCTCCTTTCCATCTCTCCCAGCTGGATGTGGCTTCCTTGTGCCTCGTGCCAATCCTAACCCCACAAAACCACATATCACAGAGAATCTAAAACAGCATTACAGAAACTGTGACTTCTCTGAGCCCTGTCACAAATTCTGTGCCACCAGAAAAAGGCAAAGTGCTCACAACATGAGGCAATCCATCAAGGATATATTACCTGATTAATAAATGCATGGATGTTCTGTTAATATCTACATTTGACAACGAAGTTAAGCCTAAAGGATAACATTTTATATGTTTTTGGTTCACAGGGCTGAAGCCCTTCCCATGCCACATCATAAACCCCAAAGTGCAATATTTATTTTATAATGTATCAACCCCTTAACAAAAGCTAAAACCCATTGCCAGCAAATATCCATGCACAGCAAATCCAACGCCTTGTCTGGGAAAAGGCTGAGCCAGAAAATGGGGATCAGAGAGTGCTCTAAATGAGACAACACACTGATGAAAAGAGATGGTGTTTCCCCTGAAGTATTCCTATTCAATTTAAAATGGATTAGAGAGCACTCTGGGTGTAAGTGCTGCACTTTGGGTGGCAATGATATTTCAGCTTTGTATACAAAATATTCCATTCCATCTCCTCGTGTTTATAAAGGCTCCAGCACAGCCTCTGCTATCCACACTGTTATTAAAGCTGCTTCTCGTAATACATTAAAGAGTGGAAATGCTCTTTTAGGATAATCCTCCGTGTGCTCTTTGCCCCGTCAGGATGCACACAGAAGCAGAGACAGAGCTCCAGGAAACACAAAGGATATGGCTGCAATGGGTATCTACCAAAAATTAGTGCAAGAATTGCACTCAACAATTTATTTGGCACCTCAACGAAGCCAAACTGCTCCTGCACAGATTCCTGATAATTTGTGAGGCTGTAATTTTGTTTTCCTTCACATAATCATGTGTATCCATATATCCAGACATTTCTTACAAGTATCTTTGATTGAACATGGAGAAAAGAGATATCCCAATGGGCATCCCAATGGAGATCCCAATTTCCTCAGTCCCCAACACAGCAGGCTCTGTCCCAGAGGAAATCTTGTCAACCCTCCCAAAGAGAGCACTACTGGCTTTGCCACCCGATGCATGTGATCCTTAATTCGTGGAATCCTGGAATGGTTTGGGTTGGAAAGAACCTTAAAGCTCATCCCATTCCACCCTGCCATGGGCAGGGACACCTTCCACTGTCCCGGGACCCTGTCCAACCTGGCCTTGGACACTTCCAGGGATGGAGCAGCCACAGCTTCCCTGGGAATTCTATTCCAGGGCCTCACCAACCTCACAGGGAACTATTCCTTCCCAAATTCATTATCTTTTTCCTCACCCTATTAATTAGAAAATGTAGAAACTGAGCTTAAACCAAGTTTTGGTCCATCACCCATGAGTCTTGATTTATGTTTACTGACTATTAGAAAGCACCATCTCTTCAGCAGGTCTCCATCAACTAAAATCAAATTCCTAATATTTTATTGCAGGCTAACTGTCTAAAAAAGGAATCAAAATTTAAAAAAGCAAGTCAGGAAGATATATGTAAAACTAAATGATATGCTAAAAATAAGACAGTGAGGTTTAGTTTTATTTTAAATTATCAAACTGGGATTGAGAAGATGGAGTGCACATATTTTAATGGTTTTTGACTGACAGTTTCCAGGTGGGGAAGCTCCAAGCACCTTAAGAAATAATTCAATGATTCAGTCACTGACTGCTGCAGTCAAGACATCCCTTTAGTGGAGAAAATTTTATGTTAAGTTCTAAAAAAATCACCGAGCAAAAGGAAACGCATCATTCTTCCAGGAGATTTCTTTCAAGCATCCTTCATATTTTCTACCCTGGGGCAAACTCATTTTTCTCCTGAGATGCTGCAGTGCTCAAGTCCGAAGAACTTCCCAGGAATGCTCAGATGTTGGGAATTTTTGTGGTTTGGTTGGAAAAGGCTTGGTGCATGGTGGTAATTGGGCCTCTATAGAGTGTTTTGGTGGGTGTTTGTGGGGATTTTTATTTTATAAAATGAAAAATCAAACACCAGAAGTGCTGCCTTTGATTGCTCCTTTCCCCCTTTTTAATTTTTATAACTGAAATTAAGAACACTTTTAGCTCCTCCATTGAACAGTTTAAACATGGTCACTCATCCATTTCCCTTTTGCGTTTTCACAGAATCTGCTGGGTTGGAAAGGACCTTGTAAAGTATTTTATTATATCTAGAGAATTAACAGTGACTGAAACAATTTTTTCCAAGGAAAGAGGGAACAGGGATGTCATAAATACTAAAATACAGGTACGAAAGATTTTTAAAAGTAGATTTGTTGATAAAAAAATCACTCCTTCCAAGCACAAATAGCACCCTTAGCATGAAAACCACAACCACCAGCATTAAATAATGTCCCTACTCAATATATTTTACATCCCTTGTCTCTTCCACACAACAATCTAAAGTCCTGACAGCTCCAATCTTTAATTTAATTTGTTCCCGACCTTTCTGATAACGCTGCCTGTTATCTCCTGTATTCCTTCCATGACTATAATGACAACATTGTCCTGAAAAAACTGTGTTTGGCCCTCTTGGAGGTGTGAATATTGAATTGTGACACAACTCCTAGGGGATTTCCTAGCAATGATGAGGCCACATTTTCTAGTTGCATATTTCTGCATTCAGCTCCAAAATGGGATTTTCATTGAAAAAAACAAAGCATCTAACAGGTGTATCCCTGCAATCCCAAATCCTTCCTCTGGTGGCACAATGAGCATGGCCATTCTCACCCCAATCCCAGCCCTTCCCCTCAGAGGTAATGATGCCTCAGGTTTTAGCTTTTCTATTTTCCACATTCTGTGCTGCTTTAGTGTGCAGTCCTGAGCTTCACCTTATGGGATGGTGAGCTCTCCTCACAGAGCAGGGAGACAAAACAATTCCTTCTCCAGCTGGGCACCAAGGACAAATGATCCAAACCTCAGGCCCAGGAGCACAAACAACGTGGGCTGGAGAGAGGAAAACAAGCAGGATGGGACTGCATGGGCTAAAGCTGGAATGGGACAATGAACTCCAATGTGCCAATGGAGCAGAGCTGATCCCAGTGAGAGCCCCCGGGAGCGCTCGTGCATTTTGGGACCATTTGGGTTCATCTTGGGTGCAGCCCTGGCTGGGCTCTGGTGCTGCCCAAGGTGGATCCTTGGGCTCTGCCCAGCCTCTGCTCTAGCTCAGCCTGCACAAGGCATCAGGAACACAACTCAGACTTCCCACAGGTCTGAGAGTTTTCAACGATATTTCATTTTCATGCTCAAGTCCTCACTAATCTTCTAATCCCATCTCCTGTAATTCCATTTCCCAGTCTCTAAAATTTGCTGTTGTCTCAAACTCCAGCATTTGCAATCGCTCCAAACTTCAGCTTCACTTCCATGTCATTTTTAAGCTCACAATTTTATCTTTGGAAGGATGCCAAACTTCAGCCAGTACATGCATTTCTTACCACTCCTCAGTGGTAAGAAACTTCCCCAACTTTTCCCAACCACACTTTTTAAATTTGACTTTTTTTTTTAAATCACTTTTCATTTCAAACACAGCATGGAAAGAGAACTGAGGGGACATAAATGACCCTGTCCACATCTGAAGGGGTGAACCACTTTACATAACAAAAAAGATTTTTAAATGCAAACACTCCTCTCTCTTAATGACATATTTGGGGCTGATTCTATTAGAATGGTAGAACTTTAAGAGCAGAGACAGCAGAGGTAGACCAGGAAAAAAAAAATCTTTCAACCCTGTGTCATATTTTAACATCTATATGCTTATATTAAATATAATAATTCTTATAAGACAAGTCATGGCTCAGCCCTCATCCAAAGGGATGCTGCCCTTCCTATTTGCATCAGTCTTGTTCAGAGAACAAAAGGTTTGGTTCCAGAAAACCCTCGCTGGCTGCTCCTCTCTTCAATAATGGTCTTTTGCCTGGTCAGCTTTAATTAAAGTCTTCTATGGATACAAAAGAAGGGTCAGGATTGACTTAAGAAAGCAGAAATATTCACCTGAAAGGGACTTGAGAATGAAAATGCATTAAAAAGTTGGGTACGAAACATGAAACGGGCTTTGTCACTCCTTTCATTCCTTCTCAAAGTATTTTATCGAAGTTGATTTTTCACAGCCTTCTTCAGAAGAGGATTTCACTGAAGGGTCTGACCACAGACGTTTCTAATGGAAAACTAAACTATTTTCACTTTCTTGATTTCTGCAGCTGGGCTTTATAACTTTTTTATAAAGACATTTCAGGAATAAAAAAAAAAAAAAAAAAAAACCCAAAAAAAAAAAAACAACATAACACAAGTAAAAGTTTTCAGAAGTATTTTCTACTGAACTTGTTCAAATAATAAATAAATAAATGACATAGAGATCTGGATTTTTTTTCAACTTTTTCTGATCCCCCATAACATATTTAGGGTTTTTTGACTGATTTTTTACTATGAACAGTGGGATGAAATGGTTCAGCTTTTATTTTCTCTTTAAACCATCTTCTCCCCATACCAGATCTATGTTTGCTCCACCAAGACATCCAGAGATCTCCAGGATATTGGTTGGCATTAATGGGATCTCCATGAAAGAAACTTTCTTGAGGATAAGGATGCAGAGCAACGAATCCATGGATTTAGGAAAAAAATTTAAACAAATTGGAAAGGATTACCACAATGGACCAGCTGATGAAAAGCCCAGCACAGCTCTGATAAGTAAAAACGTGCCTGATTTACATTTATATTGTGCTTTTTCTTTGCAATTGTTTTTGTATTCCTCCTCATCCATTCCAGGGCTGTGTTTTATTACTCTCTATAAGGAAATAATAAAATATGGTTACTACTTTATATTAAAAAAATAAAAGAAAGAAATACATAGGGTCTGGCAAGAAAATCTGTTTGCATAAAGTGGTGAGGAAATAAATAAATCTTAGAACTAAATCTCAGGTAGCTTCAAAATCTTGCCAAGTCCTCGCCCAGACTGGGATTGTCGGAAAACAGCAATGAATTCCAACAGAGTGGGACAAAAGTGGGGTTTAGATTTAAGGAAATATCCTGGTTCCTTGGGATGGAGATGTGCTGGATCCTACAATCCAAGGGACCCACTGGAGGCACTGCCCAGGCAGGAATAACTTAATGCAATTTAATTTAATATTAATATATAAAAATACAAAGTATTTTAATATATTAATATTAAAATATTTAATATTGTATGTAAAGTATGTAAAAGTATATTGTATATATGCATATATATGTATAGTATATATACACACATATATTGTATATTTATACTATATAAAATATATTATATATACACATATATATACTGTAGAATTATATAATATATATGCAATATATTGTGTATATACAGCATATAATGTATATATTTATTAATATTTATATATTTATATATAACAAAGACATTTCTCAATTTTGGAACTATGAAATATTCCCAAAATCTCTCCTTCTCCCTGTTATCCCTCAGCACCTGGCAGCTCCTGCCTGTCTGGGACACCCTGGATGCCCAGGTGCCTGCAATGGGATATTTTATTTATTTTATTCCTGCTGGAATTAAACATGAATGGGATTAAATCTGCCATCATTAAATCTTAGGAAAAGCTCTCTCACAGGACACCAACTCAGGTCCCCCAGTTTTATGGATAATTTTAAATCCAGCCCCCTTTAAAACCTCCCCTTACCACAGCAACATCTGTATTAACACCACAACTATTCCTGAGCAAAGGATGACTGGAAGGAAACCTTCCATGTTTAAATTTAATATTTCACGGCTTGTTTTCAAGGTGGAAGGCATCATGTACAAGATGGAGCAAAAATCAGCTTTTCAGGCTTGATTTCTTCTGTCACACTTAAGGGCTTTGCTGGTGTTAAGTATCACAAGGGCTTAAAAAAAAAAAGGCCAAGCTCCTGCTGCCAACACCACATTAAGTGTTCAACCAAGCTGGAATTTACTGCTTTGGAACATATGGCTATAAAAACAGGAGTGTGAAAAGGGCTTCTAATGTTTAGGAAAAGCAGTTTTATGTCATAACTGAGGAAATATATACAGGCCAAAATTCCTGGAGGAAAAAAAAATCCCAAATATTTACAGGAGCTCTGTGACTTAGGTAGTTACAGATGCAAAATATCTTTTGTTTCTTAAAGAAAACTAAAATTAAGCCTTCAAACCTGTGGTAAGGCTACTGATTTCTGTTATTTTATCACTAAAAGAACTGAGAAAATGGTACACAAAGGAGTTGGGGCCAAAGCAAAGTCACCCATCCTTTATGACATATTTACAAATATTTTTATAAATATATAAGAAAAAGTGAGATATTTTAGCAGAACTAAGTAGTGCCAAGGCTCAGCCAGACCTTCTGTGGGACAAATCAGATATTTCAGGGGAGTTCATACTTATTGACTCCAGTTTATTTCAGAATGTTGCCCTGGCAAGTTTTGCCTGCATTTTATTCTTTCCATGCCAAAACTTGTCACGTGTTTAAAACCCATCCCTGTTTGGAGAGGATGCTCCTCTTCCCTCTAAAGCAGTAGAGGTGGCAGCCAGGCCCAAGGTGTCATCAGGTCACATCGCCTATGTGGGTGATGACACTGAACTCTGCAGGAAATGAGCTCAAAGAGCAAAAATACCCAGGCGGAATGAAAGGTGAAATAATCTGTCTGAAACCCAACTGGTTTCATTTCCCAGCACTGAGTGGAGGAATGGGAGGAGCTCTCTGGTTCCTTCCCTTGCTCCAGACTGGAGGATTCTGCTTGGCAGAGCTGAAAATCACTGAGTGAATTCCTGGATCTGGAAATCATCGTTTGGTTCCCACACACTCAGAATTCCAGTAGAGGAGGGAAAGAATTATTATTTGTAAAATGGATTATTGAGGGGCTGGAACTTATCCAGGGAAGGGAACAGAGCTGGGGAAGGGTTTGGAGCCCCAGGAGAGGCTGAGGGAGCTGGGAAGGGGCTCAGCCTGGAGAAAAAGGGGATCAGGGGGGCCCTTGTGGCTCTGCACAACTCCTGACA
The DNA here is from genome assembly GCF_031753505.1 of Anomalospiza imberbis. Taxonomy (NCBI): domain Eukaryota; kingdom Metazoa; phylum Chordata; class Aves; order Passeriformes; family Viduidae; genus Anomalospiza; species Anomalospiza imberbis. The sequence goes on along the minus strand of NC_089690.1, from coordinate 2,465,688 downwards.
GGAGGGGACAGTCGGGGGGGTCGGACTCTGCTCCAGGAAACAGGGACAGGAGGAGAGGGAACGGCCTCAGGCTGGACCAAGTGAGGTTTAGTCTGGATATTAGCAAAAAATTCTAATTAGGGCGGTCAGGCATTGAAAGGTGTTGCCCATGGAGGTTTGGAGTCCCCATCCCTGGAGGGATTTAACAGCCACGTGGATGTGGCACCTGGGGACACGGGGCAGTGGTGGTCTTTGGGAATGGCTGGGGAAAGGTTGGACTCAGTCTCAGAGGGTTTTTCCATCCTAAACAATTCTGTGTTTCTATTGCAAACCATCAGACAGGTAAGAGTCACAACCTGATGTTTGAAGTTACCCTTGTGGCACTTCCTGACTTTCTGGACCTGAAAACAACGTAATTTTTGCAATGTTTATAAAAAAACAGTTCTACTCTGGGTCAGGATTTTTTATTCACAATTTTCTATACCAATCTGACTAAAAAATAAAAGACCAGTGTTCCAGGCAGGGTTGGACAGGACTTGGAGCAGCCTGGGATAGTGGAAGGTGTCCCTGCCATGGCAGAAGCTGGGAGTGGGACGAGCTTTAAGGTCCTGTCCAACCCAAGCCTTCTGTGATTCAAAGCCGGGCCAAAGCTCAGCCTTACTAAGGGAATCTTACAGGAGAGACAGATTTCCTTGGGAAATTCCAGTACAACAGAGCTCAGCTCACAAAATTCCAGGTGAATCCAAGCAAAGCTCGACCTGTCAGGGATTGATTTCAGCATCACATCAGTGGGTTGATATGAGGCTCCCAATTATTAATCTCTGATAACGACAGCTTGGTATTTATGTAGCTGAAGGATTTGAGGGAGGGCTTTGCCAGGGGCTGCACGGACAGGCTGGGAAATGCAAATGGATCTTGGAATTGCAGTTGGAGCCCCTCACACTCTGCATTGTTCACAAATTAGCTGCAGTGCAACAACTTTTAATGACCTCTTCACTTGCGTGGGAATAATTTCTGCAGCAGCCCTTTTTAGTTGCTGTAATTAAAGTAATTTAAAAGTTTTAACTAGAAAGTGCACTCAAGGCACAGGAACTGATAAAGGGAAATTTGGCTTCAAGAGCTCTTTTTTCCCCACCCCGTGCAGAGCTCCCACTGTGTCAGAAAATTACAGAATGTCCATCTTTCTGTTTGGCTCCACAACAAAGGATTTCCACCTACTCGCTGCATGCTTTTCTTATTTTTATTTTTGAATCCAGATGCTTTAATGGGGGAAGAAATGAAATCTGTTGCTATGACCGTGTGCCAGTATTAAATGGGAACAGAGGACTGGAAGAAAGTTGGGAGCACAAGGAAGCCAAGAAACCATAGAGGGCCCTTCCCCTGCTTCAAAACCTGCAGCATTTGTGGGTTCCAGTGGTATTTTTCCCTTTTGAGCCTTATGCATGTCTAATTGCTTTTTAATGCCGTGTTTGTTAACAGCCCATTCCTGCTGTTAATTTGGATATTGATTGTTTTCCATATAAAGATTACTCCAAGATTCCACAGACAAGCTTTACTCTAATATTTGTTTGATTGGGCCACGGAAAACATGAAAAGGAAAACATGAAAAGATACTGAAGCAAAGCGAAAGACAAGAGTCAGGAATGATTCTCAAAGTCTAATTCTTTACACACAATATGGGAATTGGATATTCCTGGATCCTGGCATTGGTACAGAAAAGATACAGCCTGAATATCCTGACAGAACTGCCCCAAAGAGCTAAATTTTGTTTTTGTGATGCTCCCTGTGGTCACTGACCACCCTCCAAATGATGTTGATCAATTCCAACCACAAACCACTCTGAAATACTTTAAAGACACAAATTTTACTTAATAAACAAGCAAAACACCAATATTCAAAAGGAGTTCTAGCACTAGGTATGACTAATAAAAAATATAAATTCAAACTCTTAATAAAATATTTACCAGCATAAATCACAATGAAATAATAAATTCATGACATTCTACTGCAGCCTACCTAAAATCCACGGACAGTTATCATTCCCAAGGAGAGCAGCAGGTGAGGCTGGGGTGACTTTTTGGCTTTTCAATGTGTATCTATGAATAATCCCTCCGGTTTCAGTATTCTGCAGGTGCAGAGACACCGCCAGTGTCGTTTTTAATAAAACATTCCATTGTAAATCAAGAAACACTCATACACACGCCATAAACAGGGTGGGGGGGAAAGAATAACATTTCCAAAGCCAAAGAGGCCATAAAAACTGGGTTTTACTGCAGGTGGTTGACCCTGGTTCAAGTTTAATTCACTCCAGAACGGAACTTCTTTGGGAAGCAGCATTTCACCCTTTTCTGTCTGGGCCTTGGCAATTCTGCACTTTAAATAACAATTCCACAGCCTCTCCATATAGACAATTAAAGTGCATTCATTAAGAGATTACTGCCCTATTAAAGCCATCAACCACTGGCTGATAAATAATCAGTCTAACTAGTGCACTCGCCTCGTGGTTATAATTAAATCAGTTTGCAGTTGGTGGCAACCATTAAATAAAGTTAATGATGATATTCTTTTATTGGCTTGAGGCAATAATATATAATAAACATCAGGCAAGAGGGTATTTGGCCCTGCAATCAGAATTTGGGTAATTTACTTTTGATTTTAAAAATTTCAGTACTAAGACTTAGCCTAGGTTGGCAGAGATAGAGCAGGCAGAGACTCCTACAATTTTTTGGGTTTAAAGGGAGCTTAAGGATCACCTCATGCCACCCCCTGCCAGGGTCAGGGACACCTTCCACTATCCACTTTTTAAATTTGGAAATATCAGACAATTTATCAACCAACAAAAAATGCTGTGCCAACAAAAATCTGCTGTATTGATCCACAGTCTGTCCTCGAAATCACCTCAACAAAATCATGTAATGGGGAGAGAGGAGAGAGAGCTCCTTGTTTCCATGCTGATTTGAATTTTAAATTTTTGTGCTAAAAATAAATTTAAAAATTCAAGTTAACCTCATGGCTGGGGTTCCATTCCAGCTGGACTACAGCCCCACATCCCATATTAACTTGGTGTTTTACTCCACTTGTTGTCTGCGGGATTTTTGCCACATCCAGTGACACAAATCCTGTGCACCTGCCACATTAACAATTCCATTTTCCCCTTAAACACCTGTTAAATAAAACCTGTCAAAAGAAAGCATCTGCATGCAGAAATATGGATTGGTTTGCCAAAAAACCAGCCGCAAAATCCTGTTTCTTTTGGATTAAATGGTTTTTTCAAGCTGAACAAAAGTATATCTTTTTTTTGAGCGATATTTCTGTGTTGGGTTATTCTGCCTTTTGATTTTCAATAATATTGATTGAGCCATGGCACAGAAGAAGGTTCTGAAAGCTCTTCATTGCTCCCATTCCCATTCCATGGATTAAACTGCCATACCAGACTCAAATATCTTCTGTACTTCAGAGTACAGGTTATGAGATTTCTCATATTTATTGCTGCAATTATCTCGGGCAGTAAACAGAGATGTTGCAGAATTCTGAAACTCAAAACCTAGGGAGTCATGGAATTATTTAGGCTGGAAAAGACCTTTAAGAACAAGAAGTCCCAGCACAAACTGTGTCCCCAAGGACCACATCCAAATATTTTTAAAATTCCTCCAGGGATGGTGACCCCACCACTGCCCTGAATAGTCTGTTCCAAGCCTTCACAACATATTCAGGGAAAAAGTTTTTCCCAGTAAGTCCCCAGTATCAGCAATTTCACCTCTTTCCAAGGCTGTAATCTCTATTTTTAAAGCTGTTCCTCTGTCATCACCTACTGAGATATTTTAGGGGGAAGAACCACACAAGTTTTGGTAAGAGCCATCACATGAATCAACATCCAAGGAAAAGAAAACCCAGACTATCAATATTTACAGTTCTTGAAAGGCCACTGTCAGGTTTTTATTTGGGAATTTGATGCATGTTGGAGGAAATAATAAGCAAGAGAGACCAGCAATAAAGAAAAGGAGAAGTTAAAGTCCTTGGAGAGATTAATTCTCAAAGCAAGACAATGAAGTAGCTGCAACCTGAAATTAAAGTGGTAGCAAATCTCTCTGAGATTAGAAAGGAGCCTGGTGGACAGATAGATTGGGTAATCATTTGATAGGAATCAGTTTAGAACAAGATAAAACAGAAAAGAAGAAAAGGAAGGGGATGTTTCGTGTCTGACAGGAGCAGGTTTGGGGACAAGGAAATACCAGCTGACTTTGGTGTCAATTTGGTGGCAGTTGTTTCACCAGAGTGACACAGGCACAGAAGAGAGATGAAATAAGAACTTGAAAAGGCAGAAAAAGAGGTGAAATTCAAAAGATGCAGGAGAAATCAATGCCCTGCTCCATGAAGAGCCATTTAAAAGGCAAACAGAAAAATTAAACGGTGGAAGAGTTGATGCAGAGAAAGGGGAACAGAAAAATGGGAAGCAAAGGAAGTGTGAAACTTTTTCCCTTGACAAGCCAAACCAAATAAAACTCACCTGCAATTAACAAATAATTAATTGATCTTGTGTGTTCCATCCAGCTCTGGCAGATGTGAAATTCCCTAGGGATGCAGCCACAGTTCATACAAACCACCACCACCTGGCTCATTTAGGATCAGCTGAGAATCTGGGACTGGGAAATTTGCAGGCAGTGCCTTGCTTCAGGTTTGGGGTTGGGTATTTTAGTACCAAGTGCTGACATTTCCAAAAGCAAGGAGATCAGGATAATATTCAGTTTGCATTTACAAACTGGGGGGTGTGTTTTCCCAGTTTCAACCCCACAGCTCCTCCCAGTGAACAGAATATTCCAGGGGCAAATCAGTGTTCCAATTTTATTCCTTTATCAACATACACAGCATCAAGCAGTAATTGATGCACTATCAATTTTGATGCACTTTTTTGCAGTAATTGATGCACTAACCCATAATGACCTGACTTTCTTCCCTTGGAGACAAAATACCAAAGCCACGTCTCCACTTTCACTGCTCTTAATTTCAAAGCAAAACTCTTTTCAATATCACCTAAATATATCCATCATTTCTCTGCAAGCCTCCATAATCCCTTGCCAATAACACCTCCAATTTCATTTAATACATCCTTCCCAGAAACTCCTGATGTTTTAAATCCCCAATCACTTTTCTCATTCAACCATGTCTCCCTTATTCCAATAATTTCATACTTATGCTAAAACATCTGTAAGTCCCATTCAGCAAACTCGTTATATAAGATAGGCAGCTTTTCCCTCTTAGCTCTGCTTTGATTTTCATCCTTTCCACAGGTATTTTCCTCTGAACATTGTTAACCACTGGATAAATTACCTTGGGATTTAGGCAGCGACATCCAAATGTCTCTCCACCCTCATTATTCCAGCTAACAGAAGATGGGGAGTAATTAATCAGTTTAGAACACAGCTGATTTTTCCCCTGAGCTTGTGAAAGGCAGGCCCTTCATAAATATTATTCTGATTTTTCAATTTGGTTCTTTGCCTGGATTTTTTCCCCTGAAAACATGCCATGTCCATGGCTGGAGGAACATCTACAGCATCTCCTTGGTGCTTCCATGCAGGAGCATAGTTGATAAAAATATCACAGGGAACCCCAGGGAAAATCTCTCTGGTGCTGACCTGAAATTGGAGAAAGCTCCCAGGAACCTGAGGGTATTTTCCAGCTCTGCTTTTCCTGTGCATCCACTGCTCCATGTAGGAATCACACTCTGATTCTGGAATTTCTGAGAGGAATTTCCAGCTGCATTCCCTAAAAGCACTGCTGAACACATCTTGTTTTCACAAATCTGTCACCCAATGATGTGAGGTTTTACAGATTTAATAAACATCTTAATTTAAATCTGGCTACTTTGCAACATTAGAACAAATTCAATTAAAAATAAAAGCTTTCAAACATGTTTAAGGACATAATTAGTAAATAAGCTTACCTAGAGCAGGGTTTCAGCTGAAAAACGTGGCGAGATATCTTGGATGTATATTCTTGCTTGATTTGTTTCCACTGGATTTATTTCCCTTTTCTCTATGGCTGTGAAAGGGCTGGAAATGAACCTCAAATACTCAGCCACTGGAAAAAAAAAAAAAAAAAAAAAATGTCTCAAGCTTAACACAGTTATCCACCTAAAAATAGAAAGCCCAGGCTAAGAGGAGCCCTTTTTATGCCTTCCTGGGTCACTCCCTCCTAAACTTTTGGTGATGCTCAAGTCCCTTTTCCCCAGGTGAACCAGCCTAGAGGGATTTTCTTTATTGCAGATTGGTGCCAGCCTCAGAGCCAGGCTCTTACTCACAGGAGCAGTGAGTTATGTTAGAGTAAGCCAAGAGCCCTGCGGGTAACAGAGCAATTTTGGAGAACTCACCTCCTGTTGGGTTCACAGGACCTCTTACCTTCCCAACAGCATATTTAACATCCATGGAGAAGATACAAAAAACTGTGTAATGGGCAAATTCCCCCAGAATCACCAAAACTTTCAGAAATTTCAATTCTGATTTTAATTTCAAGTGTGGAGAAGGTCAAGTCACTAATTTGGAAGTTACAGTGGGATTTGAATAAGGAAACTATGGCAGGTAACCTGCCAGGATTGGGAGTTCACACATAATGGGTTACATATTAAATTGAATTTTAAAATAGAATCAAGGATGATTAAACTGAATTTTAAAATAATATCAAGGATACTGTCATCCAATGTGTCACTGTAGAATCGAGGTTAAAAATAACATTGGTTTAAAGAAATGCAGTAATTCTTTAATACTCCCAGTAATAATTAAGTCATCATAAAAGTTATCAATTTTCTCCTGCTGGATTAAAACTCTCACTGTGCTTTTGAAGATGATGATGTCAGAAGCACCAAAAATTGATGTAAGTGCACACAAGCAAAACACTTTGGGCAGCAGGAATTTGAAACACTCTGATCAAAATTAGGTACCAAAAAACATTCCCATTTCTGAAGAAGGACTCTGCTCCAACGTGGAAAATGTAACACTCCAATCCTGCTTTAAAGCATGGATTGAAAATAGTGTACTAGGATTTCTCTGGCCTTGCTGAATTTTCTCAAATCATTTGGACTCCTAAAAATTTCCTCCTGCTGCTGCGTTGTGACATGGCCACGATGTGGTTGCTCTCCTCTGAGCGTCTCCTGTGGGTTTTGGACTTCTGTCCCACACAAAGAGTAGAGCTTTTGGAGAACATTTTCTGGCCTGGATGATCTTTAACCATAAATAGAGGAGATTCTGTAGACTTTACAGGGGCTCAGTGAACATTCCCCAGTTGCTGCAAATATCGAGTGCGTCACAACTCGATGTGCAAGCTGGTCCTGAATCCTTTTTCCCTGTTAGGAATCCCACAGAGCTGGGATGGCACCACAGGAAAACCAGCTGAAAAGAGGCACAATGATGTCCAATGATTGTTTCAACACCCCGGGAAAGCAGAACCCTTCAAAGGAATGCTGGAGGATTTCAAATGAGTGGTCAAAATGCTGGAAGCGTTTGAAGAGAGAACTGAGCAAACATTGACTCTTCTGTGAGCTAACACCGAAATCCTGCTGGGGTTTGGAGCTGCCTGTTTAGAGCCAGGCAAAAACAATTCCTCTAACACATAAGACACGTGGGCTTTTCCTTAATTTGGGCTTCTCCTTCTCACCTAATTTTTGACACAATAATAAAATACAGATGCCAACAGAGACTGTGCTTTCTGACTTAGAGTAGATGGAAATGGTTCAAAAGTCTTGTTTGCTCGTGGCTTTTGCAGAAAAATGAAGTGCTCACAGCAAAAATAAACCTCAGTAGATTTTGTGACTATTACAGTAGGTTTTTTCTTTGCTGATCCTACAGCTAATCAAAGTGTTCTCATACTACCAGAAACTTCTTATTTTCCATGATGTGATTGAGTGAATTCATTGCTCAATTTTTTATAGACAAATCCCACAGAGATTTTTCCATCCTGAGCACTTGAGTGGATGGAGAGTTCTTGTCTTGGGAGAAGCACGGAGCCCATAAGGTCACCCCTGTCCACTGTAAGGACCATCACCAAATGACCACATTTGAGCTCTACATTTCCCAAAAGACTTCCACAGAACTCCTCAGGACCACAATAGAGCTTTGTGGGATTAAGTTAGGATCAGTTAGGATCGTCCCTCAGGAAGCAGCACTCCATTCCAGTCATGACACAGAGTTCTGTTTTCCAAGGCCACCCCACATCCAGTCCCAACTCATCCCTCTGAGAGCACTGTAGGACACAGTGGGGACAGGCATTTCAGGAAGTAAATATGGAAGCTGAACAAGATGCCAGTGGCTGTTCTGAGTCTCAGTGCTTCATGTTGCACCCTCACAGCTCCTGTTGGCCACATCTGTCAGTTGGTTTATGCAAATCCTATGGAAAATCTGGATGAGGGAGGACAAAACCAAAAGTGCTGACTCAGCAAGCAGACTTGTCGAAGACACCCAGCACCTAAAAACTGAAATTTAATTGTTGGAGTGCTCTTTTTGTGCCCATGATTTTAAACACGTGGGATTTTGTCAGTACGTGCCCCGACTGGGTTCTTGGAAGGCTTCAGAAAATTCAATTTTATTGCCACGTATTTGAAAAAGATTAAACAGTCTTGAACACCCTGCTATAAAACAAAGAGCTCCGGATATTTCCCGAGGCTATTTTGAATGGCTTAGTTAAGAACCATAATGCAGAGATTTTGTTCTTTGCTCAAACATCATCCATCTAGCTGGAAAAAGGAAGGGAACTTGGCATTTCTTGCCTCGTGGTCATTGAAATTGGCTCTCAGGATACCTGTGCCATTGGCTTTACTGTCATGGAGCTGCTGACATGGCAGGAAAACCCCATTATGCAGGATTTAGCAAGGGAACATTGGCAATTGTCAGGGGGAGGTGTATTTTCTGCTCCTAGGGTTATGTAAGGCTTTTTATCTCTCTCTATGTAAATGTACATCCCAAGACACTCTTACCCCATCAGATGTGTTGCTGATAAGATCTGTTTGAAGAGAGGAATGGAGATGATCCAGTTAATGAACTGCTGCCAGGAGGTAAGTGGGTTATTTTTGGTGACCACTCTGGAAAGGAAGTCTTAATCTGCCTCTTACCCACATAGTCAATATATTCAGGAAAACTTTGCCTGGACAGCTCTTGCTTTGCTTGAACTTTCTGTTTGGCAATCATAAAATGATCCTGACTCTTTGTAAAGTGCTTGAGCTCCAGGTAAAACCAAGAGTGAAACCTAAACCAAGAGTGAAACCCAAACCACCAGTGAAACTCAAAGAAAGAGTGAAACCCAAACCACCAGTGAAACTCAAAGAAAGAGTGAAACCCAAACCAAGAGTGAAACCCAAAGAAAGACTGAAACCCAAACCAAGAGTAAAAGCTAAACCGAGTGAAACCTAAACCAAGAGTGAAAGCCAAACCAAGAATGAAGCCCAAAGCAGGAAAGAAACCAAAACCAAGAGTGAAGCCCAAACCAGGAGTGAAAGCCAAATCAAGTCCCTTCCTTTCTCATGGCCTTGTTGAGCACTACAAGGTTCAATTCAATGTTGTCCAGTGATGACAAGGGGGAATGGCTTTGAGCTGGATGGTGGATTTAGATGGGATTTTGGGAAGGAATTCTTCCCTGTAAAAGTGGGGAGGCCCTGGCACAGAGTGCCCAGAGAAGGTCTAGCTGCCCCTGGATCCCTGGAAGTGCCCAAGGCCAGGTTGAACAGGACTTGGAACAACCTGGGGCAGTGGAAGGTATCCTTGCCCATGGCAGGGGCTTGGAATTAGATGACCCAAAACATTCTATAATTCTCTATTGGGGATAATGACATTTCTCCAGTTATTTTAAATTATGATTTTCTTCCTGCTTTACCCTAAACATAAAAGTGCTGTCTGTAGTGTCAGTTCATCCTTTCTGACACTGCCTCTCTCACAGCACCTTTACCCCACAGCAGATGCCAAAGTGGCTGTGGCACTAAAATGATTGATGAACAGTATCACCACTCACTGGGTAATATTTAACATATTTCAGAACATCTGTCCAGTTAATGTGGTTTGCAAGAGAGCTTTCTGTCTTCTCCACAATGCAGTGACTCCCCAATTAATAAAAGGGAACTAATTTTGGAATGCTTGAAATGAACAATTAGAAGCTCCATAAAGGTGTTTCTCTGTATGGCATTAAATATAGCAAAAATTAATTTGCTGGAGTGGTTAAAATGTACGTGGCAGGATTTTTGTGGGAAAAAACATTCACATAATGCAAATAAAAATCTAATCAGAAGAGTGGGAATAAAGCAGAATTTATGGTTGGGGACTGTGCTCACCACACACAAACTGTGTACTTGCAAAAGGGGTCTCAATTAAATACACTATATAAAATTAGACCAGCAGGGGGCTTGCTGTAAGGCACGTAAAGCACGTTTAAATGAATCAAAACTCATTAAATGAATCAAAACTCATTAAAAAGCTGCAAAATTACAGTTAACTAGCAGGGGAAAAATTTAAAAAGAGAGTCTGGACAGAAAGAATAGAAAGCTAAAACAAGAAGATGAAGTGGCCATGACTGGACAGAAAGGAAAAAATAGGCCATGAGAGCAGAAAAATGAGCCCATAGAGGATCAGCAGGATGGAAAATACCTGCAGGAAGGCACTGCTGAGTGTCTCAGTAGTGGGAAGCATGCCTGAATGGGACAGTGATGACATGTCTGGGATTTTTCTCAAGGTGTCACTGCATTATTCTGCTCTCCCTCAGTGTTTTATTGATCTTGCTGGGCACATAACAGTGATGAGAGCAGCCCCACCAACAGCAGTGAGAGCTCATGGCACCGGGCAGGAGCTGTGCCCAGGGACCTCCTGAGCTCCCTTCCACCCTCAGTTATTTCATGGTCCTGCACATCCCAGCAGGATCCTTCCCCAGCTGGTTCATCTCAGCTGAGCTGGGGGAGCACCCTCCAGAGGAGCTCAGCCACCTGGGGGGACACAGGACAGCCTTGGTTAGGGATGTGGCCATGGCTCCCGTGGACGGAGGATGAGTTCTTCAGTTTAAGACCAAAAGCACAAGAGCTTTAGGACAACCACCGGCCATGACATAGCAGTAACTCACCCATCTATTGGTTCAGAGACCCTAAAACTGTCACCACTGGCTTTATCACCACTGACCAAGGTCCCATCACAGAATCACAACATCACTGAGGTTGGAAAAGCCCTCCCAGACCATCAAACCCAGCCTATGACTGACCCCTGCCTTGTCACCAGTCCAGAGCACTGAGTGCCATGTCCAGGCATTCCTTGCACACCTCCAGGGATGGGAACTCCAAAGCTCCTTGGGTTGCCCCTTCCAATGTTTAACAACATTTTCAGTGAAGAAATGCTTCTTGATGGCCAGGAATAATCCCTCTGTTTGTAAAAAAAACATCTTGAATCGAGGCTGTCACCTGCTAATCTACATCTGTTCTGCACCACAAAGAGACTGAGGCTACTTCAGATGTAAAACCACCCTGGCCTCAGGAGCCTGATTTCCCTGCCAGTTCCTTGGTTTCTCAGCAGGCTGAGTTATAGACTTAACACAGATTGCCACACACGGTCCATGGCAGCTCTGTGTTAAATGCACCAAAATAAAAATCAGGGCTGCCTTTGCGAAGGGCTCTCTCGTGCCGCCGTAGGGCTCGCACGTGCACAGCACTCACAGCAGCTCTCAAGGTCACTCCAGCTTCCTGCCTCACTGGCAAAGATGGATTTGAGTTCTGTTCCTGCTCCAAACTCATTTTTCCCTTAGTTAACTCCACGCTTTTATTTAGTTCTATCTTTCTGGTCCAGCAGCCGATTCCAAATTTAATCAAACCTCTCATGTAGATCTCATTTTCTTCTATTTATCTACATTACTGGATTTCTCTCCCTTTTCTTCCCTTTTTCACAAGACCCAGCACCACATCTCGAGATTCTTAGTGCACAATTTGAAATTCCCACCTTCAGGCAAAATGCTTCTCAATGATGTAAAAAAGTATTCCAGAGAGCGTTCCCAAGGCAAACTGTCATGTTTCCTCTGATCGGCGGCGCAGAATCAAACACCTTCAAAGACACCCGATTTTCCTGGAGATTCCAACAGGCAGTGGCAATTCCTGGGTTAAAAGAATCTTCTAGTTCTGCCTCCAAGGCTCTCATCCTGCAGTCTATGGATATCTCCATCAATAATTCCTCAGTGCTGCTTGGGATCTAATGAGAAGAGCTGTGCAGGACAACTCATCTTCCCGATTGGATCGCAGGGAGGGCAGGACTTTGCCATTCATTGTTGGGGATTTCAGGCCTGAGCTGTGAGCAGTTCTCTCTGCCTGCAGTGATTTTTCCCTCCTTGCTGCCTGCATTATTAAATAACCCAGTGCAATCCATGCGTTTTCCCCGGTGGATGGACTTGGAGTCGCGTGGCACTTCAGGAGAGGACATCAATTAAGGGAGATGCACCAGGACTTATTCTGAATTTATGAAACTGAGAGTCTATTCCTCATTACAGCTCTCAGTAAATCATCCTCCTCTTGCCTTTCCTTGGAAACTGCTTCAGCTGCTGCCTGTATTTCCATTCTTTTATGTATATAAAACCTTTTAGAAGGCGCTGTACCAGTAAAAACAAAATAAACCAAAAGGAGTTGTGCCTTAAAAAAACATAAAATATAAAAGATTGCGAGAGACTCTGAGATCTTTGCATGTGGACCACAAGATGCAGTTTCCCCACGCGATTTTCCTAAATAATTTCAAATTTATTTATTTTTCTTTAGGAAGATGATTTGGAAGAATTGGTGACTCTGATGGTTTATTACATAAGAAGATATTTTCACACTTGAGGAAGAAAGACCTCTCTGGCCTAGCAGAGTTTCTAATCACATTTCACAGTTAGCAGAGCTGGTCTGAAACTGGCTCCTTGAGAGGGAAACTGAGGTAATGGGGACATCAGATTCCCTCCTGTTATCACAGTGAATAGAAAGGAACACAGCTGTTCTGCAGGACAAACTGATTTTTAACAGTTTTACACAACCTGGAAGCAGAAACCAGTGTAATTTAAAAAAATCAAAATATCTTTGAATTACAATTGTTGCTTTAATTCCCTTTCACAAAGGGGAAACTTGGGTGGGGATGTGTCCAGGCAGATCTTGCTCACTCCTCTTTACCTGCTGTGCCTTCCTCAGCACTGCCAGGCTGAAAATCTGTAATTCCCCGGGTTTTACTGCTGCGCCAAGTTGGTTTCTTTCCTTCCTGTGTGTTTTCCTGAAGTCAGAGCAGTTTGTACCAGTCCATGCACTCCTCTCCTTTTGGGCTGGAGCAAACACACGTGGAAAAGGGAAAAAGGCAGCTGAGCACTCATTATTCCATGGATGTGCTGGTCCTACAGGAACACCTCTGCACTTGGATGGAAGCTGCCACTCAGAGCTGTGCACAGGTTTAACCTTATTTTACATGCACAACTGCCCTCAGAAACGATTCCCAGAGCATCCCTTTGCACAGGGGTCTTGCTCTCGACTTCTAAACCTTGTTTGTTCTAAAAGATGAGGGAAGCACCTGCTTACCTCAGACTTCCTTCCTCTCCAGCAGCTGGCACACCACTCTCCACCTGGATTTGGAACAGGGCTTTTAATAGCTCTCCATCTTCAGCCTTGCTCGCACTTTGGATGGGGAAAAGCAGGCTGGCTATGAAAGTTCCAGTAGCACCAGCATGAGCCTTTGTAGAAACAGTGCTAAGAGAAAACTGGAAAAGTAAAGCTGGAGAGTACAATCCTATTTGAAAAGTATTTTAGAATCTCTGGGTAAAAAAAAAAAAAAAAAAAAAAAAAAAAAAAAAAAAAAAAAAAAAAAAGAAAAAGAAGGAGGAAAAGAGAAAGAAAATCTTCGCAGATTCTTTCTACTTTATCTGAAAAAAAAGACATACTAGTTTTCATTTCAGTTCTGTGTCTTTTAAGCACATTAAGAAGTAATAATTTGCTCATATCCTAAAGACATTTTGACAGTTCCTTGGCTTCCTCCTCACAGTTATCTCCCACTGTCTGTCCTTTTTTTCTTCTCTGTGCAATGGAGAGTGACCTCTTGGCCAAAGAAGGGTCACCCTCACAAAGGACTCCAGCTTCAGCAGAGACTGTTTCAGCAGGGCTGGTGTTATTTAAAACCTCAGCCCTGGTCAGCAAACGTCTCACCTGTCCTTGCTCTGTGAAGGCTGCACATGGCCAAGGTCTGACAGGCTCAGATTGCCACCAGGTCACAAAACGTTGTCCTTCACATCTCACTGGGCTGGAGGAGCTGTTGGGAAGTTTTCCAAATTCAACTGAGATGCAGCATGAATAATAAAGGGAAAAGGACTTAAAGTAAATGATAATAGAGACATACCCAGAACAGAAAAGGAAAAAATCCCCATCCTGACCAGCACTGAAAATCCTTTCCCCATCCCTCTGCATAAAGACTGGAGCTGTGGATCCAGAAGGATGTTGGGGGAGCATGACACCAAATAAAGGAAAGTTTTCTTATAAATTAACTTTGAGTGTTTCCTGCATCAATTTTGAAGTTTTAGCATTATTAGAACTGGACTAGTAGTTGTGTCTTGAAACATAAAATGGACATAATATCATTGGTAAAGTCAACACTGCCCTCCAGCCACCTCTGCAAATAACAACACAGAGATGAAAAGCACCTTTTGAGTTTAATTATTTACCCCTTGGCAATAAATATCTACTACACCAAATCACCTCCACGGTGGTGTAAGTAAGGGGAAATGTTAATGTGAGACAATGACAGGATGAAAATCATATTGGACACAAACCAAATAAATTATTCAGGCTATCCTACAGAAAATGAGGATGGCAGGTTAGCCACGGGATATCGACCACCCTTGGCAGGTGATATCTTTTATTGGATGTGATAAAGGAGAGGCTACGGGTGAGGAGCGACACGACGAGCGATTCCCTGATCGTCCTGAAAATTGACAGAAAGATTCCTCATGCCTCAATTGCAGAATGGGATACTTAACATTTGGAGTGCCATTTGATGACATTCATGAGATGATAACGACTCTCTGTCAGTAATGACCTAGACTGGGTATGGAGTGCTGACCTAGAGGTAAAAAACTTTCTAAGGTATTACTGTCACCTAAGCCATTGCCACCAAACTTCAGTGCCACTTAAACTCCTTCCATTGATTTCCACACGAGGAGGATCCTGCTCCCCACAGAGTGTTTGCTAAAATCGGCCAGAATTAATCTTGCTGTGTTAAAACTTTGATTTAAAGAGGAGCAGATCTAAGCCAAGATGAGAATATCCATCATTCCCTCCTCCTGTGTGCTGCCCGTTTTCCATAACCTTGCTCCGTGCCCTGTGGGGCAGAGCTGATGGACCCCCCACCCCCTCCCCACGTTGACATATTTTATGATCTGCTCTCCTTGCACCTTTTGTTGCTGACAGGATGGGAAGTAAAATAAAATATGTGGTCTAATTAAATCTCAGTGTTATTATATTAATAAAGAGGGACAATCTCTGGCAAGAGCAAATCAAGAACAATCTCCAGTGATCTATTGGATAGAATGAAAGAGAGATAAAATGAGATGAGGCCTCTTGCTCCAGAAAAACGTCATTTTACCCAGATTTTTGAGACTCAGCAACACTCCTTTGTACAATGAAATTAAAGCTGGCAATTTGGAAGGAAATTACTTTATGGGACACCCTAAACAATCCTAATAATATGAAATCACTTGGATCTACTCCTTTTTGGGATATCATTAATCCTAATTTCAGTTCCAGGGACTGCCTGGACAGTTATGAACTGGTTTGCATTACTGGCCTAACTGGTTTAACTGGAGCTGGGGCTGCTTTGCTGATGGCAGCGTTTGAGAACAACTTCTAAAGCAAAAAGTCTGGAAAGCCCCATGTCCACAGAGCTTTTCCTGCACATTTGCCACAGGACAGAACTGCCAAGCACAGACCACACCCCTTCAACCCAACATAAAAAGCCAATACTAAAATACTCATTACTAAAGCATTGAATAATTAATAATATTTATGTTTCTATATTATACAGATACTTCCCTCTACCACACAAAACATCAATTTCCATGTTCCTTCCATTGAAAACCACTAATGCAATTTTAAGAAATACCCAAAGCACAGCTTTTGGCAGAAGACTCTTTTTTCCTATCTTTTGAAAATGGTTGTGGAATTATTGTCAGAGCCTGTATTTGGTTTTGGATAAGTATTTTGATCAGACTGCTGATTTAATTTACATGCTACACATTATTTGGCCATCTGGCCTCTTCCAGAATAACTTCAGAACAGATTTTTAAATCATTAGGAATATTAAAATCATAAAAGCAATAAAAAATATTTATTATTGTCAAGGACAAGTTTTGAGTCATTCTTATTACCCTTCTTGGGTTTTTTTTGCAACATATTAAAATTAAATGAGGGGATTTTAATTGTTATTAGATGTTTATAATATATAAATTAATTGCTATTTATTATAATATATAATTAAATTGTTAGATGTTATTGAATCTACAATTTTAAGTAAATGTAAGAATTTTGACATAGTAATCTAAGAAAAATTAATTAAAGAAATAACTAAAAAAATGCCACCTTATCATATTTTAGGATTTTAAAAGTCACATAATAATCACATCATGCTTTACATGACCTGCTGTGTTAACCATGAGCTGAAAGTGCAGCTGTGAGGGCATTTTTGGGGGTACTAATGCCCTGTAGATCCCTGGATTGCACAGAACTGCTGCCACAAACTCCTTCAGGGCAGGTGTGACTCCAGACATGCCATTGTGAGAAACATTTCAACAGCAAAATCGCTTGTGAAAGAAGAAAATATCCATATTTTTTTGAAGTGAACCAAAAATTCAAAAAAGGGAGAAGGGAGGGAGATTTTCCTCATTTCTCACACAATTGCTGTGGCAGCAGAATTATTTCTACTTTAATAGACTGTGTAGGTCTTGCTTTATTTATTATAAATATTTAAATATTGTGTTTAAATGAGAAGTGCACCCTAATATTTTACAAATTGTGATTTTTCTGAAAAGACAGTTTATAAAAAATGGATGGGGATGTTTCATTTGCTGAAGAAAATCAATCCATGAGTTCATCTGAATAGTAAAAAATTCATATTTACCCTCTCCTCTTGACAAAAAGTGGCTTTTCCCACTTGCGTTTTAGCAGGAGCAGTTCTGTTCCAAGCACAAAATCCTCCCAGCCACAGCTTGATAAGTGAGGCATTATTTCTGTGAGGATGGTGGGGTTAAATCCATCTGAAAATTCCACTGAGGGAGGGGAAAATCAGGACTCTGGGCACTGCTCAGTGATTGCTCAGTCAGCTGGAGAAGTCGAGCTCATCAAGCCATGACTTTCCATCCTTCACTTATTCCCCCTCTGAGCCATGGCTGGGACACATTTTCCTCTCCTTCCTTATCAGGACTGGGTTTCATATCAGTTTTCTTTGCAGTGTCACAGCAAGCAGGAGGGCTCCTTTCAGTGAGGCCAAAAAAGGAGTTTTCTGAGATGCATTTTGGGTTATTTTTAATGCTTCCAATTCTAGCGGCAATTTACAGGAGGAGGGATGTTTGCTGAGGAGAGACAGATTTTGAAGGAGGCATTGAAAATTCCAGATTGCTGTCAAATCTTTTTTTTTTTTTTTTTAACAAAAAGTAGTTTTTCAGGTGGAAAAATTTAGAAAAGTCTTATTGAATGCAAAGTTGGTTGACGGCCATCACCAATACGCCATCCTTGCATGCAGAGTAATTTTTAGTTAATTTAAGATAATGATGAAAACATTCTTTTGCAAGACAGTGATGAACGCTGCCTCATCATAGATTACCAGCAAAAGTTGTGGCTGGCCCTGGATCCCTAGAAGTGTCCAAGCCCAGGCTGGGCAGGGCTTGGAGCAACCTGGGATAGAGGAAAATGTGGAATGGGATGAGCTTTGAACTCTTCCAACCCAAACCGTCCTGTGATGACTCTATTTTAACAAGAATCACAAGTTAAACAAGTGGGTGGATAAACTAATCCCGATTCACTTTAGAAAGACATTAAATTAGGGAAAAGCTGACTTCTGATTTAATCTGGTTCCTCATTACTAACCCTTCCAGTTCTGTAAAGTCTTTCAATGCCAAGAGCTTCTTTTCAATTAAAACCCAGGCAGTGGTGGGACAACACACTGCCAGGTACACAGAATTCACTATCAGAATTATCTAATTAGTTATTTTGTTACTAATTTAATTCAGGTTTTAATTTTTAACACTAAACCAGAATGTTCAGTACCTCCAGTCTAAAAGTACATAAATAATATGAACCATGCTTTGTATTAGAGTCATTTTTTAAAGATGCCATCGGATTTTTCTCTAGAGCAACTCATTTTTTTCTGTCACTTGTTGGTTGAAACAGGTTTTCTGCATTAAGCAGTGCTAAACAGCTACTAAATAACTATTAGTTATATTAAATTAGACTATTAATTTTATTAAATTAATGGTAGTTTAATCTGAGTCACTCAGTAAAGAAGAAATTCTTATGAGGAGTGAACTGAACAGTGAAGGACAAAGCTGCAGGAATGGCACATCCATAGAAAGAACCATAAAATTCTTTGTCAATTAGAAGCAACATGTCAATTAACAAAACTACTCCAACACATGGCAATGAGTAGTTGGAAATAAAAATATTGCATCACATTTCACCTGGGCACAACTTCCAATACATCCTCAACAAACATGCAAAGTTCTGTGAGTCTCATTCTTTCCATATCATCAGCCCCAAGCCAAGACACGCTTGAAAGGGGGTGATTTTAGAGTCACAGTGCAGAAAGAAATCAAGAAAAACCCTCTGCAATCCACTTTGCTCGGACTCCTCCTGCCCTGGAGGGAACCTGTGTGGCTGAAGAGGTTTATTCCCTAATCCCCTGGCCCTGCTGAGCCACACCAGGGCTGACACTGATGCCCTCCTAGATCCTGGGGAGATCAGCAGCTTAATCCCAGCTCCCAGCTGCCCCCAGGCTGGCTGCTCACAGCCCTGGAGCTGTCAGCCTTGCTCTGGCGAGGAGCAGAACTGGCATTCCTGGCAGCAGAGCTCTACCAATCTCCTTTGTGTCCCTCTGGCATCTCTGGCTGGCTGTCAGTGCTGTCTGGACCCAATCCTGACTGATGACAGACAGCTGGAACCACACAGTCACCAAGGAGGGGTTCTGGAGGATGGATGTTGCCTCAAAAGCTTGTGACAATGTCTGCAGAGACCCAGGTGACAAGCATATTCTCACTTTCCCCCTCTATCACTGCATCATTATTAATTTTCAATCATTAACCTCCTGCCCACCTCCAGACCACTAATTTTAAAGAAGGATTAGAACAGAGATCCCAACTTCTAACACTTTTTTGCTGCTGCAAAGGCTGTAACCACAGCTCCGGGTAATTTTTAGAGAAACCAATTTCAGCTCTCAGCTGGCACAGGCATAACCCTGTTGCACTGGTCAGTGGTTTGCTGCATTCCAGCAGCTCAGCCCCTCTCCCAGACACCAAACTCCAAGATATTACCTGGAAAACAACATGCTTGTAATGTTTTTGAGCACTTTAGAGCAGGGTGGAGTGACCCTGCTGGGATGGGAACTCAAAGCCACGTTGCCAAAGGCAAATGGAGCATGAAACCGTGTGTAAGAGGGGCTGGTAGGAAAGTTCCTGCAGGGGAACAGTGATCCTGAGGAGCCTTTTAACCTTTTTAAAGCTGTGATCCCTTCACAAGGATCTGTCCAGAGCAGTCATTCAGCCTTGGCACACTGCAGGATGTGGAACAGTCGAGTCATGACTCAGATGGGAAAAGCAGCAGGAACTATCAGGGGCATGTTCAGGTGTCATTTTTGGCTTCAGAGGATTCCTTTGGGCTCCTCCACATGGATGATCCCCTCCATGACCTGCAGATCCCCCACAGAACAGAGCCCAAACAGCTTTTTCATGAAGTTAACCCTCCTGGCTGCAGCAACCCGAGGCTCTCACCCCTCCCTCTTTCACCCACAGCTCTCCAGCTAAACACACGTGAAAAAACAACACAAAGCTTAGAAACAACAAAGCAAAGAGACAAAATGCTGTGTTCTGTGCTTTAGAGATACAAACGACATTCCAAAACCTGAAATATTTATTCAAATCTTTAGGAGCAACACCTTGCTCTGGAGTTTTAATTTGACTTATTGCTGGCTATTCCAAACTAGGGGCATCCAGCATGACCACGGCAATTTCAGCTTCCATTTCCTGGGGAAGAATTTCAGCCCTGGAGTTGGATAAACAACCTCATCTTCCTTCATTACAGATTGATCTTGGCCCTCTGTTATTGATGCAGCTGACAAGGCAAAGGCATTACGGAGCTGACACAATGGAGCCTCCACATCTAAATTCACAAGTGTCCTGCCTCGTCAGTTGTCCCATTACAAATCTTCTTTGGCAGGGGATAAGGGGAAAGGACTATGTATAATTTAGCCATGAAATTTTAATTATGGGCTGAAATCAGCTGGGGTTAGAAATCAGGTTTGGTCATGGAGCTGCGTGTGAGAGAGAGGCTGAACGCAGAAGGTGCTTGACATTGAAGATGCATTGGTTTAGCTCGTTAATAAATCAGGTAATTATTGGATTTTAAAATAAGCACTGCTTTGTGGGGACAAGCTTCGTTTAAAGAACATCTGAGATAGGTCAACGAGGTTTCACCTTTTCCACACCCATAAAAATTACAGGCATTTGCTTTATGGTTAATCAAAAATAAATCAGCTGGAAATCATTCCACACCTCAGTTTTACATTGTCAATTGTGCAAAGGTCATACAAATCCTGCTGAAATCAAGGAAAATATTTACTCCACTTGCCCACTCTCCACTGGGCACATACAACTCCACACAAGGAGCCTCCCTTGCAGTGCAGGTGCCTGAATAGAACCCCTTCCCTTAGTCCTTCAGGACTTTAATCTCAACTGTACATTCTCAAGACCTGCACATGAATTTCAATATGAATTTCAAACTACTTGAAGACAGACCCCTCAAACCAGCAGGCAGCTCTGTGTAACTGTGTTAGACATAAATAGGTTCTTTTAAGCAGAGGATATAGGAGCATTTTGTGTTATAGATCCTGAGCAATTTGAAGGCAGGATTAAAGCAATAATACAGGCCACAGATCGTTAATGCAAATGCCCAAGTTTGCAATTCTGGACAGAGCCCCGGGCTCACACATCAGTATTCACGAAAAGGACTTCACAAACAGAGCAGCATGCTAATAAATTAAAAAAAAAAAAAATCACTCTGCAGAACCACAGCTGCTCAGTATAGATCATCTTTCCATTTGAATTTGTATCATCATCTTTCCAAGTCAAATTGACTAATACCAGGGTGCCTTATCCAAGGGCCATGTGGTCCAATCAAAGATCAATTTAAAGTGTGTTGGAAGAGATTGATTCATTTAATTCATGGACATCAGAAGCTTTAAGCTCTTCTCACCTTGCCAAGGCATGACTGCAGCCTCATCCCAGTCACAAAGACACACAGACAATACCCAGAGGATGCAGATTAACTAAAATGAGCTTTTATTAACTCACCTGGAAAGAGAAGCCAGCGAAAAATCACCCAGAGCTCATCCTTCCTTCAAGTATCTCACTGTGCCAGCCAGGCTGAAACCTCCCCGAGCCACTGGGGCCTTCCAACCTTCTCCAACCTTTCTTTGGAGCCTTCCAAACTTTCTTCCAACCTCTGCTGATAAATTCACCTGCAGTTCTGGTTTCTCAGCACTTGGTGGGAGCTCACACCCAGCACAAAGCACCAAAAAGAGTTTTGGTTGTTCATGTCCCAAGGAATTGGATCCACCAAGGCCCAAACCAGACCCTCTGATCAGGAGAACAAACTAAGGCACAAAATATACCACAAGAGCTTCCAACCAGTTGTATGCAAATTGAATCATCTCCAGATGATTAAATCAGGTGAATTTTCTGGCCCTGATGGCCTGCCAGCATCCTGGATTGTCATGAATCCCTCAGGAAAGGTTATGGATCTCCATCCTACAAAGGCAAGGAGCTCTTGCATTTGGGCAGGCCAGTTTCTCTCTTGTTTATGGACTGCAAAAAAAGATAGAAAAGTGTGTCTGAAAATACATTTGTTGGTGATTTATAGTACATCAGAAATACTCTCAGCTGAGACCTGAAAAAAGAGAGGTGCAGCAGCACCATCAGCAAACACCTCTGCCAATGCCAAGTGCTTGGGTCAGGTTAGAGAACCATAAAAACACCTCTGTCCCATGAAACTCATAAAAACCCAGAGGTTTTAACAAATAAATATGTTAAAAGACACAGAGGCACATCCTTCACTTTCATAACCCACAGGTATCTGTGCTCACAGGGCCTGAGGAAGAGTTTCTCTCCTTCTTTCCCCTCTGGTGTCTCTTGTTCAGCTCCTCCACAGAAAGAAAACCCAAACCAACCAAGGACCAAATTCAACATCAGGAGAGAGAGGAATTTCCAGTGAGCTTTGATTGAAAGTTCCAGTGGAGCCAAACCAGAGCACAGATTGCATTTGGGTCCCTGAGCCATCCAGTGGCCTCAGGTACCCCTTATATAATGACTTTCACTCCCCCTTGCTAGATTTTATGCTGAAATTTACATCTTCTGCAAATGGATCTCTTCCTGATTTTATGGGTTTTTTTTTTCAGAGTTTGTATTTTTCTAGTGCTACATGCAGAAATTTTACTCTGATCTCAACCCCAGAGCTCCTCTGGGCCAAGTTGGTCTTTCCCTTTCTGGCTCCTCTCTTTCAGAACAATTAAAACTCTTACAAATGTACTTTCAAAATCTTAAAACAGAATTTAAGATTATTTTTATCCACCTTCATAATGCAAAAATTCCTTCCAGAGGAAAATCTAATAAGATTGGAAAACAAAACATTAGGATTACTCAATACTCACAGAGCAACGCTTTGGCTGAAAAGCGGACTTAAAAAATTAGTTAATGTTTGATAATGAAATCAATAATATAATTATATCTTTCCGGCACTGCATTAAGCTGAAATTTTTCTTATTACTTTGTTTATTTTTCCACTCCAATACCTTTTGCAAATTAGTTATAATTAAGATAAAGCAGTGATGGCAGAAACACCACAGAACGTGGTGATTCCACTAATTTGGGCAGCACAAATCAGATTGTGGAGAAACTCATCTGAACAAGCTGCAAAATCCCCAAACTCTTAAATTATCCTTTTCAGGAGTGTTTGCAGGGCAATGCATTCTCATTTAATGAAATTTAGTATTTCTACACCTTCTATTCAGACACCTGAACACACTGTGCACAGTTCCTATTTTTTTTTTTTTATAGGAAATTCAGACTTCTTCACATATAAATATATTTACAGTGATTGAATAGAACAGCTTAAGTGCCTAAATTCCCCTGAGATTTCACTTCTTGTCATAATAAAGTGAGGACAGACAAATCCAGACTCTGAAGGTGTGCCAGGATATAAAAAAACCAGATTTTCTCAATGTAGGGAGCACAATTCTGGGTTGGTAATGAGTGGGAGATGTAACAGTCCCTACAAAACACCTTTCTTAGCAGTTTTCCCAGCTTATTTTACTCTCTGATTTACCTTTTGGCCAGAATTTCAACCTCACCCCTCCAGTTTCCTGAGCTGGAGGTGGGTTTCCAACAAAAATATCATCTTACCTTGATTGTGTGGGACTAAATGTCCCACTTGGGACTAGAGTGAGGATTTTCATCTTGGATTTATGGCCAAGCCAGGCTTAGGTGGGCTCAGGCTTTTGAACAAACAAAGAGCTTTTTGTAATCTGAAGAGAGAGGGAAAAAATAACCAAGAATTGAGCAGTGACTGCACTGTTTTCAGTGGGGTTTGTGCTGTGAAGCTTTTATTTAGACAACAGATATCAAAAATGCTTCAAAGAAATCCCCAGCAATGGGAGCAGAAATTGGCTTTCTAATGGCTGATTTTCTCCACCCTGAGAAGGTAAAATATCACCCAGCAAAACAAACAAGACAAGCATTTTATGAAACAGAGAAGAGGTTTCCCCTAATGCAGGAATCAGGGATTAAATTTCCTGCCTGGCAATACACAGGAGGTCAGGAAAGATGTTTATAATGGCATTTTCTTGCTTAAAAATCTATGAGAACAACAGATTGGTGTGTCAGGTTCAGGCTCTACTCTGCTCTGTTTCTTTCCAGTTTGACCTCTTAATCCCATCCATCTCAGCACTGAGTTAATATCTTCCTAAATCCACTGGAGTTCTCCTTCAAGTGTGCTGAAATCAGGGAGAATTTTTGCTTTAGGTACAAGTTGGACCTAAGCCTTTCATTAAAAAAAAAAAATCATAGATTTTTTTTTTTAGAATACATATGTTTAAATAATAATGTTTAATAATATTTAAGCAAGTACTTCAGTTTGACTCCCCTAATTCCCAGTGAATAAGATGATTTACCTTGCTATTAATCTTTATTTTGGTCTTGTAATACTGACTGTAAACATAACCAATAATCAAAACCCAATCAATTTCCAAAATGAAGCAAATTAATTAATGCACACAGGACCTAATATCATGAATAAACCTCAACACTAGAGGGATTGGATGCAGAATTTAGTAGGACAAGATGCTCCACTCATCGGGATCTCTCCTTTATTTTGAGGTTTTTTAGCTTCATTCAGTCCCCAAAGCTAAATTTCATTGGTGTTTTTGGAGAAGGGAAAGATTTTGCTGTCTCCATGTCCCAATAAAAGATATTTCTCTTCAAGCAAAAGGTCTCCGAGCTGGTTTGGTTTAACTGAGCCCCACACCTGGACCAGGAGGACACAAACAAACAAAGAATACCCCACTGGAAAGATGAAGCTGCTGCAAGAGAAAATACCAAAAGTGTTTTTGTATCACACTTTGCAGTGGGATAGGAACTGTCAGAAAACATTGCTGACTATCCCAAGTCCTGTATTTGAAACACAAAAGTAAATATCGCCCTACTTACATTTTAAAATATTTATCTCAATTATTATTTGCAGAAAAGAAAAAAGATCAAAAATGAAAGCCCAGCTCAGCAGCACGAGCAGCAGTGGATCTGAAACCTAATCATTAGTGAGTTGTAAGCAGGTGACATTAATTGTGGATCCTCTTTGTGAATTCCTAATCACCTTGTGTGGCAGGCACATTCTTCTCTCTCTCGAGATTTTTTCACAGAGGAGCACAGAGAGAAGAATGTGCCCACCACAACCTTGCAGCATTTTTCCTAATGCTGGGAAGCACTTTAGGATGGGTTAGGCTTTCTAATAATCCACATTATTTATTGATGCTCTATTTATGCTCCTAAATACCTGGAGACGTTTCAAGCCAGACAGAATATTTACAAAGCCTGATCAACTGACACAAGCCCTGGTTCAGGGAAGCTTTCAAGCATTTAATTATCTTTGAGGCTGGAAGAGACCTCCAAGATCACTAAATCCAGCCTTTGACTGAATATCCCCGTTCCCACTAAACCATATCCCAGACAGCTACAATGCCTTTTTTGAACACTTCCAGGAATGATGATTCCAGCACTGCTCCAGACAGCCTCTTCCAGTGCTTAACCACTCCTCCAGGGAAGATATTTTCCCTAAAATCCAACTTGAACCTCCCCAGCCCAACTTGAGGCTATTTGTTTTTGTTTTTTCAAAAGGGACTACAATGCATTAAAAAAAAACAAAAAAAAAAAACAAAAAAAAACAAAAAAAAAACAAAAAAAAAAAAAAAAAAAAAAAAACAAAAAAAAACCAAACAAAAAACCCAAACAAATCCCATATTTTTTATCCAGGTATGTGATATATATTCAGAATTCTGTATTTTAGACTCTGTTAAAAGAAGTAAAAATAGCCACCTTGACAGAATTTAGAAGAATAAAGAGATAAAGAATTAAAGGCAAATGTGAATATTATTCAATTACACTGATAAGATACTGGGCAGTTCTATTATTGCACTTAGAAAATTAGAAGCCCATAAAATGTTTATTTAGCATAAATTCTGTCCTGTAGACTCTGATGGAGGTGAAATTCTATTAGCAGTTAATAGCCTTAAATTAATGCTAGTGAGTGAGGATTTGGGAATTTTTAGTGGTCAACACTCAAAAGGTCTGAAACAACCACAGAGGAATTGTTACATTTTAAGAGGAGGATGAAGGCCCAAATTTAAAGGTTAGGTTCAATTTCCTGCCCAGTGAGAGGTTTCCTTGCAAGGCCCAGAATTTTGGGGTTGGACACCTAATGCCTCATAAAATCAGAAGCTTCCCTGTCCTCTTCATCTCTAGAAATGAAGGATGAACTAAAAGTGGAACCTGTTGACAAGGAAGCTGAACAGAAATATTTTGTATGTTATGAATAACCCAAATTCTCCATCAATGATAATCATTGCTAGAAATGTGACTTCCACCAGCCTGAAACATCCCAAATTTTGACAAAAAGCACAAGATTTGCAAGACAACAGCTGCTGGTTCACAATTTACTGTTTTAGAGCCAGACTCAAATCTTGGTAAATGCATTCCCTGTTTCTCTCTGCTAGGATTCATTAATTTTGGGGGGAAATATCAGGGCTTGTAATATTATTATAAATCACACATTTTACTCTCCCAGTCATGCTCAGCAACAGCACTGAGACAGAAGCAGAACTTGCTAATTATGTGCCACAACAAAGATTATAATGAATGCTCTCATTAACTATTCCTCTATGTTTGATGAACTAATAAATAATTTCTTCCTCAGCCATTATAAAATCATTTAGCACAAAGACCCTTTATGCACTTACAAGCCCCTCCAGGTAAGTTTTTATTCTGTATTTTTAATTATTTCTGGGTCATGATGAACTTTACCCCACTCAGACATGTTTGCTCCTTTTTTCATTGCCAGGGACATTCTGCACCAAGAGCTGGAGCTGCAACTGGATTATTTGGATTTTGCTGGGAGTCCTGGGGCATTGTCACTGCCCAGAGCGAGCCAGCCCTCACTGCTCATCCGCTTTTCCCCTCAGTGGAGTCCCCTCTCTCCTGCCAGGGTGAGGAGATTCTCCAGAGGTGTCCCAGTGCAGTAGCCAGGCTGAGAGTGGACACCAGGCTCGGGATATGGCTCATGTTCCTTTTGTCTGATGAGGGAGCTGGGAAGGGGGTCAGCCTGGAGAAAAGGGGGATCGGGGGGACCTTGTGGTTCTGCACAGCTCCTGACAGGAGGGGACAGCCGGGGGGATTTGGGATTTTATCCCAGGGAACAGGGACAGGAGGAGAGGGAACAGCCTCAGGCTGGGCCAGGGCAGGCTCAGGTTGGACATCAGGAGGAATTTCCCCATGGAAAGGGTGCCCAGGCCTTGGCTGGGGCTGCCCAGGGAGGTTTGGAGTCCCCATCCCTGGAGGTGTCCAAGGAAGAGCTGGACGTGGAACTCAGTGCTCTGGGATGGTGACAAGGTGGGGATGGGCTACAGGTTGGACTCCATGATCTTGGAGAGCTTTTCCAACCTCAGTGATTTGGGGATTCTCTCTCTGCAGCTCCCTGAAGGGAGGTTGGAGCCAGGTGGGGTTGGTCTTTTCTCCCAGGTGACAAGCAACAGGACAAGAGGAAATGGCTTCAAGTTGCACCAGGGAAGGTTTTTTATAGTTCAAAAATTGTCTTCACTGAAAGGGCTGTCCAGCCCTGGCACAGCTGCCTGGGGCAGTGGTGGAGTCCCCATCCCTGGGTGGATTTAAAGCTGTGTGAATGTGGCACTTGGGGATGTGGGTTAGTGGTGGCCTTGGGGTATGGTTGGACTTGATGATCTTATGGGTCTTTTCCAACTTACACCATCCTGTGGTTCCACCTCCCAGCAGCAGCCCTTTCCCTCAGCTCCCTCCTATTCCAGAGGTCCATGTTGGCAGGAGCCATGGAGAAGAGCCCCCAGATCCCACCCCAGCTGTCCCCTGAGCCATCCCCACCCTGTCACAAAGCCGGGAGCCACTGTCACCCCAAGCCCCAAGAGCCACCGCTGTCGCTCGTGGGGATTTTACCCAGAGTTCAAAGAAAGATGGAGAAATTTCCTTCCTATTCTGCTTCCTTTTCATTTCAGACAGGAGCAAACATGACAAATCCACTGCAGGAGAACAACAGGATCTGTTTCATTCAAATGCCTCTTCTCTCTGCAAGAGCGAAGATAGCACAGCCCAAGCACCGAGGCCGGCGTGAAATCAATTCCAGCCACCGTGTACAAGGGAAATTTGAAATACAAATAGGAATGTTCTCCAGCTATTATAAACATTGGGGTTTTTTTCTGTGAGCAGTATTGGCTTATCTGTATTATTACCACAAAGCTTTTTGGAGTTATGTGTGTAACAGCAGTCACAACAACTTGTTCCTTAAAAAAAAAGAAAACAAACAGTGATGCAGCACCCTGAGAGCAACTTAAACAGCAAAATTACAAATGAATCCACTTTACATGTGTGTTATGGGAGCCATCAGAGACTGAGCATGTCTCAGATCTCAGGGCTGGGTAAGCAAAGCAGAAAATCCATGATGATAGGAGTGATGATTGTATTTATTTGCCCGTGGGTAGCGGGTGAGATTCCCTGTCACGCTCCAGGAAGCAGGAATGCAAAGTGCTGCCTAACCTGTGGATATTTAAACAGGCTGCATCCCCAGAGCTTGCACAGCGCATGAAACACCTTAACAGCAGCTCCTTTGCTGCTCACAGGCATCAGGCACAGCAATCCTGCTTTGGCAAGCACTTCAGTAGAGTTTGAATGCCTCAGACAGGTCATGCCAGTCTAGATCCGTGATCCAGGCCAGAAATCAGCCAAAAAATTATAATGAAGGGAGCTGTGGCTCTGAACACACCCACCCTAGAGAAGCTTATCCAGTATAATGGGATTAAGTACTCACCATTTGTGTTTCTAGGAGTTCCACCCATAGCTTGCAGTGCTTTCTCAGGAGGGTTTTTGGGTTTAATGATGTGATGTTCATTAAATCAGTCACAATCTGAGCGATGCCCCCACCAGAGTCAGTACAGAGCCAAAAAAATGCTGTCATTTAGCCTGAGAGGAAGAGGGAAAATGGGGAGATTAAAGCAGATTCATCATTTTAGCCATAATAAATCTTAGAAAAAGCTGAGTTGGAAGGGATCCTCAAGGATCATCGAGTCCAACTCCTGGCCCTGACAGACAAAACCAAAGAAAATGTTATATGGCAAATGGCTACATCCCCATTCCTAAATCAGAGGGGGACACAGCCATGGACTGCAAATGGAACAGGGATAAAATACAGAAACACAACTTTGACCAGCTCTCAATCAACCCAAATACGGTATATTTGCATAAGGATAAAAATGTATTTCTATTTTGTACCAGGACTTTGTTCAATAAAAGTTACATTTTCACTATGGGCTTGATACAAATCCTGATAAAGTCACTGAAAAAGAGTCCCTTGGCCTGCCTGGACTTTGGATGAGCTGGTCAGTGATCATGATGATGATGATAATGATAATGATAATGATAATGATAATCATCATTGGACTGATGATAGTCACTCCATTGACCTGACTGGATTTTGTGATTATTTGACCAACAACCACAGAAACTCTTTCCCTGGCAAGCAAACCTGGCAAGCAACCAGTTTTCACACCAGTTTTCCTGCCATTTTTTTAAGTACCAATTCCCTTTGGGAGTTTGAACCCCAGAATTCAAGACCCTTGAGTAACTGCAGCTCCCAAGTGGACAGCAGTCCCCACATGGAATTGCTGGGCCTGGACTTTGTTCCTTTCCTTCCAGTGATTTAATGGTGCCCACTCTCTCCTTGGGCTCTTGACCCTTAAAGATATTTTTTATCACAGATCCTTTCCATTTGTGGAGTTTTCAAAGGTCACAAATCCCACTGCCCAGCTTTTCATGGTGCAGAATCCAGATTTAAACCTCTAACCGTGAAACAAATGTTAAATCTGAAAAGGGTGTGAAATATCCCGAACCAACTCATAAATACAGACACCACACTATCAGAGGGTGGGGAAGCAGCCATGAGGGAAAGGTGCTGGAGAACAGACCTAGTGATGTTATTTTAACAATGTCCCAAAGAAAAACACATTTGTTATAGCCAAGAACAAGAAACTTTACCAGATGTAGGTGAATTCACCGATATTTAAAAACAACCTCCCAAATTAATTAAAATCTCAACCTAGAGCTTACAGACTGTACTCCTCCTTAATTATACACACAAAAATACCAAGGGAGGCTGATAAAAGCAAAATATTCCTCACCTTTTCACTCCAGCTCCCCCAGCCACAGGGCAAGCCCTGACTCCTCTCGGAAGCTGAATTTGAGTCCTGACCATCCCAAACAACCCCACTTCCAAGGACACTTTGCAGCCTCGTCCAGCTTTTGCCTCACATCCTGTGCTGATTTACTGGAATAAACTGGAATTTATACACTTGAATATCAGGGGCTTTCACAGGCAAACTTCAAGATCCTTTAGTGGCCATCTCAGGGTCTGGAGGCTTCTTTAAGCTGGTTTAGTGTCCTCAGCCTGGCTGAATAGTTCTCCTCCTCACCGAGCAGAGCCGGGGACTGAAAGTGAAAAGAGATGTACTTGTGAAGATTAAAATCTCCCTTACAAATTGAGTGTATTAAGCATCTGTGCTACTTGGCCGCCTGGTGCATCAATTCCAACATAAAATAGTGTTAACTGCTCTACAAGCTTTTTATCTCTCCCAGCTCCCTGTGCCCTGGGTGAATCACGTGGGCAAGAACTGGAACTGGCCTTTCAGACAGGGAGTTAAGCAGCTCTTAAATCAGACAAGCACGATGCCCAGGCAAGGCAATTTACCTTTTTTACGCCATTTTAAGCAACAAAATCACTTTTGCTCTTCGAGGAGCGCCTCTGGAGCTGGACATTATGGATCTGATCATCATTCCTGTCCCAGCACTGCAGTGCTGTGGGTATTTATTTACTCTGTTGTCACATTTGCGCCACTTTGGCTCATTCCCACCTCCTGAGGCTGAGCTGTGATCCCTCAGAAACTATGACATTTAGTACAGGTGAAAGGGAGGGACTGGCAGAGCAAGGACTCTGCTCCAGGACAATTCTGATTGGGCTGAAATAGATGAGAGGTTGGATTTTCCCACTTTATTAGCAACCACTGCTCTTCTCTTTCAGTTACAGCACCACAAATTTGCCCATTTTTTGGAAGTTCAAACACAGCTCAAACCTAATAAATTATCTCAGAGTGATGCACATATTGAATATATTGCAGTCATATATTCTTTTTTCAACACATTCTACAAAAGAATTAAAAATTAAAATGCTGCTATTCCATTTTCTACAGCCTGAGTCACTTCAGAGGTGCCTCTGAATAACAAAATTGTGTTCAGAAAGTTAAAAGGTCCAGCCTGATTGGTAATGAACTAAAAGTAAAGATAAATAAAATTAATTTTAAAAGAAAACCACTTTTTCTTTAAAAAGAAACAACTTTTTCAATAGAAAAAGCAGTTTTTCTTCCCACTTACCTACTTTAAATTTGTTCTTAAAAATGATAACAATTTAGATAAACCAAATATTCTGATAAATGTGTGCACTCATTGTTTTGGAGCAAACTTGCTGCTGCAAAAGGAACATTTCCAGCTGCTCCCAGGTGGATTCAATGGCTGGATTTGGGAAACCACCAGGAGGAGGACAGGACTGCCCAAAGGTGACAACAGCATGTGGGCACTTGAGTTACCAAGCCTCCAACCTTTCTCATGGCAGGAGAGAGAGGAAAACCAGGAAAAGTGTAGTTTTCCAAGGGAATTTTGTGAAGCAATAAGCTTGACTTTGTTTTAATATCACATTGTTCTTTCTTCACAAGACCAGATTTTTAAATGCCTTTAATGATACAAATAAATGTTGGTGAGAACCACTGAGGTCCCACTGAAGCCAATCACAGCAGTGGAGCCTCTTTAAAAGGAAAATCTCTTTTTCTTCTTTAGAATGAAAATGCCCTGAATGAGTAGAACCCAGCAAGGATGTTACCAGGGAAATTACAGCAGCACCTTGGCTCTGAATTATTAATAAACAATATGCAGTGGAATTATTCACCCAAACAAGCCACATGTACATTAAGAAATATTCCCCACAACAAGGTTTAGCTAGAAGGCACTGTGATTAAATGGAGTTTAATTAACAGGTACAATTACCTAATCAAAAGGAAGTGCTTCCATTATTAGCCAGTGCCTGCTGTAGAAAAACTCTCTTGCGAACACCTACTGTATGTTAAGGAGCCAAATCCTTTATTGAAGCGCTGATAATTACTGAATTTACCTTCACAGGTTGATTATGGTAGCTACAAATTTCAATTTGAAATGCTTTCATTCCACTGAAAAGTAAGAGTCAGATTCAATATGTGACATTGCAATAGAGGCGTTGTGATTAAAGTGTTCTACAACAGAGCATGGGAGAAGCCCAGGTCCCTAAAAGTGGTTCAGGTAAATAAAATATATGAACTTACATGATTTGAATAACAAAATCACAGGATGGTTTGGTTGGAAGGGATCTTAAAAAGTCATCCAATTCCACCTGCTGCCGTGGCAGTGACACCTTCCACCATCCCAGGCTGCTCCAAGCCCCAGTGTCCAGCCTGGCCTTGGGCACTGCCAGGGATGCAGGGGCAGCCACAGCTGCTCTGGGAATTCTGTCCCAGCTCCTCACCACCCTCACAGGGAGGAATTTCTTCCCAAATATCCCATCTAAACATGCTCCCTTTCAATTTAAATCCATTTCCTCTTGTCCAGTCACTCCAGGCCCTTGTGTTGTGCCATGATCACAACAAACTGGGAAAGAGAAGATGGATGAATCACGAAACTTCAATAATGTTTAATAATAAACCAAATACTTTTCACAGAAGAATTATTAACTGCAACACATTTCTGTAGATCAATATACTGCTGCCACTCACTGAAGAATTTAATTTTGTATTAGAACCTTCATGTCTTCTGCAAATGAAAGCATCAACACAACCCTCCAGTATTTCAGTGCTGCACCACAACAAACTCCTCTGGACCAAATTCTAGGATCACAGTCAAGGAGATTAAATTTTTCCAGACCATGGGAATGGCTCCTGCTGGTTTGCCCTTTTTTAATCAAAGCTGCTGCTTTCCAGGGCAAGGCTGTGAGAGTGCAGCTGACCCTGGAGACAGAATTCTCCCTGCCCTGGGCACAGAGCTGATATTTTGCTGTTTCTGTTGGAGGGAGGAGGAGGGCTCCACATCCTCCCCGTGTGAACCTGACTAAAACCAAGGAATGCAGCTTCTGTTATAAAGAATATCACCTCAGGAAAGACTTGTTCTACCTCAACATTAATACAAGAAAATGAACAAGTTCAGTGGGGGTTTCTCACCAAAAACAACTCTCCATAAACCCCTAGGAGGTCGGTACTACCCAAAAGGCTGGCTCCAACATTCCCTGCCTGAGGATCTGCCCTCATGGCCAAATTACCTCCAAAACAAGTTTAAAATCTGGGGTTGCCTCAGTTCTGCACCACAGTTAAGATCTGATTTATCTCATTCTAAGTCTCCCCAAATATTTGGTGACTCTCATTTATTTTACTGTTTCCTGTTTCTTGCAATATTCTGCTTCCAATTTCTTTTGTCCTCTGCCTCACCATTAGGTCTCTTCAGCGATTTATAGCCCTAAAGTTCACTATATATTATATGGAAATGGCCTTTCATTTGAGAGGGTACTCCCTGTTCCATTTACACCTCTGCTTCCAGCTGCCTTGGGATCCAGAATTTTCCTCTTTTTATTCCTTGGGCAGCTCCTGTTTGTCTCTATCACTCTTAAGAAAATAATAAGCTGTTTTATAACCTTGCTTCAGCAAAGTTTTATTTATTACAGCACACTGAACTACAGGTATCCACAATTCCACAGGGAAAAGTTTACCTGGTATGACAGGACCGTGTCTCCCTTTATTCTGATGCAAGAAAAATTCAGAGTAAATAAAATAAACTTATTTTAGGCTGCACAACAGGAGATTAAAAGGAAAGAGGTACAGTGTGAACCATTTATAAATCAAACTGGCAAACAGGTGGAAGCCATGATCACATTAATGCAATCAGACTTGGAGAACTTCCAAATTAAGGTTTTATTCGTAGTAATGCTTTTAATTCCTGCAGCATCAATGGCAGGGAATGATCCCTCTGTTCCTACAGGAGATGGGCATGTGTTTTCCCCAGGATGTGGTTGCAGGTGTAAATACAACACAGCAAAGCAGCTGAATAACTTCATTTTTAGCATCACTAAAAGCATATTTGATAATACATCTGGGTACCCACTCAAACATTTTTCAGTCCAACCTCTGATCAGTGGGATTTTCAATTTCAAAAATGCAATCAAATGAAAAAAAAGGACCCGAGAAACTGACTTCATACGAGGAGACAGAAACACATCTTCCAGTTCCTTTTACCATGGAATATAGGAGCTCCGTACACTTTCTTTTTTTTTTACTATCCCTCCTCCCTAAATTCCAGATCTGTGGGATTAAACATATGCCAGCCTTTGCTTGGAGTTTACATCACTAGGAAAGATTTTCCAAGGCTGTGGAGAAAATGGAGATTAGTCCTGCCTTGCTCTGCTTTTGTTCCAGACACATTTGGAGTGCACAGGGGAGGAGGAAGCGCTCTAAGGCAGCGCCAGGAAGGCTTAGCCCCATTTCACACCACTTAATCACAGATTACAAATAGCAGGGGACAAGAAATCAACTCTTTTCCCATTCCTAAACATTCTAGAGTTTGTTTCTAAGCGTGTTTCTCTCTGAGGAGGAAATAGCTAATTTAACATGCTTATTAAGACAAAGGGATGAGCTCTATCCCGTTTTTAATTGGGTTATATCAAACCTAGATGGAAGGGATGTGTTTGTGGAGTTTTTACTGCAGAGCAATTAATTAAATTTACCATTTCCATCCTGCTTCTGTTATTAAATCCACTACAATTTAATACCTAAATTAATTAATACTTAAACAATCGTGCAACAAAAAGTAAAAAGTCCATGAAGTTTAAGGGTAAATAGCAGGGATGTGGACTAATCATGGAATTCTTGTAGCATTAGCTGTTGTTCCATTGCAAGAGTTCACAAACACAAGATATGGACCAAAAAAGTGCTGCACATTCCAATGCAGAGCTCCCAGGGGCAGGAAAAGGGGAATTTAAATCTTCTCAGACACTCATAAAATAATGGAATTATGAGGATTGGAAGCTCATCCAGCTGCCATGGGCAGGGACACCTCCCACTGTCCCAGGCTGCTCCAAGCCCTTCCAACCTGGCCTTGGAGACTTCCAGGGATCCAGGGGTAGCCACAGCTTTCCTGGGAAACATCTCCAACCACCTGTCAGGAAGGTGTAAAACTTCTCAGCACCTGTCCTAAAACTACTTTCCACCTTCTGCTAATGCTGCACATCCAGATGCAGAAAAATGAGGAATATGTCACGGAAAAGAAATCCTGATTTTTTTCATACCGATGGAATTAGGTTTGAACACAGGCAAGGTAAATGTAGCTCTTTGAATTCTGAAGCTCCTGGCACTCAGTAAAATGCAGAATGCTGAAGAGAAGGAATTGGAACAATTCCTTATAGAGAGAGAGAGGTTCAGAGCTGAGTCACAGGTCAAGGTAAAATTGCTGCCTCACAAAAGCTCCATTCACCAGGAGCAGAGCGTGAGAAATTGCTGCTGTGAGATGAATGCATTCCTCTCACCAGATGATTAATAAAAAGATAATGACTCCTTCAGAAATGCAATGGTTTGATATTATTATTTTTGCCTATGTCACACTGGAGCTTGTGGGCAAAGAAAAAAATCCTTACCAAGGCAGAACACTAAATTCTTCCCCTGAATAAAAGTTCAAATACCATTAACTTACCCATTGTACAGATGAAAAAGGCCCAATTGAGACTAAGAATAAATGCCTGGAATTCCCTCTCCTGCTCTTCATTTTGGAGACATGAAAACCCATCACACTCGAGGCAGAGTAATGAGTTGCTGTCGCCTTTTTGTGCAGTTTAAATGCTCAAAGCACGTTATGGATTTTATGGTGCCATAATACAAAATTTGCAAATATGTAGAACACTATCAGCATTGGGAAGAGATTTTAAATTCTAAGATTTAAGCTTAGTTCACAAGTCCTAGGAACAAGTTCAACAACTTGTGAATGGCAATAGATAAATTTTATAGCAGAATAAATATAGATTTTGATAATTAATAACTTCCTAATTTGTTTTAGAGAAGATTAATGTTAAATAATCCATAATTTTGCTTTTTTTGGAGGGATGTACACCTGTATGGACTAGCCTGCTTGATTTATTTTTTGCCTATAATGGATTTATTTGCATTACCTATAAATAAAATAACACAGCCACATCTGTAGGAGATATATTGTCACCAAGTTACAATGTGACAGTGGCACTTCCAAAAGTGTCCCCACCTCCTGCAAGCTTTACTGGCATGCCACAGCGAAAGGTTAAAAATACCAATAAATAATGATTCCAGAATCATCATAGCAGTGAAAACACATCATTTTGACATGACAAAACCATAATTGATGGCAAAATTACTCTGCTGAGCCGGAGGTGAGCACCCTTTGGTTCAGGTTGTTTTTTCTGTTCCCAAAGGTTCCTCTGCTGTCCCCTCTTGCAGATTTGTCTCATTCTTTTGGGCAGAGCCAGGCTGAGACCTTGGATTAAAGCCAAGCTGCCCAATTTCATGGCACTGCCCCTGGCACCTGATGCCTCAGGATCTGAGCTTTTCTATTTCCATCTCTCTGTAACCCTGCAGTTCTTCAGTGTGTAACTCTGAACTCCACACCCAGTGTCAGCTGCTGCTTCCCCATTTGGGGCAGACACAACAATTCCTCTCCAGGGCTGGCAGTCAGGGACACCTCACTGCCTCAGGCCAGAGAGATGGAAACAAAAGTGAGCTGGGGGAGCAAACTGGGGGTCAATGACTTCATCACCTGAAGCTGGAATTGGAGGATTGACCCCCAAAAGGCAAATAGACCAAACTCAAAAGTGTGAAACCCGTGACCCGTGGTCTATTTTGGGTGGGCTTTTTCTGCCTGAAATGTACCTGAGGGCCCTTCAACAAATATAACCTTAACTCTGTCTGGCCTCTGGTTTTAGGTAGCCCCCAAAGCCATCCCACCCCGCTGCCCTGTGCCTGTTTTGCAGGCAGGGACACACTTGGAGGTTGGATTCCCTGGGACTGGATCTCTGGCAGCCACTGCGATGCCAGCACTCCCGACGTTTGCGTTTCCCTTCCCGTCGTTTGCTACAATCCCAGCCAAGAGCTGACAAAATAAAAATCCATCAGAGTGACTTCTCCAGCTGCCAGTTTCACCAGCAGTGCTCCAGCTTGTGCTTTGATGTCTTTTCCATCTTATCTCTCATATATCTATATATATATATATATATAGATATAGATATATAGATATATATAGAGATATAGATATATAGATATAGATATACACATTTGTTTTTTCCCCAGGATCTGTCAAAACTCCCTTTACAGCCAGAGGTATTTTTCCTATAAACTCCAAGCTAAATTTTAAAAAGCCTTAAAGTAGCAATTAGACTGAACCTAAATCAATTGGTAGTTTATCACTTGCATATAAAGTGGCCTCTCCATAATTTTTTTGTGCAAAGACATTGCTCTGTCTAGAACTTTGCTGTGGCTCTGAAAATCTGCACAACAATCTACAAGTGTGGGCTTTTAAAATTTTCTGTCTTATCAAAAGAAGATGAAAGTGCTTAGTAACACAATTAGCACTCAACTTGTTTCAAGCTGTTAATGCTCAGCTTATTTTTCAGTTCTTTTTTATTCTCACCTCACCTGCAGCTACGTAAATAAAATACAGACAATTTCCACAACACAGACACTGAAATGTGAGCTCTGCTTTCAGCAGGATTGGAGATAATTAAAAACAACTCAGCTCTCAGCACTTTCAAGTTCAGGATCAGTTTGGGAAGGGATGCTCTTCCAGCTCGAGGTTTGCTGCTGATTTTAAAACACTGAACCATCAAACTCCAATTTAACTCCAACAACAAAATAATGAGTGTTGGGGGGAGGGACAGGGAGCTCTGAGATGGAACTCAAAGCAGCAGTGCCTTTGGAGATGGGATAAAATGGAATTGAGTCCCTGGCTGTGCCATGGTTCACAAAACAAAATCATGGGCAGCCTTTTTGTTGGAATAAAAAAGAGAAGAAAGAGCCTTTTTCCCTCCCAATTAAATTATTGCCAGAAAAATATTTCCTTGCTGACAAAGTGTGTCCTTCTAAAGAAAGGAAAAGCTCTGTGCCAATAACAAATGAGAATCTATATGGAATTTCTGATACATAACAAATTCTCTTAACCTGGAGGAAGAAGGATTTCTAATAGACAATCAGCATATTCATAAATGAACTGGGGTACTTTTAAAATAACCCTAAATGTCAACAAATCTCAGAGCAGGAATGCTGTGTGTTAAAATAAAAGTCTGTTTTGGTTTGGGGAGCTGATATAAACTGGGGGTGTTTTTTTCTTGATATTAATTGGAGGTTTTTTTCTTCCTTTTAATTATGGGGTGGACTTTGGACATGCAGAGATTGAACATTTGCCCAAACCTTATAGCTCCACAGTAATCCTCGAGGAAGTTTATATTGCCCTGTATTAGAAGGCTTTAAATGAATGCCTTCATTACAGGACTGGTTAATAGGATGGCCATCAACAACAACAAAATCAGCACCACGAGGGCACAAGCCATTAATATGAAAAACAAGAATCAATCCATCCGTGTGATACATTCGTCCTGTGCCCACCAAAATGGAAATCTGGCACTGAATTAAAGATGAGGTCGGGAGAGTCAGAGAGTCCTGACAGATTCTGGAGCATTAACTCTTGCTATAAATGCAGCTGTCATGCCTGACAGCCATTTAACCAGGCAGAAATTCCCAAATAAATTGATGCCCGTGCTGGGAGCTGCTCCCCCTCTCCCACATCTGAGGGCTGACCTTTGCAGAGCACCACAAATTACCAGGAATATTCAACACTCAGTTTTATGATGCTGTTACTGACACACCATCCCCAATAAAGATTTATGTCCTACACACCAGAAGCTGAATAAAGTTTACCTGGAAAAAGCTGAAGTGCCTCGAGGAGTGCAGCTCTGGAGCAATCAATAACATCCCACCTCCTGCTGTTCCATTCATTAAAAGTATAATATAGATGATAATTATAAAAGAGGAATTTCTTTTGTACTCCTGTACTCATTTTAATTAGAGGCCATAACCCTTTTCCTGCTGTATTCACACCTTGTGTTTTTCTGTCACCAATATTAATTATTTCATTATAAAAAGAGCAGCCCAAGCTTTGAAGGCAATGAGCTAGAGATCCAAAGGTGGACTGTGCGACAGAATGCACAAATCATCAAAAGCTGAATAAACTCAATTGTAAAAACTGTGGCATCCAGCGTGCAGCACTTGTTAGACCTGAAAGGGTATTTTAAAACTGCTTCATGCTTGAAAAAATGCTGCCTAATTAATCAGGAGCACATCAAGCTAAGGCAGTGGGTAAAGTCAGAGTAATTGTGGTTGCTGTTAGGAAAGCAGTGCATTGTTTTCTGGAGTTTACTCAGTCATTAGGGATCAGCCCTTTGTTCCCCACATGAAAAAGGTGACATAGGACAAGAGAAATGAAGGAAGCAAAACATGGAAGCAGAATGGATGTGGGTTTACCTTTGTGAGCTGGAATGGGAATGAGCCCTGAGGCTGGAGAATCAGAGAGGGGAGAAATGAGGAGCTTCTATGGACTCCAGGCAGGGGCAGACACAAGAACCAACAATCCTGGCCCTAAATCATCATTTTCATCCATACATTTCCCTTCAGGGGCATCCCATCACCTTCAGGTGATGCCTCAGGTTTCAGCTTTTCTATTTTTCAGATTCTGTGCTGCTTTAGTGTGTAGCTCTGAGCTTCATATTATGGGATGGTGAGCTCTCCTCACAGAGCAGGGAGCCAAAACAATTCCTTCTCCAGCTGGGCACCAAGGACAAATGATCCAAACCTCAGGCCCAGGAGCACAAACAACGTGGGCTGGAGAGAGAAAAACAAGCAGGATGGGACTGCATGGGCTAAAGCTGGAATGGGACAATGAACTCCAGTGTGCCAATGGAGCAGAGCTGATCACAGCGAGAGCCCCCGGGAGCGCTCGTGCATTTTGGGACCATTTGGGTTCATCTTGGGTGCAGCCCTGGCTGGGCTCTGGTGCTGCCCAAGGTGGATCCATGGAGGAGATCCTTTTAATGAATCCCTGCTTTATTCTGTGACTCTGCCCAGCCTCTACTCTAGGACAGCCTGCACAAGGCATCAGATGCTCACAGAGAACCCCATAAGGATTTTCTTTCCCCAGCACTTCTGCCTCTACACTGAAACACTTGTACCAATACCCTGCTTTGTAATTTCTTGATTAATATTATTTCTGTGGTGCATTATCCTTAAAGAGATCATTTGGAGGAAGGAAATTTTCCAGTTAGGATTGGGATTTTTTTTCCCTATTGTTTATATGTTCAACTGAACAGCCAACAAAGCAAAGTTACTTAGGATACATCCAACACTACTCAGTAAAAATATGTAGGAACAAATCCTTTAACTTTGACTACACAAATCCTACACTTCATCCTTAATTATCTGACTGGCAGATGACCCAAACATGAAACTTCGCAGCATTTGTGCACAGAAAGTTAATTGAAAAGTCATTTTTCTGTCTTTATCTCTTATTTATAAGCAACTTCCAGTTTTGAGAACCACAGTGTGGGCAGTGTTCCACAGATCAGCCCCCCACCTGATTTAGTGCAATCAAAAGTGCAAACAAACAAGCAGAATCCTGGTTTTGCAGATTTAAGTCTTTGAGTAATGCCCGTGGCTTGCTGAAAATCCTTTTTTATTGAAAATTAAATATGTCAGCTCAGCCATCACTTTAATTTGTTTTAAAAGATTTATTAGGGTTTGATGATTTTCCTCTTGCTTGATTTTCATGTGTTTTCCTGATGAAATTAAAATCATTGGAGCTTCCACTAGAGAAGAACTTCATCAATGTGTCAGGAGGAGCACGATTTTAATAAAACGCTTTGGGAAAGTTTCCTGAGGAAACATTTTTTAAACATTTGAGGAGGCACAGAGAACTCATGGGGCTGGAGAAAGGCAAAGCACAAGCCACAGAACTGAGCTTTATATTCTGTATTTACTGGAGAGCTGCTCTGAGTTCTGCTTCTCTTCAGCAGCACAGTCACAACTCTGCCCTGCTCCTTGTGCACATCCAGGCACCGGTGTAAAATCTCAATATTAACAACTTCTCCTGACAGCGTTCAGGACGGTGTTTTAACACTCACTGTCAGCCTGAAATATTCAGGCACCTGTAGTAAACCTGCAATTCATCATTCATGGCAGGAGGGGAATTCAGGGCAGCCTCCAGCTGTGTCTTTCTCAGGAGACTTTTCCAGCTGTGGGACCTGGATGCCACCCAGCTGGGGATGGGGGGCCTTGGGCTCCCTGTGCCAGTGGTTGGGTGTAAGATTTTCCATTCCAGCTTTTTAGGAGTAATTTTAGCATGTCCCTTATCTTTTAAGGTGTCCTTCATCTTTCAGCTGCACCCACCATCATCATTTCACCCCTGAGACCCAGCACAGGTCTCTCATGGAACTCTCAACATTCAGCACCATGGAGAGTTAACAGAGTACCCGGGAAAATCCCAGGGAATGTGAATTAAATATTGGGAAGGAATTCTTCCCTGGGAGGGTGGGCAGGCCCTGCCCCCAGAGCAGCTGTGGCTGCCCTTGGATCCCTGGAAGTGCCAAGGCCAGGTTGGGATGGGGCTTGGAGTAATCCGGGATAGTGGAAAATGTCCCTGCCATGGTAAGAGGTGGAACAAGAGCTTTGAGGTCCCTTCCAACCTTCAAGATCATCACCTCCAACCATGCTTCAAAATAAAATTTTCAACAACCTAAATGGAGAACAGCTAAAAATATCTAGAAAATAAAGGTATTTTAATAATTCCAGAAATCAAAGCTTGAGATCTTCTTTCATGAAGCTTGACATAAAATACACCCTATATAAATATATAAATAACCATATAAATACATCCTACATAAATAACCTTATAAATACATCCTATATAAATATAGAAATAACCCTATAAATACACCCTATATAAATATGTATATGTTTGAAATTGTTCTACTTCCCTTTGGTGCTCAGCTGCAATAAAATATAACTCCATGTGCTCTCCAGGTATCACAGGAAATAAAATCTGTACCTGCAGAGAAATTCCACTTTGAGTTAGAAAATTGTCTGCCCCTCACAAATTACACTCTGCCGGCGGAAACGTTTAAAAAATAAATTTGAAATATCCTTCCAGTCAGTTAAAATTACTCAAAGTGAACATTTGGGAAAAGCTGTGGGACAGATACATGAAAACACTACAAGGGAGCCCCATCCAACATGGAAATGAGACAGCATTACCAAAATGCAAATTCTGTCAGGTCTGCATTGCCAAGCTTTCCTCAGAAGATCCAGCCTAAATTAATATTCAGGAACAGGGAAAAAGGAACTGAGTGCTAAGAAATATGAAGTGATGGATACAGGGGAGGAGAGTCTGAACTATCCAGGTCCCTTCTGAGTCTCAGTATGAGTCGTAGCAAAGCAGGAAAACTATGGGAATCCTTTCCAGCAGCTGAGAGCAGACCTCTTTTTTGCTGGAAGAGCAGCTGAAACTTTAGGATATTTAAGTAGGATGAAAAATAATACGAAAATATTAGAATACATTAAATAAATCCCTGATTCCCTCCTGAAACCTCGTTCTCAGGAGCATCACATTGGACTGGTGGCTTTTGGAAAGATGCAATAAGAACCATTATTGACATGGAAAACTTTCTAAAGCAGCACTCTTTGCCTTGGGCACAAGGGAAATAAGAAATGAATAAAAAGCCCAGACTTACAACAGCAAAGGGATGGTGGAATCCTGTTCTGCTGTCTCCTGATGTAAAAATTCAGGAACAGCATGAGGCTACAAAGCAAGCAGGAGGATTTCTTCCATACAAGATTGAATTAGACACTTGGAATCCTCAAATCACCAAGGCTGAGGACTTTGCCAGCTGTTAAAAACACCTATATTCCTTTACAGACCACGAGGGAAGGCAAAGTTACAGTATTAATGTAAAAACATTAAAAAAAAAGATATTAAAATTAATTTCAACCTGTTAGAACCAGATATTTTTGAGAGCACAAATTACCTCATCTTGCTGAGTACTTGGAATGGTTTGAAAAGAATTTGGTGCTTTCTTCATGTCAAGGCAGAGAGGGGACACGGTCTGGAACCAAGCACTGCATGGGCTGAAGCTCACATCAATGCTACCTGCCAGCTCCTCATTTCAACAGTTTCTCAGCTGGCTTTAGTGGTTTGGAATCTTCTGGTTGTTGTTCAGATTCCAGGTTTGGTGCTGCTCCTTTCTGAAGCAGCCTGTGGGCACCAGAAATCGATTTCCGCTCATCTGAGGCCACCCCGGGGTGAGTAGTGGTGAGGATAAACAATGCTGGGGGCAACAGGAGCTGTAGGAGAAAAAATTCAGTCCAAGATTCACATGGACCAACACTGGGAACCCAACCCTCTGAATTTAAACCCCCCAGATTTAAACCAGGGGATCTGGAAAGGGAGAAAGAGCCGGTCCAAAAGGCCCAAGGAGCAGAATGACCAGAGGGACCCAGAGAAGCCACCAGAGAGGGCTGAGGTGGAGAAGGGAAGAACAACAGTCACTAGGACAATGGAGTTTTAAAAAAGCTTTTAACCCCTGTGGACACTACAGGTTTTGGCCCATTTCTCTTTCCAAAAGGGATTTCACTAATCTTAAATCCATCCCAAATATTCATGAAAAAAATCAGTTATTAAGCTGGCTCTGAGCTCTGCCTAAATCCTACGAGCAACACTGGCATGTCTGCATTGCTGGAGCCACCAGCATGGTCCTGGCACATTCTTTAGGTCTTTCCTTTCTCCCTTTCCAGTTCAATTCCCATTCCAGTCCTGTTTATCCCCATTCTCTTCCTGTTCCCTGTGCCACGGCCATTCCCTGCCTCCACACAGGAGCTCAGGTGCTGAGGTCTCCCTCCAGAGGAAAAAAGATGCTCATTTATCCATTCTGCCAGTTTTTAAAAGT
Organism: Anomalospiza imberbis; assembly: GCF_031753505.1. Taxonomy (NCBI): domain Eukaryota; kingdom Metazoa; phylum Chordata; class Aves; order Passeriformes; family Viduidae; genus Anomalospiza; species Anomalospiza imberbis. Next base: position 2,421,542 of record NC_089690.1, on the reverse strand, counting down.
CTGAAAGTATTTGACATTTATAAAAAACATTCTTAGCTGCAAATAAGATAAGGAAAAACACAAATTTGGTGTAAAGGCTGATCACTTTGTGATAAGGAGATGGAAAAGACTACAAAATTATTTTCTCTGTTATTGGATCAATGGGCAATTGATTAATTTGGAGGCAAGGACTGAGATTTCTCTTATCTCTTATTGATGTGGTAGCTGCAATATTTCAAATGAACAGTCTAGACTTCCAATTCACATGAAAAAAGTGGATTTTTTTTAACTATCTCATGCATGATACTGTGTATTTTTACCTCCATTTCTGGCTGGATATGAAAATTGGCAACTTGTCCTGGTTTGAGCTTCTCTGGTGGACGAAAGGATGAATTTTCTTCTCCAGCACAGCCAAATCCAAATGTGCAGGCTGGGATTTTGCCAGATGACAATGAACTCCCAGCTTGTGTTTAACAGAGCTCCCAGATTGATTATTAAATGATTTCTGAAAGGCAAAGGGATGCTGTTGGGACTGGCCTAAATAGGGAAGTGTCAGTGTTGATAAATTCTTCAGCAAATGTGTAACAGGTGAAGGCTCACATTTCAGCAATGATGTGCATTCCCAGCCACGATAAATAATTGGGAACTGCTTTTTTGTTTTTGTGCCCTGCTCAGAGCAATTGCTGGAACACCAGTTAAGGTGTGAACATATTTTATATTAATTTAGCTCACTCTCCCACTCCCCTGCATCCTGCCAAAGTTGTGGTTTCTCCATTCCCTTCATCTTCAGCCCTAAAGATGCAACAGCAGCTCTGACATCAATCAAAGTTTCTGGACTCCCATCTAAGCCAGCCAAAATCCAATAAGCTAAGTCCAGTCAGGATCAGGGAGATGGAGACATCCTTGAATTTTGAGGTGGAATAACTTATGGAAATCTTGGTGTTATTTCATGCATTCTGCATTTTTCTAAGTCCCTTGTCCTGTCCACTGGCTCAGCACATTGTAATGGCAATAACCCAGCATATAAAAGGGTGTCATTAAAAAAAAGGGTAGAAAGAAAACATTTTTAATGCTTTTCTTTTCCTGTTAAGGAATAGTTTTCCATTAAGTGCTTTTCTCTTTTTCTGGACACAAAGGGAGATACTCATACCTGCCTCTAAACACAGAAAGACCATTTACAAGAGCTTGCAATGCCAGGACAAGAGGGATTGGCTTCAAACTGCCAGAGGGCAGGGATGGGTGGGATTTGGGAAGGAATTCCTCACTGTGAGGATGGGGAGAGCTGGCACAGAGTGGCTGTGGCTGCCCCTGGATCCTGGAAGTGCCCAAGGCAAGGCTGGACCAGACTTGAAGCAGCCTGGTATGGTGGAAGGTGTCCCTGCCATGGCAGGGGGATGAACAAGGTGATCCTCAATGTCCCTTCCCAACCATTCCATGATTCTGTGATTGCCATTTGTGGAATCCCTGGGACAGCAGCAGTTTATTCCTGATGCTCTCAACCTGCTTAATTCTCTCTCATTTAACAGTGTATTCCCAGAGCTTTTTAAGAAAAAATACAATTTTTAAGAAAAAATACTATTTCTATGAACATAAATCCTGCACCAGTGTTCCAAAGGGGGGGATTTAATGTTAATCTTTATTAATACGATCTCCCCATTATCCTAAATTAAGTCATATCCCAGTTAATCTAAACGAGGGTTAAATTAAAGCAGCTTGGGCAGGCTCAGTCGCTGCTGCAGCATCACCTGGCAGGTCTCTATCCCATCTTTCCAATCTCTCCAGAGGAAATTTCCATTTAAACCCATGATTAACCCTCTGGGCAGCCTCATTCTTGATCACAAGGACAGTGACACTAAGCGGACTAAAGATTATTCTAGAGTAGCTTGTTCCTCTCCTGTCAAAAAGCCACTCCTGGAGCACTCTGACCACTCAAAAATATTACTCAAATACTATTCAAAATAGTATTTGAGTATATTACTAATAGTACTAATAGTATTTGAGTATATTATTATACTACTCAAATACTAATAGTATACTCAAACACTAATAGTATACTCTAATAGTATTTGAGTATTACTCAAATACTACTCAAAAATAATACTCAAATATTATTAATATTTTTCTAATCATCATTGGAATAATATTAATAATATTAATAACTTCCACAAGAACTCCTGAGCCTCCCCCCAGAGCTCTGGCCCTCTTTTAAGTTGCCAAGTGCTCGTTAGCATTTTGTGCAATTACACACCTACTTATGAGCTCCGTAAAATTCACTCAGTGCCTTTCTGCTTTGAACACTTTTGATGTAGTGGCTGCAACAGGAATCCGAGAACTGGGATTTGTAATCTCGTTTTGGAGCTGGAATCCCAGAGCCAGAATGAAAAATATCCTCTGTTACACCTCACCTCTACTGCTCTCCATAAATATATTTATTGTGAGATTTTTAAGAGATCCTCCATCTCTCTGAAGCAGAATTTCCATGATGTTTTTCCTGGATATAAATGTTTTTTCTGCCAATCTTTCTTAGACATGTCAATACTCATTCATAATTCTTACCTTTATGATGTTGCTTTTACATGAACATTAATTTGATTATATCACTCTAATAAACAGCATTATTAGCTGCACAGTTCCTCATGCCAGTCTGATAAATTAAGCTCTAGCTCATTAGTACAATAATTTCTAAAAATCAATATTTGGATTGTTTGCAGACAAGGATCTCTGAATTGACTTAGCTCCCTCAATAAATAATTTTTCAACAAATATTTCTAATAAACTATGCTCCCAACTCTCCTGAAGTACAACATCCATGCTGTCATTTAAATATATGCAAAACATTAACCCAAATATCCAGGCATACAAATCTCAGCCCCTTCAGAAATGAGCTGGACGCTTCTGCTGTCTCCTGTAAGGCTTGGCAGGAGAGCTCACAAAACATCCCTCTGAGTGTTAGCACTGGAACTCAAAATATTTGGGATTTATTCGACTTTCACTGCGAAGGGTGAGTCCAAAAAAGTCATGGGTGACAAAGAACAGCCCCTGAATCAGCTCTGTGCTTGATGTAATCCAAAATTCCATCTAACCAAGCTCTTGGAAAGTTTAGTCTCCCAGAAGAAGTTCACTTCTGAGCTACTTCTGTTGAAATTAGCAGGAATCTGCACCAAAATCCTACAGATCCTACAGGCAGGCTGCCTTTTTCACCCCCTTCCACATGTGAAGTGAAGCACAGAATTCACAGAACATAAGTGAGGGGATAGAGCCCCCTCAGAGTTATGCATATGTGAAGATGGAAGAGCAAATGCAATTTGCTCTTTCCTGTTTGAAAGTTTCCATTTCCCGTTTGAAACATTACCAAAACTTGAGGCAGAAATCCTGCAAGAACTCCTCCAATAGAAAACACCATGGGTCTGGATGTCCTGACCTTTCTGAGGGGACTGAACCAGGGTGAGTCACCAGGAGGCACCAGGATTGCCCAGCCTGGGCTGGAGAAGCTTTGGGGTGACCCAGCTGTGGCCTTGAGCACCTGAAGGGAGCCACAGGAAAGATGGAGAGAGACAATTTCCAGGGGATGGAGGGACAGGACACAGGGAATGGCTTCAAACACACAGAGGACAGGGATGGGTGAGATTTGGGAAGGAAATTCCTGGTTGGGAGGGTGGGGAGGCTCTGGGAAAGAATTCCCAGAGCACCTGTGGCTGCTCCTGGATCCCTGGAAGTGTCCAAGGCCAGGCTGGACACTGGGGCTTGGATCACCCTGGGATGTTGGAAGGTGTCCCTGCCATGGCAGCGAGTGGCACTGGATGGGATTTAATGTCCCTCTCCAACCCAAACCATCCTGGGATTCAGAGGATGAGAAATCCAAAGTCATTGCAATCTCCAGACCTGAGCAAACACTGTCCTTTCCGTTTGGTGCATCAAACAAATTCCTCACCTTAAAACAGCCTAGAATCAAACTAAAATAGGCCTGAAAAGGAAAAAGGAATTAAAGTCTTATATTTTAAAAGGTTTCCATGAAATCATTAACGATGGTTCAGTCTCCATTTCTTGACATGGCACTTTTTCCCTTGGCCAACAACAGGAGCAGGAAACTCCAATAGAAATAAATGGAAATTGTTATTGTAGATTAACTAAACTGAACATGGACAAATCAAAAAGCATTAGAAATTAAAAAAAAATAATAGTCCCTGTGGTCAGCAGACATGAGGAGCTGAGGAAGAGTTGCTGGGGCACAGTGGTGGGGACTGGGGGAAGGCTTCTCCAGAAAAACCATTTCCACCCCAGCTCTCACTTTGCCTGGGCTCTGGGCATGAGGATTAACGCAGCATGGCAGTGCTCCAGATAAACTTTCTGGGAAAAACAGGAGCTCTTTCCATCAATATTCGATTTTTTTTTCCTCTCATATTTTAGCTTGGACTTGGTTCTGTTAATTTTGCTACACACACTCGCAGCCCTTGATTTGGGCAGCCCGTGCCGCGTGTACAGAAGCCAAAAACTGGGAGAAAATCCTTTGCAATCCTCAAATGACAAAAACCAGTGGTGCAGGGCAGCACTAAACACCAGCAGTTGGGTTTTGGCTCTGGCTTCTCAAACAAGATCCAAAATGCAAACAGGAATTTGGAACAAAACTCTGAAACTCAGACACCTCCCTGAAAATCACCAAGAGACAAAAAAGATGACTTTGACAACCAACAAAGAACTCTCTTCTTTTATTTTTTTTTTTATGATTCCCCCCCAAAATTAAAGCTATTTTTTTCAGCAGGGTGTCAGCTGTAAACATTAAATCCATGGCATGAGGGATGGCTTGTTCAGTGCTGAGATTGCTCAAGAACAGCTCAAAATGACCCTCCCGGTGGTGGCAAAGTCGGTGTCAGCTTGAATTACAAGTTACATAAATCCGAGTTACAGAAGTTATAACCCTTAAGAGCTGCTCCAACTCGTGCACTGAATTATCTGGCCAAGTTTCTCTTTCTGTTTGCAAATCAGACTGGTTCATTTGATGCTTTCTTTGCCCACTCTGCCATTTTCCCACTTTTCCCCTCTCTGTTTCCAGGAAGAAGCACTGACCAAAACCCAGCCCATCCTGCTTTTCCTCCCAGATCTAATGGGAATTCTCTATGAATATTCCTTGTCAGGACAAAACAGGATTAGGTTGAAAGAAAATATCTAGAATAACACTGGGTGGGTTAATTGGGTCAAATAACTAATCTAACCCTCCTTATGCAACCATTTCTTCCAAAATCCAGCCCCATTTTCTGGGGGGGAAAAAACCCTCATTAAACTAGTCCTTAAATCTGTGTTCAATGTGTATTTAACTACAAGAGGGCAGGAGTTTCAGCAGAGCATCTCCACATAAGTTGGGCTAAATACCTCTAATATTGGCATTTTACTCAGTAATTAACATAATTTACACTATGGAGCTTATTTTCTTTCCAAAAAAAAAACAATCCCTCTGCTCTGATATGTTCCCAAGGAAAAAAAAGTAAAAAGTCAATATCTATTTCCAAAGACTTGTATAGAGTAAAATCATTTCGTTGCTGGATGGATTTAGCTGCCTTGCTGTGAGGTCAAACCTAGGTGGCAGATAATGTCCTGATGGCTTTACAGTTCCTTTCTTTAAGCATTATTGTCCACTGCCCTTATTTCACCATGAAAAGAGAATTTAATTTAAGTACTCCCAACCCCAGGCTCTAGGCACGCAGGTTTGCTTCAAAGAGAAAAATTTTGTGTACAGTTTATAAGGATAACGTGCAAAATAGGAAAATATAGAAAGATAATGTGTTTTAAAATCTAGACACAGAGAAGTAATAATAATAATAATAATAATAATAATAAGTGCAATCTGCTGAAAATTCCCCCCCCCATGCCACGGGTTTGTAACTCAGTCACAGTGCTCAGGTTTCTCCTCTGCAAAGCAAAGCATCACATCCCTCCCACGCCCTCTCCCCAAGCCTTAATCACTTCTGTCACCTTCCTTGGTGCCTCCCGTGCCCTTCCCGGGGTGCAGGGATGGAGACAGCCCAGGCTGCTCCAGCTGTGGGCACAGCCAGGGTTTGGAGAGTGGCAAATGATGTTCTGTGCCTTGTTCTTGCTGACTTTTCCTGATTTAGTTCCATGGAAAGGTCAACTTTCGTGTAAGACACCAGAATTTCACAGCAGGTTCCTGTTTTCTGCATTACTCTGGCACATGTTTTCACCTCAATACATCAGAGCAGGTAAGGAGTGAGAAATAACCTGCTCATCCCTGCAGGGTGATAGAGCTCCTTTCTTTGGGGGCTGCAGTGACATTCAGCTCCCAAAGCATCCAAATTCCCAACCAGGAAACAAAACAAGACACGGCTTTGTTTTGTTTAATAATATTTTTTATAATTATAATAATAATATTTTTCATTCAATTCATTTTGGAGCCCCTCAGTTACAGCCAGTTTAAAAGAGGGGCTCCAAATTAACACATCCCCTTTTGCTCTGGCACATGGCTGCATTTGCTTGTAGGAAAATTATTATTATTTTCCAGCAGTTGATCACTTTGTCACCTCTAATAAACAACTACAATTGGAAGTTCAACAGGCTGACAAGGAGGAGCTGTATCTGCATCAGGGAGATAACACACCTTGACTCCAGCAGAGCAAGGGGCAGTGCCCAGCACGCCATGGCACATTTGTGAGGGGGAAATAGAGCATGCAACTAATCCTCCAGAGTGCTGGTATTTTATTTGAGGAGACTTGCTCCATGCTCTCTTTCACCCATCCAAAAACAGTTATTTTAATTCAAGACATTTGTGCCTGACCCTTTCTTCCTTCCCTATTAAGATTTAGTGCTTTTAATTTGGAAAAAAATAAGTTTCTGCTTTTCTTGTGCCTTATTAGGATGGCTGAAATGCAAGGTTTCTCGTGTACAATTTGCAACTATCAATGAGGTTTTGGGGTTAAATTTAAACAATACAGAGCATCCTCAGATTCCTCTGAAAGCAGTCAGAGCGTTCACAAGAGCCCAGAAAAAATCTGTCGTCTTGTTGCTAACAAACTGTATTTTATTGTTTAGAGGCAACGAAAGGAGGGCTCAGCAGTTTGAGTCACCACTGATGTAATATTAACATCCTGTCCATTCTGGGCCTGAGGCAAAATCCACTAAAATCAGGAACAAAAATTCCATCAGCTCCAACAGGTTTTCTATTAGACTCAACCTCAGCAATTCTCAGGGTGAGATCTGGGCTATGGATAATGGGAAAAGTCTCATTGGCTTCAACGGAAGTAGAATTGCTCCTACTGCAGTTAATGGGCAAAAAAAAATGTTCTGTTTTCCTGCTTATTGTGTGAGGAGAAATTCTGGGATTGACACCTCTGATCCATTATTTACCTTCTGTGATGTTTTATATCAAGGACACCGGAAAACAAGAAAACCAGGAGAATTCCTGAGTGCATCTTAAAAGCATCAATTGCATTTTCAAAATGATCAATCCTATTCTCTAATCTGGTCTCTATTCTCTGTGTTTTTGAGGATATGAAAACAGCGTTACCTTTGAACTGGCTTAGATTTGGGGTGGGTTTTTTCCCTGCTTTTCTTTTAGCAATGCCATTAAACAGTGGCCTGCACCCAGGAGATCAGCTAATGTACAGCTAATGTACAGCTAATGATGTACAGCTCCTGACACAAAGGCTTTATTTGATCTTCAGCTCGATCTGTTGAACAAGATCAGAGTTCTTGCTTTATTAGGACTTTTTTGGGATGTGTTGCGAGAAGCCAGATGTTGAAAAATCCAACCTGAGAATTAACTCCAGTCACTGTCAGAGATAAAATATGTTATTATGCCTGTACTGCATGTGTCTGTGACTGATTTAAATTATGCCTTCCACAGACTGCTTAAACCAAATTTAAATCTCTATTTATAGTGTGTAATCAGCTGTCTGGCACAATCCTCCCTATGGAGACATTCCCATCTTTTCTGGTGCCTCTACGGCTATTCCAGGAATATCACCACCATCCAAAACACACTCCACGAGTAAAGCTACAGCCAAAGGAAATTCACTTTCTCTTCAGTACACACTGCAGAAGTATTTAGGCAAAATGCTCTTCAGAGGCCATTTCCCCTGTAGTCTGAAAAACCTCGTGTGGCATCTGACACTTGAGAAAGCAAACAGAGACAGGCAGGATAAAGCCAAAACTTCCCAAACCGAGTCCTTTTAGCTAAGAGATGGGCTAGGGAAAGGGAAAATTGCTTCAAATTCACAGGGGGCAGGTTGGGATCAGTTATTGGGAAGGAATTTTTCCCTGGGAGGGTGGGGAGAGTCTGGGATGGGATTCCCAGAGCAGCTGTGGCTGCCCCTGGATCCCTGGAAGTGCCCAAGGCCAGGTTGGAAACGGGGGCTTGGAGCAGCTGGAACAGTGTGAGGTGTCCCTGCCATGGCAGGGGGTGAATGGGATGATCTTGAACATCCCTTCCAACCCAAACTATGCCATAATTCCATGACCAAATGAATTTGGTCTGTGTGATCAAATGAGATTTTTATTTCAGCCTGCACCAGCACTTTGTAGCTGTTCCTACCCACCCCATCCCTTTTTACCACACAAAAACAGCCATGGAAAGACCTAGAAACTCCCTAAAAGCTTCAGAACCTGCTGCTTCTGGCTTGCTCTCACCTCCAGCAGCAGAAGCTCCTCTGCCTTCCCAGCCCTGGAATTTGCCAGGTTTATGGCTCCAGCTTGTCCAAGAACAGGACATTTCCAATAATGAGAGCAGCCTGAATGACACTGATTTGCTGCCTCAGATTTCACCACCCAAATCCAAAAAAGAAAAAAAAAAAAAAAAAAGGTGAGGAACATCTTTGGAGACACTTCTCCCAATAACCCCATGTGCAGGACTTGGGCTTGCTCAAACACCAAACTAAAACACGCTGAACTAAAAATTTAGCTCATACTAAAGATTCATAATATCACCACCAAGGACATTTTTCTACCTCGTCATAACTACAAAATCACTTTCTGTTCTTCTACTGCGCTTCACAACATTTTAAATGGCAAACTACAGCCTTTAGGAAGTTAAAAAGCAAACCCCAACTTCCTTTCTAATTTGAATCCTGTTGTCACAGAGCAGGAGCAGATGTGCAAATGTTTGTTTACTCGGTTCTTGATAGTAGGCATTTGCCAGCAGATGCATGAAATTAATTTCTGCCCTAGTATTAAAAACCATTTCCTCCATTTAAATGTCTCCTTGATAAAGAAACAGGATCATGAAGTGGTTCAGTTGATGAAGCAGCACAAATAGAAACAATAGTTCCTATTTTAGGAGTGCTATTTCTATTTGCTTAGATTGCACAGGGTGTCTTTGCAGGAAAACAAATAATTATTTTTCAAGTCTTCCATCCAAACATTTTCCTTTGGAACGTGCTTCCAAGAGCAGCATAGAAAAAGATGCATTTTTAACTCCAAGAAAAGGAATTTTGATGTCAGGTGGGTTTCACACAGTCAAAGGAAAAGGTAGGAATTTATGTCCTTGTTTTTCCTTCATTTTTCACTTTTGGGGACCACAGGGAAGTTGCAAAAGAACATTTTATTCCTAGAGTATTTTTATTTTGGGCTCAAGGACGTGTCCACAGGAAGCCTTTGAAGCTGACAGAGAGAAAGTGAGAGGAGCTTGTCCTGGAACCAATCCTCTTCTTGGGCTCCTGGTTGCTCTTTTGGAATTTCCATGTCTGCAATGGGATTTCAGAGAAATCCTGATGCTCACATGCCTATACTCCATGGATTGCCAAATTCCTGATCCTACAGCTTCTGCGTTTCACAATAAAGCTCAATCAATAAATAAGTAAAGTGCTACCATGGTGTTACCTCCTATAGATCCATTATTTTTAAGCAGAGCTGCCTCAGATGCTGGGAAATAAAAAAGTGGATTTAATTTTGCCACATAACCAACTCATCCAGTCTCTGGACTGTCCCTGGGCACGGGCAGAAGTGTCGCCTGTGGGCTGGTGGCCTTGTTGCAGCCAGTAATTCCCATGGAAGCTGTTCCCAGAGCAGGAGGGGAGCACCAGGCTGGACAATTATTTCATGGCTAAAACATGGACTAGGATCAGCATCAAAAATTCTCCTGGAATTTCTAAAATAAGAGATCAAATTTGGTTAATTTCACTGTTTTGAGCCTGTATTAACTGTACTATTATAATAAATAAATAAATAAAATGTTTTGTTTTCTGCAACCATCCTTCAACCCTCAGTAAAGTGTTATTTCATAAGTGGCTCAAGAAAGTAGGAACTGCGGAACTGGAGCAAACAGGATAATTGGAAAATGATGGTCTGAACTGCACTTTAAATTGGTACTTTGAATTTTTGCAAAGCCTCCACACCTCTGTTTGGGAATGTACCTCCCATTCCAGCTGCCTTTCACTCCACACAGAAGTTGGAGCTAATTTATTTGCTTAATTTCAAGTGGCAGAGGAAGAGTAGCCCATCAGTCAAAGGAATGTTCCCATCTGGGAGAGTGTCACCTGTAAATCCATTGATTATCCCTGAACTGGAACCCAGGCAATGACGCTGACGTACGGCTGTGTCACCGAGGCACTGAAACCACTGAGCAGGAACACTGTAAAATGGGAGAGGTTTGATACAGGCTGAGCCTTCTTTTCACAGTCTCCGGGCTTCACCATGCCCAAAGCAACCAAAAAAATCCAAAAAAACAAGCAAAAAACCCAAAAAACAACAACCAAACCAAACCACACCAAACGAAACCACCCTAAACCAAACCACCACAAACCAAACCACACTAATCAAACCACACCAAATAAAACCACACCAAATCAAACCACACCACCACAAACACAAGAAAAGAAAAATTAAAGTAGAACTTGTTGTGCAGCCGTTCCAAGCCATGATGACAAAATTATTCCAGTTGGAAAAGACTTCCAAAATCATCAAAATCATCCTCCACTAACCCATGTTCCTAAACACCACATCCACAGATTTTGTGAACACTTCCAGGAATGGTGACTTCAACCCTCCCTGAGCAGCCTGTTCCAATTCTTGACAGCCCTTTTGGTGAAGGAATTTTTCCCAATATCCAATCTAAACCTCCTCTGGAGCAACTTGAGGCTGTTTCCTCTTGTTACCTGGGAGAAGAGACCGACTCCCACTGGGCCACAACTTCTTTTCAGGGAGTTTTATGGAGCAAATAACTTTGTGAGATTCCACCTCAGTTCCACAAATACAACCAGACCCCCACCACACAGAGCTCCTCTCAGGAAAAGACCCCATAGCAATTAATTAATTACTGAATTAATTTAAACTCCACAACACGCCACTCCACATTTGAAGACACTTTTTACCTGGGTCCCATTTGTGGTGTCAAAGGCTCTGCTCTTGGATCTCTGCTCCTGGATCACTGGATGCCATCCTATGGCGATACCGTGGAGTCATAAATAAATATTCCCCTAAAAATATCCCCGCTGCTCCATGCTGATCCTATCACTCTTCCAGACAAATGACCTGGGAGGCTGGCAGCTCAGAAATCCAGAATATTTTGGCATGTCCTGCCCTGTGATGGGTGGAATCAAGAGTCAAAGCTGCTCCTTTGCAATGACAGCTGCAGGAAAGGCTGACACAAGGTCTGCTGTAAACAAATTAGAAATTACTTCACTTGCCTATATTTTATCTCAGGTGAATCTCTGCAGTGCTTAGCAGTGCCTTATATTAAAATCCTGCTTTAAAATCCAGTGTTAATTAAGCAATTAAGGATGGCAAGGCTGATTTTATAGCATCATTTACTCCTAGATGATTGTGCTGTGGCTGAACTCCACCAGCCATGTTTTATGGCCTTGTGAAAAGCTGTCTTCCTTTTCTCATTGCTTTTACAACAGACTATAATGAATTCTTCTTTATGTATTTTAAATTATTTGCTTGATAACAAAGTGGTCTTATTATTTGCCACATTAGCATAAGGTGCTGTCAGCTGGAGTTCAGCAGTAGTTAGAGACATATTTGCACTGGTAGCAAATTAAAGCACTCCAGACCCAAAAAAACAACAACCTAGAAAAGTGCAGCAGCAACATTGATCACAAATTTAGAAACAGAGAGGATTTTGGAATGCAGAAAATTCAGCCTGGGGAAGGAGATATGGATTGGTGGGTATTGCTTCTGAGATCTATAGGGTACAGAGGCACTGGGTCAGGCAGGTGAGTCAAAATGATGGCTTTTGGGCAGAAAATATCATTTGAAAAATGCTCCAGGCACAGGGTGGGATTGTTGGGGTGTCCTGGGCAGGTCCAGCAGCTGGACTGGATGATCCCTGTGCTCCCTTCCCTTCCTTGATTCTGTGAATTTTGGGCATTTGGGGACCAGATCTGTGTGATATTTCTTATTATGAGCATTTTGTACTGAAGAACCAAAGAGAAACACTCATTAATAGAATAAAATAAGCTCCAAAGCATATGAAGACTCAGTTCCCAGTTAAATCCCAATCCCAGCTAAACTGTGCAAGGACATTCCTCAAAATTAGCAATAGGGGCAAAGGGGGAAGAAAATAAAATATTGCTTTTACTAAAAACGTGATCCACTTTGCTGGTGTGCCTGTACATGGGCAGAATAAATACATTAAACATGAATAATTTATCAGGATGTGTTTGGAGTAATGTGCATGCCTGGGAATATTGGTAATATTTTTAAATTCCTGTAATGCATTTCAAGCACAACAGGACAAACACAACCATTACCCACCATGAAAACATCTAAACTCACCTTCCTCTTCTAAAAATAGACAGAGAAAGCAGGAGTGACAACAGGTTAGTTCTGACTGTGAGCAAGAGGTGGCAGTGGCACAGGGAGGGCAGGAATTACAGACTCTCCTGGGACAGGGCATGGGCTGAAGGATGAGAAAGGTGGAGTTGTACAAACAATCACCTGCACAAACTGAGCCAAGCTTGTAGCAGGGACTGTTTAATCTTCCTTTTTTAGCTCCATCCTTAACTAGAACATGTGCTGGGGGTGATGTCCCCGTGGTCCACACAGCCAAAGACTCCTGGGATCATTCAAGTTGGAAAATATCTCCAGGATCATCAGTTCCAATCTTTGACTGGATACTTCCCTGCTACTAAATCACACCACAAACCAACACATGCACTCACTCTTTGAACAATTCAAGGGATTCCACTGTGGGAATAAATTAATAAAATATAAAAATAAATAAAAAACCCCTTCTTTATCCAACACATCCCACTCACTCTTTGAACAATTCCAGGGATTCTACTGTGGGAATAAATTAATAAAATATAAAAATAAATAAAAAGCCCCTTCTTTATCCACATAACTCCTTCTTATCCAGTTTTGTAGACCTCGTGGGTGACTCCAGTTGGTCAGTAATTTTCTTGCCAATTACTTTATTAGTTATTAACAAGTTGTTATTCTGTAGTCATTGGTCACTCAAACCCCAGGGTGTACGAGCTGAAAAGTTGTTTGTGAGGGATAGTTTTCATTTTTCTAACGGTGTAAAAACAGTTTATACAGGAGCTGGTTGTTTTTTACCCAGGAATAGATCATTATGTTAACAAACTGCTCAAACCAGGATTGCTTTCACATGGGAACTTGCAGAGGGCTAGCTTGACTTAGAAGAAATGACAGGCCAGCCAGAGCAGGCCTGATTTTATAAGGCTGTTCTTTATAATTTTTCTACCTTACTGCAGCATTCCACCATCACCACATGGATGTCCCCAGCCTCGCATTAACTGGAAATTGTGCCCATGTCCAGTGCCAGGCAGGATTATTTCAGGCTCTGACTGTGGCCTCTCAGTGCCACCTCAGCAGAAGAAATATTAACAGGAACATCACTCCTAATGCCTTGAACAAACCTCCAGCCTCGTGTGCCACGGGCAGAGCGATCACAAGGGAGCAGCAAATGGATTTGCTGGATATTAACACAGATAGAGACAGAGGAATAAATGGCTGGGAAGGGTCGGGACACTGCAGAGCCTGCGAAGACAATCAGAAGATTTGTGGTGAGCGTTAATTAGTCACAAGCTAGAGATGAGCATTCCCATCAATCTCAGGAGGCCCAGGGAGCCTTTTCCTTCAAGTGCTGTTTCCTGCCCTTCACAGAAATCCTTTCCCATGGGCAGCAGGACTGGAGATGCCCTTTCAGCCTGACACATCTGTGTTCTTTACTGCTCCTCATTTTGCTTTATTAGGGTGAGCCTGTGCCCATCCAAGAGGGGATTCTCTCGTGGATTCCCATTCCGCCCACTGCAGCCATCAGCACCTCAGGACAGGGATTCCTTCTTCCACCACATTCATTTGAACTGTGATTTTAGGGGATCTAGCTTTCAGGAAGAGCTTGGATCTGCTGGAGGGAGGCCAGAGGAGGCCATGGAGCTGTTCCAGGGCTCGAGCCAGGCTGAGAGAGCTGGGGGTGCTCACATGGAGAGGAGAAGGTTCCAGGGAGAGCTCAGAGCCCTTCCAGGGCCTGAAGGGGCTCCAGGAGAGCTGCAGAGGGACTGGGGACAAGGGATGGGGGGACAGGACATAGGGAATGGCTTCCACTGCCAGAGGGCAGGGATGGATGGGAGATTTGAAGGAATTGTTCCCTGGGAGGGTGGGGAGCCACCAGCACCAGTTTCTGACTTAAAGTGGACCTGTAAGACAAGTTTTTGGTATAGTCATGCCATCAGCTGATGAGGTTAAAATATGAGAGCCCTGCCACCACCTCACCATCACATGGAATCCCTGAGCAGCAGCTTGTGGAAATAATATTCTACATTTGTTCTAAAACCAAGGGGAAAGCACCTTTCAGTTGTCCCCATAGCCAAGGCGTGGAGTGCCCTGGGGAAGATGTTGTGTGCACTGAGGGCATCCCAGCCGTGGGTTTATCTTTGAGCTGAATTGCTGGAACAGGGGGAGGTCAGAATCCCTGACACTCTTTCAGGACTTACTGCAGCTGCAGCTCACCCCTCTGGAGCTGATGGTGCTGAGGAGACACCACAGGCGCCAACTTTCAGAAATGCTTACCCTGTTTTGCCAATCCCCTTGGTCACATCCACTGGCAACTCCTCCAACACAATGTTTTTTGAACAAAATCCAATTCCATCTCATAAATAGCCCTCATCCTCTTGTTTTAGGCACATCACTTCATTAGACTCTAAATGTCATCGTTCAAAGGTCGCAAGGAAAATCCCAATCCCATTTCTAAGGGTGTTATAAGCAGCATATTGTTAAAAAAAAAAAATTAGAACTGGGATCTGGACAGATTTCAGCCTGAAGTTCACAGAGGGAAAAGTCTTCTCCCATTTACAAGATCAAGTACAAAGAGGTGTTCCCATTTTAAAAGAGCAAGATCCATACATTCTTTATATAGCACAAATCAATGCCTCATGACTAGATAATGGTCCAATAACTTTGTCTCCTGAAGGACTGCTGAGGATCAAATGGACACAATTAAGTGGAAAATATAAGTAGTTACAGGAAGAGTTGAAAATGGATTCAATCATAAACCACCCCTAATGGCTGGTGCAATACTCCGTGCAAACCCACCGAGGTCACAGCAGTTTCCTTCTTGGAAATCTCCTGCAGGTGCTTGGGGAAAGCAGTAATTTAAATTTATAGGAAGATAAAACATCCCACAGTCACTGCAACTCTCAAAAGACAGAAAAATCAAACAAAGCCACTGCATCTCGGAGCAGGAACTCTCAACACCAACCCAAATCCTCAGCTCAGAGGGGTTTCCTGCAAAAATACCCAGAAAAACCTTTCCCAAAACCACCCTTCACCTGTCTTGGCTGTCACCTCTGTATCCTTGCAGAAACCAACTTGGAGGAATGATATAAAAGTCTGGTTATTAAAATATTAATATTAATAATAACAGCAGAAGAATGAATGGTGGAAAGGCCTGTTTCTTAAAATAATATTATTATTATTATCATTATCATCATCATCATTATCATCATCATCATTATCATTATTATTATTTTTAATAATAGCACAAGAATGAGTGGTGGAAAGGTCTGGTTGTTAAAGAAAAAATATAATTAAAAACTACCAGCTACTTAATAGGGAAGGGATTTTCTAGAAATAAATGAGGCATGAGCATTCTTCATTAGATAAAATATTATTGAACATTTTCAAAGATGACTGGCTTTTTTTTCCTTTAGTATTAATGAGGAGGAAAAAATTGATGAATTTCAACAATTCTGCATTTTGCATTTATAAAGTAAATTTTTCAGGTACCAGATTGATTGGACTTCTCTGATCCAATCTGTCTTCATGTAATGCCAAAAAACCCCAGCAAATAAAATTATTACAGGAGCAACTTCACCTCATGGAGCATAAATTCCTCTTAAATATTTTAAGATCAGAGTTTGTTCAATTAGCAAAATATTTGGAGGGGACAAGGGAGATGCATCTGCTGCCACTGAGTTTCCTGTCACAGCACAAAACACACCAGAAAAATGTGGCAAGAAAATGGAATTTTTTGGTCACTTTTTAGTTTTTCAGCTACACTCTGACAAAGCCTTTCCCCAGCTGTCGAACAGATGTGAACCATTCTGGGTCTACCAGGAAATCTCAGGTGTTATTTTTGTTAATCAATATCGTCCTGTGCCATCTTTGCATATGAACCACCTTCTTCCAAGCATTTGTCTTGAACCTTAAGTCTAAGCCAGATTTTCCCCATTCAGCTGACTGGGAAACCTCTCAATGAGGTCAGGTAGGAGAGAAACACAGCCAGGAAAAAAGGAAGAAAAAAAAACAACCCAAAACCCAACTCACCACCATCTGTTTGCAATTGGATTAATAAACAAATCACTGAAGAACCCTTGTAAATAAAAAAACAAAAAGTCTCAATTATTAGGCTGAGGGCATGTTTTTCAGATTAACCTTGCAAATTGAAGCAGTAATAAAACATTGAGATGTATATAAAGCCTCTCTAGTTCCTCAATCAGGAGACATGTTTAAATTGATTTTAGGATATACCTCAGCTCCAGTAAGCATAAACTGAATAATTCTTTCTTTTCCCAGCAACAGGTGTGAAATGTTCCATCAGAAAGCCTGCAAAATGGCTCTGAATTCCATCCCTCAATGTAGCTCTGCCAGGAAAATAACCTCACTCAGGAGGATCTCTCAAGCATCATCTCAAGTTGCCCTGGATCCCACCCAGCTGCACACTCAGAAATAAGTGTCCTTTCAGGCTCTAAATATTTGGGGTGTTTAATGAAATTATTAACAAACAGAACTGAAAGGAGAAACCACTCCATTCACGCCAGAGGGATTTATATATATATATATATTTTTAACACAATAGACTGAATGAAAGGACTAAATAAAAACTGGAAATTGAACCTCAGCAAATCTTGCAGCACACCTAAAAATTACTTCTTTCCAATATAAAGGCACTGTGAGCCTGGAGTTGCTAAGGCTCATGATTGGTTTCTTATATATTTTCTTATATATTTCTGGTTTCCAGAAGCACTTTTACCTCAGCAATCACAGAACCATTTGCTCTTCCCATAAAGCAGTTGCCTACCTGAGCTCACCCGCTGGTTCAATTTTGCAGCTCGGAATCAGAGATAACATTTTCCACTCCAGCCATGTGGAGATGTTGCCTTAACTCCGAGAACAGCCTGAAAGGTTGCAGAACAGATGTAAACAGAATTAAAAAACGTGCTGAACAAACACCTGGAGGTGTTTGAGCCTGCTTTTTTACTGGCTGCAGGTATCCCAGACTTCCAGCCTGAACTCCTCATTGCACTGCAGTGAAATCCTTTTACGGGACTGCTTTTGGGAAATCTAATCATTATTTCATAAGTAAATTACTGATTCTGGCTTCGAGTTTCCCGACTTTCTCTGCCCATCTATTTATCAATATGAACCATCACATATTTCAACAGGAGTTTGGTTGATGTGCATTCATCCATTCCTTTCTCTTTTGTGGAATAAACTCGTTTTCTTAGGGACAATTACTGGAAGGGAAAATCAATGTCTTACATTCAATTCTTGGGCTTCGAGTGCCTGAAATATCAGAACACTCCTCCAGTTATTTCTGTTTTCTAATCCAGCAAGTAGAATGTGAGATCTTAATTTTTTTATAACTCATGTACATTAGAAAAGAGATCAAATCTGCTCCTCTGTGAATTTGTGGCACTCTGGCTCAAAAGGAAATTTGATGCGTTTGGGTGCTTTGCAGCCTAAACAATTTCATAGCTCATATAACCAAAATCATAATTACTGTTTTCTACAGAATTCACACCACACATTCCCCTCTAAAAAAAAAAAAAAAAAGGTCAAATAATCATTTCCTTATCCTAATTATTTATCTCTTTGTTTCTTCCTTAGTTTTATATACACAGCCCAACATTTGGATGCATGGTTCTAACCATCCCACAATGACAAACTTATTTTAAACCTGTCTCAAATTTCCAAATTATTTTTATTTGAAGTATTTGATCTAAGATCTACACAAAAGATATTGGAAGCACCATTCTGTAAGCTAGATTTATATATCGTAAAATAAATTCAAAGATATTTTAAAAAGTCACAACTGGAAGCAATTATCTCACCAATGGATCTAAGAGGCTCTGGAGGAGCACACAGATTTTTTTTTTTTTCTTAGCAGGAATTTAGGTGTGGTTAAAAATCTGGAACAGATTTCTGAAGATTTTTTTTTAATGTTCCCAGAATAAGCTTGTGACAATCCCTTTTTCTATATCAGATCTCTCTTTGCTCTCTTTGATGCCAGCCCCATAGTCTGTTTCACTGTGGGTTATCTCCAGATACTGGGCCAGCTCCTTAACTGCCACTTATTCATAACAGAATTCAAGTAGGAATTAATAATTATTACAAAATGCAGGGTTCCCAGACGCGGGAATTGTACAAGTCACTCTGGATTTGGGAAGACGAGGACAAGCCCTGCAATCCAGGTGAAGCTCCCAGCTGTCAGGGAAGAATAATGATAAAAAAGTACCTGCCAAGTACTTCCCAGGAATCAAGTGGCAAAACTAAGCTTAAAAATGGGATTGGCCAAAAGATTTTCCTCCCACTCCTAAGAGAAATCAGGGAGAGGGAGGGCTCACAGGACATTATTTTCCTGCAAAGGTTTATTTCCACAAGAGGAGAGTGACATTTCATTGAAAAGGAGACTTCAGGGTTCCATTTTTATAAAAAAAAAGATTAAAATTTTCATTTCCATGGAGAGTAAAGTCCAGAGCATTGCCAACAACTCTACAGATCCACACACAGATATTTGATATTTTGCTAGTGCTCAATATACTGGTTTCATGAATTTTTTTTGTTTCACCTCTCTTAAAATGACCTGAGGTCTTGCATTTTACACCAGTGGCAAAAAACTTTTTCTCCCCCTGTGGGTAAAACACATTGGGTTAAAACTGACTTTGAATGAGGTGAACAAATACAAATTTTCTTTTAATTTACTGTGTGTTCATTACATTTCTTGTCTACTTAGCCATAAAGCCCTATTGGGATGAAAATTATTTATAAATTCCTTGGATATTGTTTTGTCTTTTAGGCAAAGGCTTCCCCTTTTCTTTCAAGCCTCACCTGTGTAATTTTTTGGTTGAAAAAAATTCCAGTTTGGAAACCACAGTATCTAATTCTGCCAAGATATTGCTGAGTTATACAAGAAGTGAATAAAGCTTAGCAAGATTTAAGGAAATCCTGGCTAAGCTGTTCAAACTGAAACCCAACTTTTCCAGTCAGCAATGAATTTAGGACTATCTGTAGGAGATAATTATAAAACTACAAAGTTCTGCCTGGGTCACCCCTGTGGCATTTGGGGGCATACCAGGGGTTAAATATGTTTTCTTTAAAATCAACAGTACTTTTGTGACTGAAGAGAGGACACTGAGATTTTTATCTACATTTTATCTACAATTATTACATCGTGGTCTTGTCCATTCCTGAAACCGAATGAATGGTAAAGGGGGGGAGAGCAGTGACAGGAAGCGTGATCTTGGCTTTATCAAACTCCAGAATTCCTTTCCTTTGCAATTTTATTTGTGTGTTCTCAACCTGTAGGTTATGGCTGAAAGGTAATGGAGTAAATTAGGGCTAAAAGGAAAATGTGGGATCATGGAAATGTAATAACTGGAAAGCACACACCACAGTACCAAGAGAGATGGCAAAGGCTTAGGAAATGCCATAATCAGGATCTTTTGGCACTAACTTTATAAAACCCACAGCAAGCACAAGAACTTGTGCCATCCTGATAAAACCAGAAGTACCCAGTCTGTAATTCCCCTGATGCCTCAGGTTTAGCTTTTCTATTTCTCAGACTCTGTGCTGCTTTAGTGTGTAGCTCTGAGCTTCATATTATGGGATGGTGAGCTCTCCTCACAGAGCAGGGAGACAAAACAATTCCTTCTCCAGCTGGGCACCAAGGACAAATGCTCCAAACCTCAGGCCCAGGAGCACAAACAACGTGGGCTGGAGAGAGAAAAACAAGCAGGATGGGACTGCATGGGCTAAAGCTGGAATGGGACAATGAACTCCAATGTGCCAATGGAGCAGAGCTGATCACAGTGAGAGCCCCCGGGAGCGCTCGTGCATTTTGGGACCATTTGGGTTCATCTTGGGTGCAGCCCTGGCTGGGCTCTGGTGCTGCCCAAGGTGGATCCATGGAGGAGATCCTTTTAATGAATCCCTGCTTTATTCTGGAACTCTGCCCAGCCTCTGCTCTAGGGCAGCCTACACAAGGCATCACCCTGTGATCTCCCTCGGAAGCCACCAGCCAGTGCTACTCAAAGGTCTCCTTACATCCCATCCAAGTGTTTTGCTGCAGAGCAGGAAGCTGTGCTAATAAGTCACGAAGGTTCTGTAATTCATTATGTTGTCATTATCATTTGTAATCTTTTTGCTAATTAGGTGTCAGTGGGTTTCCTTGGAGAACATATGATTGAGTCTGAAATTGCTGCATATTCTCAGCAGCATATGCCTGCAACTGGAGTGCTGCTAGGTCGTGTTTCTCAAGTGTATATTTAATATATGGAGGGGTTTGGGGTTGGTTTTTTTTGTGCAAGAGAGTCTGCCAGGAAGGCTCTGCTCATTACTGAGTGTGGGCTCAATGTCTGACAGGTCTGGGGTTATAAATAGCCAGCTGGATCCCTCCTTACATCAACTGGAGCATGGAGATGGATCCAGCTGCTGGTCAGACCCGGGCAGGAGGGAGCTCAGAGCAAGGCTGGGCTAGGAAAACCATTCTTTAGTCTCATGTTTTAACTAAACTGACCTCTGCTGCAATTTAATCAATCCATGAATAAATCAGTTTTGTTGCTGTCTGTAAAAACCATGGAATATGCTGAGGGCAAAGGACAACTCCCAGGGATCATCCCATCTCCTGTCCCTGCACAGACCCAGCAGTTTCACCCTGGGCATCCTGGGAGTGGTGTCCTAACTCTCCTGGAGCTCTGGGACATTGCCTGGGGAGCCTGGGCAGTGCCCACCACCCTCTGGCGGAAGAACCTTTCCTGATATCCAAACCTCCCTGATAATCAGGCAGAGGAGCCAGCAGACATTTCCATCATGGCACAGCCCAGGTGGGTTCTGTACTGCCTTCCATGAGTGTATTTTTATTTCCTTTTGCTGGGGATCTTTGCATCTCCTCTCCTGTACAAACACTGTCACCTCTCAACAAAATCAGGGATTAACACCCTCTCCATGTTTTCCACAGCTGCTGCATGAAAAAATGAAAAGTGAAATGAAAATTAAATTAATTCTCACTTAAATTAAAGTGTCCCACTGGCCAGCAGCCACCAGCAGCTCCAGTGGCCCCACTGGAGCACACAAATTTATTTTTAGCAGAAATTTAAGTGAAAATTGAAGAAAACCCCCCGTGATATCAATTGTTTTCACACTAAGGGCAATGGTTCGTCTGTCATCCTTAAAACAGTGACAAAAACCCAGTTAAAAGCACTCAGTGAGTATTCCCAGTTGAGGATTTAGAGGGAAAATTGTCCTTTCCCAAAGCCCAGAAACAGCTGACACCAAGCAAATCTCCTCAATGGAAGTGAGCAGTGAATGATCCCTTCTCTCCCTGCTCTTCTTCCAGGGGAGCCATGAGCTGGCAGAACTGAAATGGGGTGTGAAAAAATATATTTTTTTCTCATATTTCAGCAAGAATTGTTGAAATCATTAATGCTCTAATTACCTGCATATTTATATTTATATTTATTTCTATTTCTATTTATTTCTATTTATATATATACATTATATATATTTATATTTCTATTTATATCCATATTTATATTTATATCCATATTTATATCTATATTTATATTATCAGTTCCTGGCATGACACTGTCTCATTCTCCCACTTACACTCAGACCCTTTATCTCATCCATCTCCAAAGCAGAGTTTCTAAAAGTTTCCACATCCTTTCTGGCTTATCTTTCCATTCAGACAGTCGTGATAAAGTTTTTAAAAATAACTTGAAACGTCTTCTAAAATTCAAATGAAACCAAGAGATACATCTCATTACCCAGGATTGCTATTGACAAAAATAACCCTCTATCACAGGGCTCCTATCTCCCATCTCAGAGCCTGATCCTCAGCCACCAAAGCAAAAAAAAGGAGTTGCATAAAAAGGAAATATCAGACTCCTACTCGTGAAATGAGAGTTCTCAACAGTTATGATAACGGTCTCTAAAGAGATCCATTGTAGACAGAAATTCAAAAGACTCTAAATCTCTGAATTTTAAATATATTTAACCTCTCACAATTTTAAATGTATTTGACTTAGTGGTGTCTTTTTGCCATGGAAGTTGCTAAATTAAAAATGCTGCCCTTAAAATCACAAACCATAAAAGTTGCCTGGGCTTGGATGTTGAAAATCAACAAATTGCTACAGGATTTTGAAAGTTGATTTGGTTTTTTTGTTGCGCCAAAAAGCAGAAGCTTAAAGAGACCTTTGCAAAAAAATCCACCCCCCCCCAAAAAAAATCCCTCCAATCCTTATGTTTATGAAAGTTGGACCTTGATATTTTGCTACTGCAAATCTTTAGCAACAAAGAAAAAGAGAGCAGCAAAAAGTTATGTTGGAGAATTTTAAGCTTTTTTTTATGGTCACAGGGGCCAGGAGTAGATATTTGTAATAAAGGAGCGTGTTTGAAGAAATATGGATTAAATGCAATTTTTGGCGCAAAAGTGAAGTTCTCAGCTTCATTACCAGCACTCAGGGCTCAGAAATATTTATTAACAGAAGTCTGAGCTCCCTTTTTTCCCCCTCCAAAATGCTGTCTGTCCATCTGTTTTCTTTCTACCATCAGGGAAGCTGCTTTTGATGATGTGAGCTATAATTTGATAATTCATAGAGATTTTGCAATACTCCTGATACCCTTTAATTCCTGTAAGAGACATTTGACAAATTGTGCCATACCCAGTGTGAGTTCCTTGGCAGGAAAATGTCATAAAAACTAAAAATACTATTACAACATCCACAGGTGATCCATCTAATTAGTCATTTGATGAAACTTCTTTTAGGTTTACACAATTTTTTATAGTTCAGCATTTAAACAACATAAGGATCACCATTTTATATATAATCAGGGGTGAACAAGCAAAGCATACACATGATACCACAGAATGGTTTGGGTTGGAAGGGACCTTCAAGTTCAACTTTTCCAAATCCCTGCCATAGCAGAGTGTCTTGGGCTGGAAATGCAGGCGGGTCCTGGGGATGTGTGTTCTGTCCCCATCTGTCAGAGCTGGGGCAGTTCTCTGCTGTTCATGGGGCACTTTTCTTTATCTCTCCCACAGCCAATTCTCCCTCCAGGAGATCTCTCCTGTAAATGGGCTATTAATTATTAATTATCTTCTGTTCATGGCCAGTGAGTGTCCCTGCATGGCTGAGAAAATTCCATCATCCTATGGGGAGATGCTCTGCCCAGGGGAGGAGCCAAGCATTCCTACCTGGATACAATCTGACTCCTGGAGCACCACAGCAGCCTTTGCCCACTGCATTCCCAGAGGAGCAGCTTTCTTCCCCACTGCATTCCCAGAGGAGCAGCTTTCTTCCCCACTGCATTCCCAGAGGAGCAGCTTTCTTCCCCACTGCATTCCCAGAGGAAGCCCAGGCCCATCCACACCAGCCCTGGAGCTTCAGAGGAAAACTGCAGCCTTGTGCAGGATCCCTGCTCCAGCAGAAGCACAGCTGGCACTGCAGGAGGGCTGAGCCAACATGGGATGGGACTGCTGCCATCACCCTGACCCACAGGCTGCCAGGGCCTGCTCTGACTGGCAGTGATGTTTTGTACTACTGCATTTGTATTTTAATTTTATTTTTTCCCTAATAAAGAACTGTTATTCCTATTCCCATATCTTTGCCTGAGAACTCCTTAATTTCAAAATTATAATAATTCAGAGGGAGGGAAGGGGTTTACATTTTCCATTTCAAGAGAGGCTCCTGCCTTTAATATCAGACACCTGGCTTTTCAAACCAAGACACAGGGACACATTCCACTATCCCAGGTTGCTCCAAGCCCCTGGAAGGGGCAGCAATAATCACATTTCCAAGAGTTTTCCCTGTAGACACACAACACCAAGCTGCCTTCCTTCCCTACAGAGTGCCTGAAATCAGGATTTAGCCCTCCCAGGCTCTGGGACTTTTCCCAGTGGGGCACATGGGAAAAGCCTCTGGAACACGTGAGGCTGCTCTGCTCTGTAACAGAGAGATCTTGGGGACGTTCTATCAAGAAAACAATAGAGCCGATAAAACACACTAAAAGGGTAAACACATTTTGTTCTTTGTGCTCGCTGCCGGTGTTGGCACATTGGAGCATTTTTGTCAGCAATGAAGCACCAGCAGACAGGGATAGGAGGTTGTGTGAGTTCACCGTGCTGCCACAGAGCTCTCAGCTGTGGAAAGATGAAAATTCCCTCTGTGTAAGGAAAAAAAAAAAAAAAACCAACCCCAAACACGTTCTAGAAGCTGTGTTAAGCACTGCCCATCATCAGCCACAGAGATGAGCAACAACTCTTTCCCAAGGTATATTTAAGAGCTGCCTCTTGGAAGGAAATTTACTTTTGACAGCCAGCCAAAGGATTCCCACTTAACCTCTGCATCCCAGCATGGATGGAATTACAGGGGCTCATCCAGAGGCCACCACTTCATCCAGAGGGGAGGGATGAGGGGCAGAAGGGATCAGCAGTGCTGGAAGCAAGACAGTGACATGTCAGGTGAGTGACAAGCATTAGCAGCAGGTAATATTTCCCTTTTACCCTCTCACATGGGATAAATCAAAAAGATGTTCAGGCATTTGCTGAATTCTACCTGGCACTGCTGCCCCAAAAGTGGCCTGAGGTCCTTCCCAGCTTCAACACACTCCAGCATTAGGGTCTTCCTAATCTCTACAGTGAGAGAAAAACCCTTTTCTTAACTGAAAGTAATTTTTACCCAAGCCAGGAAAAATAACCAAAGCCAAGATGACTTTTTAAATTCAGCATTTGCTGAAGCCATTCTTGATTCAGGGAGCACGTTGGTTTAATCCAAATTGCTGCTGATATAAGCCCAGGTCTAATGAGATAAACCACACTGCATTGCTGTGCCCCGAGGAATCCCATCAAACCTGGGGAATGGCACCATTTTTTTCCCCCGTGAATACATTATAAAAATTATTTAATAACACATACAACAAACAGAGGAATATTCATGGCTATTTAACAAAACATTTTAACCCAATTTTTTTGCACTCTCTGGTGCAGGAACTCCCTGGAGTTTCATGGAATTGCAGAAATTTTCAAAGAATTCTTTTACAACAGAGAGAGAACAGACCTTTTATCTTACCACTCAACTTCTCAGTTAATACTCACAAATCCCAAAAGAATACACAGAGTGCCACGTGCTAATAACAAAGAGAAAAACTCTGGCAGATACATCCATGAGTAACTTCCTACTCATCCCAAATATTGCTCTCTGTTGCACTGGAAAATCATTTGGAAATCACTGCATTTCCTCTTTTTATTATGGATTTCATTGTCCTAATATTTAGAGATTTTCATACCTGAAATAATAACAATAAAAGGCTGCAGAGACACAACAGCAAAATTCAACTTCAGCTAAAAATAAACTTAGTAAGGGATAAAAACAGGCCAGGACGGAGATCCCAGCATTCCTTCCAAGTCCTCAGCTTGAACTGGTCAATAGAGTTTTCCATTATCACAAATCAAGTTAAAAGGGATTTTAACAAGAGAAAGTTTGTGCTCCTTTTCATTTCCTTCGGATGGAAAGGGTTATGAATGATTTTGAAAGGCTGATTTTTCTTACTCTGTGTCTTAAAATGAGGGATTTAAATGTCCTTTTTTTTTTCTCTCTCCTAAAATATAACAACCAAGAGCAAATTCTGTCTAATTGGGACAGAACTGCTTTTCACTTGTGACTGTCTTGTGACATTTCTGAGAAGTTAATTTGAACCCAGAAAGCCAATTTACATTGATAAATCCCTGGTATTATCCTGCTCTACTAGGTTTGTTTTTTTCTCTTTTTTTTTTTTTTTAGAAAAGTGTTTAAAAATTTGTCAAAAAGCCCATTAGTAGAAGTGTGTCTAACCTTAACTCACTCAGCTTTAAAAATTTGTCAGACAGAGACAAATGGAGAGGGAAAATAGAGATTTTTGGTTAGATCCAGGCCCTTAAAATCATGGAATCACAGAATGGCTTGGAAGAGACTTTAAAGCTCATCCAGTTCCTGTCCCAGGGACACCTTCCACCATCCCAGGCTGCTCCAAGCCCCAGTGTCCAGCCTGGCCTTGGACACTTCCAGGCATCCAGGGACAGCCACAGCTTCTCTGGGCACCTGGGCCAGGGCCTGCCCACCCTCCCAGGGAGGAATTCCTTCCCAAACTTCCAACCATCCCTGCCCTCTGACATTGGGAAGCCATTCCCTGTGTGCTGTCACACTCTGATAGCCCATATTTCCCATATTCCTACACACAACAGTGACATATCTCACATGAACAAAACCTAGGGTGGAAACTGCTGATTGAATACAAACCACTCCTCGGATGTACAATAAATTCCATTCCCGTGAAGGAATCTCATGAGGATAAAGCGGGTTTGAGAGGTGCCCCAAATTTTACACAAAAAGTACAAACTTTTGCTCCTTCTTTTATCTGCCCCTAATTCTGAACATGGAGATGTTCCACTTTTCCATGGAATATAAAAGCCAAGAATCCCTCTATGCACAGCATTAGTGGGATGCATGAAAAAAAGGAAGCATTAACATAATTAAAATACGCATCCATCCCATTTGTGTTTATTAAGGCAAAATGCAGTTATCAGAGGCAGGCTGTGCTGGAAGCTGCCTTTGCACAGAGATGAGCCCAGCATTGCAAAGAGCCCGGCCCCAAACCAGATTTATGTGCCCATTTGTAAAAGTTTTGGTTAGATCATTTCCAGTCGTCACATTCCGAGGCGCTTTAAGGCGGTTTAATTAAATTCCACAGGCTTACAAACAATTGCCATCGGTCTGGAATCTGCCCAGCAGCCAAGTGTTTGGTGTGTTGTTGGGAACCATGAAGTGTAATTTAACGAGAAGTTAAGATTGAGGGGGGATAACTTATCTCAGAGAAAGGAAACTGTTGAGCACGCTGGTGAAGTAATTGATACTGAGATGAAGGGAATTAATTTTGTCACCGTTTGGGGAGATTTACAGTTTGCTTGCCCAAACCAAGCAGAAGTGGCTTAATTGTTGTACATTTGGATAGTTGGTCAATGTCCAGTCCAAAAGGATGAAAGCTGGATCATAGAAATCATGGAATCACAGAATGGTTTGGGTTGGAAGGACCTCAAGCCCATCCAGTAGTACCTCTGCCATGGCAAAGACACCTCCCACTGCCTGCCAGGGATCCAGGGGCAGCCACAGCTGCTCTGGGCACCCTGTGCCAGGGCCTCCACACCCTCCCAAGGAACAATTTCTTCCCAAATCCCATCTAAATCTCTCCTCTTTTATTTGAAAACCATTCCCCCTTTTCCCATCACACTCTGCCCAGGTCAAAAGTCACTTTCCCTTTGTCCCAAGCAGTGACATTCACTGGAGGAATAAAAGCTTTTCTGTGCTTATTTCCAGGCATGAAGAGGTTTCCCCCCTGCCTCCCAGCCCTCTGCCCTCACATCACCCTTCCAGGTTTTCAGGAGGATAACAAGGTCAGTTCTTGCAGGGCACAACATCTGCCCCGCAGCTCTCCTCAGAATAACAGGATTAAACCACCCTGAACTCTTACCGCTCCAGCCTGACTCCTTTCCCCTCTAAACTCTTAATTTTAAGCATAATTCTTTGAGTAATAAAGCTTCCTGGTTTGAGGTGATATTGATTCGAAGCTGCTTTGCAGATCATGTTCAAACATCTTAAAGCCTGGATTGCGTCCTGAACTTGGATGTTGAGAAGTACAATGGAAGTTTAAAGAAGTGTTCCAAAAGGAGTTGGATGTTAATCCCGAAGTTGGGAAACCAGAGAGAAGCCCCAGAAGGAGCAAATTACTATGGAAGCAAAGGGTATAAACGTTGGATCGACCTTTTCTTCTCAGAAGTCACAGCAGAGAGAGGGGGTGATGAGATAAGGAATTCTGTTACAGGCTTGAGAGACAGAGGAGAGAGCAGCAGAGGAGAAGATAAGGGTAAAGACTGAAGCAAAGGTGAAAAATGTAAAGAAAATGTGTTTAAACCACACAGGAAATCATAAAATAGAACTTGGATTTAATCACCTCAGCATTACAAACTAAATCCGTGGAGTTTTTAAAAGAAAAATAGTTTAGAAAGAAGCATTCATCAGACTTCTCAGTCTTTCTGAATGACTGCATGAATTCCCAAAAACCAGACCTTGTCATTCCCTAAAGTCTCCCATCCTTGGAGCCAGTCCTCCAGGACAGTAATTTCCACCCATTTTTACAGATCCTGGGCTTATTGGTCAGTGTTTTGAATTTCCAGCGATACAATTCCAAATGAGCTCTCCTGAGAGGTTCTCTGCAGGTGCTTTCTGGATTTTCAGGGATTTCTGGGTGCTCTGAGGGTGCCATTTCTCTTGTGGCACACACCGAATCTGCTGGGCAGGCAAATTTGGGGTCTTGGTTCATATGCCCATAAAGATTTCCTGAATTTTATTATTTAAAGTTTTATACTAAACTGCCCTTCAAAACAGACACACATTTTAAACAGGTCAACATCCTTATCCACTGAAGAAATTCCAGTTGCCTATTTCCATTAATTTGATTATGAGGATTGTAAATTAATAAACACTGATTGCTATTAAGACTTCCATGACAAAGCACTAATAATTTATTGATATTAGTTACAGATCTTAGAGGAAATAATGAGAGATTTTGCTGCATCCACCAAAGTAAATGGAAAAAAATAAATACAGATGTAAAAGTAATACTGAGACAGCTCTTTAAGCTACAACTCAACTTGAGAGAGTTTGATGGCATCAGTTCAGACCAGAAATGTCACGAAGGCAATCAGGCACAGCAAAGGGAGAGCCAGGACAGGGTCAGTGCGTAGAGACAGAAAAATAGATTTGGGAGTTGTCAGCAAAAATGTGACACTAAAACCTGTGAGCATCAACAATAGTGCCCTAAAGAAGGAATAAATACAGGAGAGATGAGCAAGCAAAGTGATATCTCTATGGCTATGAGCAATTTGGGACACTCTGGAAACAAAAGGACAGATATCAGATTGTCAGGATAAGAACCTGAGGAAGGCCAACATATTACAGACTTAATAAAAAAAAAAATAAAAATCAGAAAATGCATCAATCTCAGTGCCCACAGCAGTGAATGGACTAGGAAGAACCCACAAGGTGCAATTCACAGCCATGGCAATATTGAAGAGGGAGCAGCCTGTAACCTACAGACAATATTTGGAAAGACGTGTCGTATATTTGAACAAAATAAAATTAATCTACAAATATAACACACACTTCGAGATTTTTTTGTCTTTTCATGGCTGTGGAGGAACAGGTCTGTGAGAGAGGCTCTTGTGCAGTTTTGGACACGAAGGAAACTGAAATGAGGTTTTATTATTCACTGAGAGAGACATTGGAGAGCCATGGGACTCTGGGCTTGCTGTGACATTGCCCCGACTGCACTCAAGAGATGTGGTTTAGTCTGGACTAAACCTCCTGCACCCACTGGGTTTTACGAGGAAAACCATTTTTTCCACAGGAAAATGGACTGGAGCAGGACTGGGGAGCCTGGGCTGGGCTGCCTGCCCCCAAAATTCTGCAGGTGACTGGAGCTGGAAATGAATAATCAGATTTTTCACTAAGGAAGGAATTAGGTTTTAGTAGTGAGCCTGAGGATTTCTTCCTTATCAAAAGTAATTAAAATGGTATCTATTAAGAAAACGAGTTTATAGCAAACTGGAGATGTTTTAAAGCTGTAAAACTGAAGGAGAAAAAAAAAACAAATGGAAGATGAATGTTTTGAATTAAAAATTGGTAAATTTTGAAGTGGTCTGCACTTCCAAAATCAATAATTACCAAAAGAGTGAGGTTATGATAAACTCAGAGTGTCTCTTTTATTTATTGAGGGGCTGAAATAGAAGCCAGAGCCTTTGGAGCAGCAACCTGTTGCTTTCCTGCTCCTGGGAGTGGGTGCACCAGGCTCTGGAGAGGGAACACCAGCTGGAGTTTTGTGCTGAGTGTGGACCCAGCAGCCAGGGATGGCAAAGAACTGAAATCCTGAGTTTGGGTTATATTATAACCGAGTTTAATTGGTTTCTTCTATTTTTAATTTATTTTTCACTCTTTTATCTGCCTCCTCAACTCCTCCAGTGTTAAACTGGAGATGATTTAAGCTGTGGATTTACTCAAGCTCAAGCTCTCCTGTCCTCTCCCCTATAACCAGTTGTGTCTTCCCCTCTACAAAATGAATCTTCTGAAGACTCTCATGGGGAAGAAATTTTAGACCAGCTGGAGTATTTTGAAAATATTTTACTCATAAAAGGCTGTTAATGACCAAAAGAGTTAATAAATGGTTGTCACAGTAGAAGAGTCTATCAAGAGTTTCCACAGGGTCAGAAAACCAAATTATGGTGGGAGTCTGAAGCTCAGCATGCTGATTTTGTAAATATCATTTTAACACCCTTGAATGTAAAAGATATCAAATTATCAAAGGATCAATACTGATCAAAGAATGGACATTGATCAAATAACCCAATAAACAATTTATTGGTCAGTAAATATTAAAAAAATGCCCAAGAATTTCCCAGTAGATTCAACAAGGCATGGTGGAAATGGACAATTAACAAGTGGCAGTGGGAAAGTAAAAGGCAAGTCATGGAAAAGGAAACATGAAAAAAAAAACAAAAAAGAAAATCCTGTTCACAAAGAAAAGAGTGATGGGAATTCCTCATTATGAGGGATCTGTTAGAGGACCTAAGCTGAGACACAAACACCTAAAGGCCAGTTCTGTTCTCCTGCACTGCTCAGCTGCTGCAGCACCAGAAAATCCCAAATCTTTCCATTCATTTATTCCTACAGCACCCTTTGAAAGGGGGTAATGGAATTTCTTTGGAAGGAAGAGGGAGCTGAGCAGTGCTGTGCTCAGGCCAAGCTCCCCAGAGGAGTTTGTGTCTTACTTTCCTTGATGTGGCCCAGATGCTCAGCTGGAAATTAAACACAAAATCTCTACAAAAATAGGGAACTGGAACCAAATGCAAGGGTTCTCTTGCCCTAACTGAGCAAACCATCTCAAAACAAGACATCTTCCCTACAGGGCAGCAGAGATGGGGACAGCAGGGCGGTAAAGGAGCCCTGTCCCTTAAATTCCTCTCCTTGCTAATATTTTATAATGACAGAGCATTAAAGCTGGCAAAGAGATAAAAAGGAACTTCCCAACACACAGCAGAGGCAGTACTGGAAGCAACAAGACACAGAAGTGACTCAGGGGAGGTACAGTAATCAAGATAAACCCAAAATGCAATCCCAGAACCCCACAGCGAACACATCCAGAGGCCACTGCTGAATCCAGCTTGCCGGTAAGAATTAAACAAAAGAGGGAAAAGCCTCTCTCCAGCAATAACAGCGAAGCCAGAGAAAAGCTGCTGGGCTGTCTTTAATCCCACAGAGTGATTTTTCACACTTCTGGCAGGCAGTTTTTCTCCTGGAAGCAGTAATTCCCACCCCATCCAGCTCTGGTGCTGGGGGACAATCCCAACCATAAATCTATGGAATGGACACACAGAGCCACAAATAAATTGGTGTCCTGGGCTGTCCTGCTCATCTCCATCTCCTGAGATTTAGATCCATCACCAGCTGTATGTCCTTATGTCTCATTTGTTACTGCATTAAACAACTCTCCTGTTATTTCCCATCCCTCTCCTCCTGTCCTTTGCTCCAACTGGAAATGATAGTCCTGGAATCCTTTCACTCTTCTGGGAAGGATTCTGCTTTAATGTGGTTCATACTCGGCTCCCCACTTCCCTCTGCCAACACAAACTTGCTGCTTAAAAAGTAGAAAGCATCAAAAATAATTCAAATTAAAAAGCATAAATGTATCCCGAGGAGCTGGAGGAGCAGTGCTGACCACAGCCGGCCCAGCCACCGCCAGCAGGGTGAAATAAAGAGCAGGGAGGGACTTTTGACAAGGGGGAACAGCTTCCCACAGCCAGAGGGCAGGGTTAGATGGGATGTTGGGAAGGAATTCCTGGCTGTGAGGGTGGGAAGGGGCTGGAATGGAATTCCCAGAGCAGCTGGGGCTGCCCCTGGATCCCTGGCAGTGCCCAAGGTTGTGCCAGGCTGGACAGGGCTTGGAAAAACCTGGGATAGTGGAAGGGGTCCCTGCCCATGGCAGGGGTGGCACTGGATGGGATTTAAGGTCCCTTCCAATCCAAACCATTCTGGGACTTTATGATTGTTGTATTAAAGGAACATTTATAAGAAGAGGGAGTTCTGTTTCCTCCACAAACGCACCCTTGCAGGGAGGCTTTCTTTGCATGGCAATGGAAAGAAGTGAAGAATCCTATCCTGAATATCCAGCAGGTTTACCAGCAGTGGTAAAGGGAATAAAATCCATTTCATACTAAATGGACACATGGAACAAAAATGTTTATCCCAAGTCATTTTTCCTGCAGACAAGGGTTATCACACCCTGACCAGAGCTGCTCCAACAACAAACCTCAAACACTCCAATCCTACCCCAAATTTCCTTCCATTCACTTTCTTGGAAGTGGATTCACAACTTGGATTCATTTAACTGACTGAAAATCCATAGATTATTATGGAATTACAAAGCAGAACAAATTCTTACTCTGATCCTGGGAGGAACACGAAATGTTGTACAAAGGTTTCCCATAAAAACAACATATATTTTAGTCTTTTAGGATAGTTAAGAGGTTACACAAAGTTAACAAAGTCTCCTCAATTTTCCAGCTGAATTCCGACCTGTTCTGGAGTGATTTGAAGCACAGCAATGATTTCTAGCAGATATTGTTAGCTTTGAAAATCTGCATAAACTGTCAGAAGGCCAGAGAAGGATAAAAGCTGACAGTAAGAGGCTCAAGGAAATGAAGGTAGATACATCAAACAATGTGTTTAACACCAATGAGGCAGAGGTGTCACCTCTTCTCTGCCGTGGAAGCTCATTCTACACAGGAAAACACCAATTTTTGAGACTCAAGGGCAGCAAATTTTGTTCAGATGGAAAGGAGGAAAAGAAGGCACTAAAGCAGTTGGGAGAAATTTTAGTGAATTCTGTGACATGCAGAGCACTCCCAACTCCACTATCCTCATCTTAGGAATCCCAGGATTTCCGTCCATGGAATAAACAAACCTACAGTGAAAACCCCAAAAGTTCTTCCTTAAATTTAGCAGGTCATAAATCACACCCATTCCCAGGCCACAGCTCTCTGTTTAGGCTTTGTTAACACAGGGGCTGAAAGTCAAATATCTCCTGGTCACAAGTCCGCAAGGATTCCCAAAAAAACTTCTCTAGCTCTTAATCTATTCCAAACCTGAGCTATTTCCATAAAATCCAGAATTGCCCATGAAATCTTTAAGTCTACAGCTGAAGGCTGAGGTCCAAAGCCACGGTGGGACCATCTCAGACTGGTCCAGCAGCTCAGGAGATTTCACCCCTCACTCTGCCCTGCCTTTTGTTCTGTATCATTTTCTCCAATAAAACCAATCAATTTTACTGAGAAATCCATCACAGCTGTGATGCTACCATGAGGAGTTCTGGGGATGTTACTCGTTTCCTACAATTTCTGTAATATTTGAGGCCTTTAGATAAGAAACTGCTTAAAGAATCATGAAGGTTTGGAAAAAACCTCTGATATCATGAAGTCCAACCTTTGACCATCATACCTATCATGAGTGTCACATCTACTCAGGTTTTTTGACACTTATTTAGACAACAAAAGAAGTTATCTTCAGGCAGAGCTGCCTTCAGCATTTTTCCCATTACTCTGGAGAGTACTGTAGAGTCCACTATAAAGTTCATGTCACAAATCCTCTGTATTATTCTCTTCCATCAGCAAGTCCTTCACAACAACACACATTGTTAAGAAAGGAGAGGAGGAAGAACGTCCTGGCACAAAATCTTCCCAAGGTCAGGTTAAAGAGTCACACCTAAACAGAAGATGGGATGCAGAGAAAACTCAGAGTCCTACTTCCCTCTGACAAGCCAAAACCAAACAAACAGGAATATCCAGATGAAGAATAATTTCTGTTGGCAAAACACTCCTATTTATTCCATTGTAAATGCATAAGGAGGGATTTATTTGCTAGATTTGAATTTGATTTCAGAGCATTCAAAGCAAAGCACGCTGAATAATTTAAACCTTAATGTATTTCCCTGAATGGAACATGCTCTCAGGAGAGAGGAGCAAAGAATCAGTTTACATTGCACAAATGGACAGTGGTAAAGAAAGATTTCCCTAAACACTACACGTCAATACAATTTACCATCTCTGGCTTTATAGGAACTACTATAAATCTGCTTTTCATATTTTGGCTAATGTAAAACTCTTGTAGCTGAGCCATAATGGTACTCAATTCCTATGCCTGAATAATTTGAATGGTGGGAAGGAAACAAGGAGCATCCAACATATGGATGAGGAAAGGGAAGACGAGTTCAAACAACAAATCAAAACTGGGAGAGAATCTTAAAGTAGTTCTCAGATACTTTGAGATTCTGAATTTAGTCCTGAAGTTCTTCAAATCTAATCAATTGCATCAGCATGTAAACTAAAGTACTGTAATTACTGAGAAGGGTGATGGCTAACAAGCAATTCTCTCCTTGGGTTCTCACTGCGTGCAAACTGAAGCCAAAATTTCACAGACAAAGGCCTGTTAGTCTGAAATGGCAGAAATGTTGGCTTCTAGAGTCTTTATGTAAAACTAGAGGTGCATCAGGGCAGGAGATGAATTTTACATGTCAGGACAGTAAATAAAATTCAGCCAGAGGAAAAGAAAATCCTTTGCCCTGATTAGCAAGTCTGAAGTTTGGCAAGGCTGACATGACGGGAGAGGGAGTCAAAAGCATCAGTGAGTCTCTGTTGGAAATCTGAGGGCTCTCAGGTCTGATTTCCCAAATGCCAGAACTCAGGAGTGGGGCACAGCCAGCATTTCTAATGTGCAGCACAATCTCTCTCACCTGGAGGAGCACAGTTCGATTTAGGAATGAAAGCACTCAGACATTCCATTATTCCAAATAATATAATTGGTGTGAGATGCAAATTAGTTCATTTGTGGCTTCCATTGAAAGCGCAGCCAAGTGTTTGTACAAGGAGCCAAGGGACAGCAGCAGCACAGCTGTCACAAAAAAAACCTTCCTTGGTTCAGGACACCACTGGGGGCCGACCAAATTGGGGGCAAGTGGTCAAAGATGCAAAAGAGAGCAAAAACTGACAAGGCCTAGATCAAATCTCCTGAAGTTCCCTGCAGGGAATCTGCTTGGAAAGGGTTGCTGGAAATGTCATCTGCCTTTTATTAGAATAAAATGAGTCTTTTTGAGGAGCTCTGGGAAAGGGCAGAGAGGTGGGGGATGCTCGGCATGAGCTGCCAGCCGGACACGCCTGGGATCCCTGGCACCAGAAGGGAACCCAGGGAGGGCAGGAATGGGCTTTGCATCCAGGGAATGTCCCACAGGGGATCCTGCTCTGCCCTGAACCAGCCACCCAAAGGTGATGGACACAGAGCCAAAAAGGCAGCACCAAATTCCATCCCGTGGGAGGGCAAAGGGGAGATTTAAATTTGCGAAGCCAGAAAATCCTCCCGGGAGGAAAGAGCTTGGAATGGCTCAGCTGTGAAGGTGTTTAGGGGTGCTGCTCCTCATCAGCTGTAAATTTAGGATGCTCCTTTGTAGCAGTTATGTCCCTATAGTGCACAGGTAAATCCTACAAATACCTCACTCATTGCACAAATATCCTTAAAGCACACAAACCCCAATTTATTACAGGATGACTTTATTCCAGGAGAAATTCCATCTTGCATTTATTGATGAAAACCACAAAGAGAAAGAAGACAGAGAAGACCAGCAGTGACTAAAAGGAAAAGCAGATTTTTTTATCACCCAACAAGTTCTTATGTTTTATCCCATGCACTCACCACTGAAAATTCAGAATATCCCAAGGTTAACAGGAGGCACTTAAAGCCCTTCTCCCTCCTGTCACAAAAACTCAGCTTTTCTTCCAGATAAATCAAAAGGACATAAACCCACAGGGGAGGTTCCCTCTCTCATCTTTTTTCTTTCATTTATTTTTAATTCTGCCTTTCAAGTAGCTTTTGGTATTGTTTCTTGAAACATCCATTATCCTTCAGGTCTAAAAGTGATAAGAAAACTTTTCAACATCCTGATTTATCATTCGTGGTTGAAGTTCCTCCAAAGGGAAAGAGTGGAAAATCAAAGAGGTCTTTTAAATAAATTAAATGCAGGTATGTATTTTGAAATAATGTTAAAGAACGCATTCCTTGGGGGAAAGCTGGAGTTAAGTGTATTATTTTCTTTTTAAAATTATTTTAAATTTTAAAATTTTCTTTTAAAATTATTTTTAAAAAATTCTTAGAGATCTCTCATTGTTTCTCTGTAAAAAAATTATAGAAATTTTACTTTGCTTTCAAAGCAGACAAATTAAAAGCACATTGGTCTTTCCATCCAAATTAGATATTTTACTTATATCACCTCTTTTTGGCCAAAATTGCTCTTGCAAATCAAGGACAGATATGGTAATTCTGGTTAAGCTCCACCAATTATAATTAAAACTTTGATGAGGTTGGAATCAGTGGTGGCTGCATGCACATATTTTCAATTTTAGTAATTAGATATTCAGAAAAAGTTCTGACAGACTTTTAAATTAGAAGCAGGCCTTAGAAACCAAATTTCATGAACAGGACAAATAAATTCCATATGAAAATTTCGAATTAAAGTGCTGCAATCCAAACCTCTACGTACAAAGCCATTCTATGATTTTATGCAGCAGTTAATCTGCATCCAACCTCATTTCTTCTAGAAGGTTCCCATACAAAGAAACAAAGTCCTTCACACCCAAGACTCACCACAAACAACCCAAACTCTGACACAAACAATGCATATTCTCAGACTTCTTAATATCTAATTTTAAGAAGCTCTGCTTAAAATTCAAATTTTCACAAAATTCTTCATCTTATTTAGACTGCCCACTTATGCACGAAGAGGTAATTCTTATATATTTGCAGGTACACAACTTCATTATTCCATTTAAAAATGAAATTACAATTACTTTCTACCCAATGCCTGCCAGTCCACTTTCTGCTTAGAAAATATTCTTCAGGTTTGCTGTGTTTTGTTTCATTTTTCGACTTCCCAGAGCAGATTATTTCCTAAACACGGGATGATCTGAGATCTGATTGGCATCATTTGCCTGTGGTCTCTCTGTGGACATCAGTCCATCTCTCTGCTCCCTGCTGGGCTGCTCTGTTTAACACCTCTTCATTCCTTCCTCCTGCTGCACCACTCCAACATTGACTTGAAATGAGGAAAAAGAGAAGGAAAATAAAGATTTCCAGCTGCTGAGGAAAGTCATGTGTGCGAGTGTCAAAGCTGAGACACAGCCAGGTGGGGGTCAGTCTTTCCTCCCAGGGAATGGGAGATAAAACGAGAGGAAAGAGGAAAAGTTGTGCCAGGAGAGGTTTGGGTTGGATATTAAGGAAAATTTCTGCACTGAAAGGAGTGTCAGGCACTGGAAGGGCTGCCCAGCGCAGGAGTGGAATTACCATTCCTGGGAGGGTTCAAAAATGTGTGGGCGTGGGGTTAGTGCAGGAGCTGGAACTGTTGGGGTCATGGCTGGGCTCGATCTGAGAGGAATTTTCCAGCCTAAACAATGCATGGTTCTGTTTGCTGACTCTTGCCCATCTCAATCTGTCCCCTCATCATTTTCACTTTTCATTTCCCAGCTTTGCAAAATGACCTTTTCATACACTTTCTCAGAGGCCACAGCTATCAAATTGTCAAGGCAGTCCAAGAGCTGAAAAATCAGACCAACACATTACCTCACAGAGCTGCAGTTGCAAATTCCTCCTGTGCCTGCAAAGCCCAAAACCTCCTTTCTACTCTGTTTATATTTGGTGAGCAGCATCTGAGCAGTTTCATCTCCATTTGTATCCCCTTCAGGCAAATAAATATGTGCATATACATGTATTTGTCTGTATATATGCATTTATTCACACAGATCCATATTTTAATAGTATTATTTTCTGGTTTGCATCACAACCACAATGCTAAGCTGCTTTTCAGTTGCTTTTCCACAGTTTCCTGGGGTCACAACACACTAAACATGGCCTGGAGAAAAGCTATTTTTCTCTCACCAGGGCACCATCTCCTGCTCTGTCCTTTCAACCTTTTCACTTCTCCAGATAACTACTAAAACTTCCAGCTTTATTACAGCTCCTGATGTTCTCTGAGCCTGTCTGTCTTCAAGGCTAAAGCAGATGTAGATTTTTTATTTTGGACTTTTAGATATCACTTTTATCTGAAGGTGCTTAAAGTATACTGCCCCAAAGTGAGTGCAGAGCATACCCTGGGCCCTTCAGGGTTTTCCATGAAAGCTCAAGGTAGTTTTACCTCAAAATAGAAATAAGTGCAGGATTTCACTTTACTTTTGTACTGATAAGAAAAAGAAAACTACCCTCAAAGTAGGAGAAATAAATATGAAACATTTCAGCTGTTGGAACAAGGGACAGCCAGCGCAGCTGAACAAACTGAGCATTGCTATCAAGTGCTATTAACTCGTTTATTTTAATCATAAAATCCCAGAATGGTTTGGGTTGGAAGGACCTTTAAGATCATCTATTCCTACCTCCTTCCACTGTTCCAGGCTGCTCCCAGCCCCATCCAACCTGGCCTTGGGCACTTCCAGAGATCCAGGAGCAGCCACAGCTCCTTTGGACACCCTGTGCCACCCTCACAGGGAAGAATTTCATCCATATCTCCAACTTAAAATTCTCCTCTTTTGTTTAAATCCATTCCCCCTTTTTCCATGACAAGTTTCTGATGAACAGGCAGTCCCTCTAAGCCCCTTCAGACACTGGAAGGCTGCTCTGCAGTCTCCACACAACCTCCTCTTCTCCAGGCAGATAAAACCCACAAATTAATAAGTGAAAGTGGTCAGCAGAAGTAACTCCACAAACTCCCACCTGAAAGAAGCTCCACAAAAAACTGTGAGTGCTGAATTGCCGTGAACTGTGCTGCAAAACAGCTTTAAGCACCCATTTACAAACAAATCTTTTAGTCACTCACTTTGAGCTGTTCTAGGAGTGATAATAGAGTGACAGAGGACAAGGGTTTGGAGCTGGGGAGGTGATAGGGAAAGAAATGGAAGAGCAGATCCTGTGTTATTACCCAAACTAAATGAGATCAGCAATGATAAATCCTGCCTTGGAGGAGAGAGGTGCCAGGACAGAGTGAAGTGGGGAATGAGGGAAATGTGATTGGGGTCACCTCCACTTAACCTTTGCCAGGGAGGAAAGCACAAGTAAAACAGAAAGCTGTTAAAAAGCAGCAGCAAATGGAAAGTGATTCCACTTGATAAAGTTGCCTAAAGGTCAATGCTCAGAGCCAAAATAAATCAGATGGGGGAAACAGGTTTTCCAGTGAGCTCAGGCACATCCAGATTGTGACAGAAGGGACTGCACTGACATGGGATGTTCATGCTGTCATCCCTCCAGAGCAGCAGCTCTGATATTTCCTCATCCTTTGGGCTTGGCAGGAGGAGAATGGGAATGGCTGCTGGCATTGCTGGGGCTTGGAAGGGCTTTGCACCAGCACTGCACCACTGAGGTCCTCACACCAATAATCACTACTAGACAATGCCATAACATTTCAAAAGAAATAAAAAATACACACTTGTCATCCTGTTCTTTTGAGAGTTTTAAAGTTCTTCTAAAAGTTCCTATGCCTTCTGATATTTACATATTTCAACTGAGTTTTCTCACACATGTTCATGAAAATAATGATTGTTTTGAACTCTTCTTTGTGGGAGGAGAGAATTGATGGACTGTTGGTTTGACCAGTGTGGTTGGAGAGGCGGCAGTTTCACCCTCCAACCCACTGTCACTTTTGCTATTGTATATATACTGTAGTCAGAAAATAAAATTGTCTTTTTTGGTTTCTTTTTCTTTCCTTTTACACCTAGCCTGATTCTGTGAGTTATTTCGTGCCACAGTGTGACACACACTCATCCTAATTTCCTTCCAGAGCATAAGATTCCTGCCAAGAATGGGGTGGTTTTGGTATCAATCTAGGACACACAAACAGTTTTCCCTGTCTTTAAAGAAAGGTGGATGAGTCAGAAAGTAAAGTCTCACCCAGCCTAACTATTCCTGACATTACTAAATATAAGTACACGGATATTTTTTTTAAATTAGTCCTCATTCCAGGAGAGGAGGAATTCCCCTAGAAAGGACATTCATGTCCTCAGAAAAATAATCACTGTCAGTTTGACTAGTAGAATTATTGGAAGATTTAGTTTTTTAGAAGATGGCTATGGTAGCATTAAAAAAAACTAAAGAAAATTATAAGCATGGGCTTTAATCTGTTTCCATGGAGAAATTACTATTACAGCCAATAATATAAAAAATCCAAATTAAATCCAGATTTCAATATGCCATTTAAAAAACCCATGCAACCATCTCTGAATCCATCAGCTCTTCTCCCAAATCCCTGTGCAATCCTGTCAACCAGAGACACTGCACTGCACTGGGATGGTGAGAAGTCAGTTTCAGGCAGATTCCTGGTTTTGTTTAACTGGATTGTGCCAGATTGTTTAGAAAAATTTGATAGCAATTCATTAAATGGGAGCAGCTTCATTTTGAGAGTGGGTTTTATAGCACAATATTGCATTGGACTGCAAAGACAGATTAGCTTGAAATTTGTTCTGTAATTAATTCCCTGGAGAGAAATCCATTTGCATGCAAAAAGAAGGGGACTTAATTAATGGCCAAATATATTTAAATTGATATATCAGCTACTCACAGACAATTGGAGCTTCATTCCTTATTGAAAGCCAGCACAGCACTGAAGAGCTTTTGTACAATGGGAAAGGAAGAAAAGTGAGTGAAGACTGATCCTTTTGTTGGGATTCCAGTAATTCCCTGGATATGGAATAATTTAGATTGATACTGATTATAATGGAAATTGGATTGGATTGGGCTTGGAGCAACGTGGTCTAGTGGAAAGTTCCCTGCCCATGGCAGGGGGTTGGATCAATGTGATCTTTAAGGTCCCTTCCAATCCAAACCCTTCCATGATTCCATGATCTTCAGTGATTACTCGGTCACAAAAGGAAGGCATAAGTTAAAAATTAATTCATGTTAAAGACACAAAAGGTATATTCAGGCAGGTGGAGTTGAACTGTTCTTTACTGGAACTCCTAAACACAAGGAATCAGCCATCCAACCAGGGAATCTTCTCATCTCCCACTGCATTCTGTACAAACTCAAATTTGGGGGTTTAGGGATGTCCTGAGAAAGCCACAGATGGGAATGTCCTATGGGAGACTCCACTAAAAGCTGGTATTCACAAAATGCGCAGGAATTGTAAAAGTTTTGGGAATGACAAATGTGGGATTTGGGGACATCAAAAAAAATATGGAGTTGCTTTTATGAAAAACATTCCAAACACACAGAGACTTCCCTGCGAGCTAAAATTCCTGACAGAGGCCAAGTGCACACAGCAGCTTCCAACCCATGGAAAAATTGGTGTGGAGAAAGGTTTTTCTGGCACAATCTGTGCTCGTGGCTGAGAAAACCCAGCATTT
Organism: Anomalospiza imberbis; assembly: GCF_031753505.1. NCBI lineage: Eukaryota > Metazoa > Chordata > Aves > Passeriformes > Viduidae > Anomalospiza > Anomalospiza imberbis. The sequence goes on along the minus strand of NC_089690.1, from coordinate 2,379,367 downwards.
CATTCTCCTGGGTCAGCCTGCATCCTTTGGGAAACCTTATTTTCATTGAAATAAATGAAAAGCATCACCTTGAAACCCACAAGATTTCTGTGGCCATAATAAATCTCTCACATCTGCTAAAATTCCTCTGGATAACAGGAACTAGGGTATGTTCCACCACTTCAGTCTAAATAGGCCCTAATATTTAAATATCTCCAAGCCCTGCACCATCATGTTTTTTCTGGATATCTATAAATTAATATCACCAGGCCAGGTAGCAGAAAAGATAACGCTGCCTCACACTTCCCCAGAAATTATCAGTGTGGGGAGTTGCAAATGCATTTTTTTAATAAACATTTTTATTGCCTCCACAAGTGCAATAAAATATCAACAATGGATGCCCAGGAGACCAAACATCTGGGTTTGTTCCCTTTTTTAAAGAGTCAGTGACTAAAAAAGTACATTTGAGTCATAAACACGTAGAATTTCTATTTGGGGATGTAGAAACATGCACATTTTCAAGAATGAAGAACGAAGGAGCTTCAATTCTTTGAAAAACTCTAAATAAATCAAATTATCAGGTTGTTTTAGAGAGAACAACCACACAAATTCTGGCACTTGCATTAGTGGGCTTATATAAAGTATATATTTATATATATTTATAGTTCCTTGGACAATCAAAAATATTGATTTAGTTGTAATACTCGGGAAGAAAATTGAGGAAATAAAACTGACAGTGAATCTTGATAAAAAATTTCTCTAGAGGAGTTTTTCATTGCTTTCATTCAGCAATGAAAACTGCTTAATTTGAAAACACAAGGTAAATATTCAGGCTAATTTTGTACAGTGTCATCCCTCAATCAATTTCCCATATAAATCCTATAAAATTTAAATTATTATCACCACACCACTATCTTCTGAGTGGTCTTGATGACGATATCGATGTTTATCACTGAACACCAGCAGATAAAATAAGTGATATTTTGAAATTAAAGCAGAAAATTACTTGACATGGCCTCAGTATTTCTACAATTGTTGAGAACCAGACTTCAAACTACAACAAGCACATAACAAATCAAATTAGGGAACAAATTCACTCAAAGCACTGGAGCAGAAAACAAATAAATTTGAAAATCACATTCCCTATGGCAGCTTCCCCTGTTCCTGATATTGTTGTATTCCTACAAAAGCCTGAAAGCGTTCTCATGTCCAGGGGATGTTTCCTTCCCTGGAAGACACAACTTTGTCTTTGCCACCGAGCAGGATGACATGAAAGATGCTGCAGATCGTGTCAGGGAGGAGCTGCAGTGGTGTGAGAGGGGAGATTTTCAAATAAGTTCAAAAAAAAAAGGAGCTGTAAGAGTTGGAAATTTTGCCACATGATATCTCCCTGCTCTGATTTTTTTTTTTTTAATTTTTTCTGGGAATATTGCAGCCTGGTGGAATAAAAAAGGTATGAAACTTAAAAAGCATAGAATTATTTGTAAAGAATTTGAATAGAAGCTGATAAGACCTTTGAAACAAAAGCTTCTTCCCTTATTGTTACCCAAATTTGGAATGGAGAACTGGGGAGGTTTGTTCACTTCTGTGTTTCCATGAGGATTCTTATTGAAATGTAGTGATAAACAACCTCAGAGCAGCTGGAAGGACAGCCCAAACTCCAATATTCATAAATATAGCACAGACCCCACAGACTGACAGGAATGACCTTAGTGGGGTGATTTTTTTAGGCCTGGAGCACCTTTGGTCTGGGGACAGGCTGGGTGAGAGAGCTGGGGTTGTCCAGCCTGGAAAAGGGAAGAATCCAAGGATCTCTTAGTGCGGCCTCCAGGACCTGAACAGGGCTCGTAAAAAAGAGAGAGAAAATTTTCCATGAGGAGATAGTGACAGGAAAGAGGAACATTTTTTAAACTAAAGGAGGATTTAGGTTGGATATTAGGAAAGAATTGTTCTCTGTCAGGGTGGGGAGGGGCTGGGATGGGATTCCCAGAGCAGCTGGGGCCATCCTGGATCCCTGGAAGTGTCCAAGGCCAGGCTGGACAGGGTTTGGAACAGCTTGGGACAGTGGAACCACAGCAAGGGGTTGGAACAACTACAACTTCCAGAGTTAAATATTTCCCAGAGCTTCCCTAAGTCTCCTTTTCCTCACGACAAGGCTGGAGGCGTTCATCCAGTCACTTGGAATGTCTCTCTTCAATAATTAACACAAATACTTAACTTTCCAAGATGTTTGCGTGCCATTCCTCGTCACATGAATTGTAGAGGGAGGTGCTTGCAGGGGTGTGTTGCAAGACTGCTGCTGAGTAACTTCCAGCAGCCATGAGTAAGAGATTGGAGCTTCCATATTTCAATAGAAATGGGCAGGGTGTCCATCCCTGTGAAGGGAGGGTGCACAGAGCCTGCTCCTGAAGTCAATGTTCACTTTGGACTTGAAGCCAGTTGGGCTGAGACAACAGAGCCCAGGCTCTGTCTGGACAGACTCATCCACAGGGAGCACCGAGAAATATTCAGCTTGGAAAAGATCTCCCAGATTGAGTCCAAGCTGTGATCAACCCCCACCAGAGCACTGTCCAGTCAGTCCTGGGACACCTCCAGGGAGGGGGACTCCAAACCTCCCTGGATACTCTGTTCCATGCTTAACAACCCTTTCCATGCAGAAATTCCTGCTGATTCCACCCTGAGCCTGCCCTGGCCCAGCCTGAGGCTGTTCCCTCTCCTCCTGACCCTGTTCCCTGGAGCACAGCCTGACCCCCCGGCTGTCCCCTCCTGTCAGGAGTTGTGCAGAGCCACAAGGTCCCCCCGATCCCCCTTTTCTCCAGGCTGAGCCCCTTTGCAGCTCCCTCAGCCTCTCCTGGTGCTCCAGCCCCTTCTCCAGCTCCATTCTCTTCCCTGGACACTCTCTAACACATAATAACCACCTAAATTATAAAGCTCTTCTTTTTTTTTGTGCGTTAATCTAAGCTGAAGGCCTTGTTGACCTAGAGTCAGAAGTAAACCCTGCCATGGTCTGCTACTGAATAAATCGACTTAAAACTAGATTCACGTAGAAATTTGTATCATATATATTTCCTTTAACAGCAGCTATAAGATTAGTATTTGCTGGCAGGTCAGTGGGCTGATTTTAATCTGTTCACATCAATGCACGTTTCACCTCCCTTCCCATTCTCCAAGGAGCCATTCCCTGGTTTACATTCCAGTAAACCCTTGCATTACACAAGGCCTGTAAAATTCAGTGCTGTGGGCTCTGGGGGAGGCACTCAGCTCCTGTCCCTGCAGCCCCAGAGCCCCTGGATCCCCCCCGGGTGTGCCTGGCTCTGTAATTCCACATCCTCTCTGCTTCAGGGTGGGTTTTATTTGCTTGGTACCTCTGGTGTTTACGAGCTGGCATTTGGCCACTCCTTGCACTTCCAGCTTGAGCTAAATGAGAAAAGTTTTCCAGCACTTTCTGCAGTTCCAGCTCGATCTAAATGGCAAATGTTTCCCTTCCACAGAGATTGCTGTGGGGTTTGACCTCCTCAGAAAATCTGAGTTTCCAGTCTCATATGGAAAATGGTACCAGGATTCAGGCTTCTGTAAAATCTAGAGACTCAACATATCCATAGTCTGCACCAGGGGCACGTCACAGCACAGCAGGGACATTTGGAAAGGAAAAGGGAATTTTCAGGAATGTTTGCATTGACATATCCAGATAATTTCTCCAGCAGTGAACACACAGTGAGCACAGGTGTGTAGGAACAGTGTAAGAAGAAAATGCATGCACTGAGCACATCTGAGGACACTGGGGAGATGGAGGTGCATACTCCAGGATGCTGTGCTTGCATCCATGGATACAGCACTCTCCAAAGGTCCTCCTGATGCCTAAAGTATTAGCTTTTCTATTTTCCACATTCTGTGCTGCTTTAGTGTGCAGTTCTGAGCTTCATATTATGGGATGGTGAGCTCTCCTCACAGAGCAGGGAGACAAAACAATTCCTTCTTCAGCTGGGCACCAAGGACAAATGATCCAAACCTCAGGCCCAGGAGCACAAACAACGTGGGCTGGAGAGAGAAAAACAAGCAGGATGGGACTGCATGGGCTAAAGCTGGAATGGGACAATGAACTCCAGTGTGCCAATGGAGCAGAGCTGATCACAGCGAGAGCCCCCGGGAGCGCTCGTGCATTTTGGGACCATTTGGGTTCATCTGGGGTGCAGCCCTGGCTGGGCTCTGGTGCTGCCCAAGGTGGATCCATGGAGGAGATCCTTTTAATGAATCCCTGCTTTATTCTGGAACTCTGCCCAGCCTCTGCTCTAGGGCAGCCTGCACAAGGCATCACTCCCATTCCTTCCCTCAGCTTCCAGACATGACCTCAAACTGGGATCTGCAGTGGGATCACCCACACCTGGCCCCCACTGCTCCTACAGAATCCCATCCCAGTTCTCACATCCCTCTCCCACTTCCCAGAAAAGCTTTTTGTCTCTTCTCGTGAACTTTCTAACCAGCATTTGGTAACCTTTAATTAGCAAAACCCCAGAGCATGGAGCTCAGCAGCAGCTTTTCCTCCAGGCACATCTGCCCTGGAAATTGCAGAGTAAAAGAAGTGCAAAGTTGGAAAGATGCAATTATTCACCAGGGAAGTGTTTGAAGCCAAAAAGATCTGGATGAACGTTGGTTTGATATCACTAAATGACGAGGCAATTTTTAACATGAATTGTGAATCATCCTCACGTGGGCCTCCTGACTTAATTTCTCTTTTGTTTAAGCAGTGCTCATTTCAAGCAAGTGAGTCATGAGGTGAGGTCTGTCTTTGAGGCAGGAGAAGGCAGGAGAATTCCCCCCTGCAGCTCATATCCTCAGGATCAAGGGGAAGGATCCACTTTCCTGGTTAACTGAAGGCTGAACAGAATTTTTTTGTATGCAATTAAGTGGATGATAAATTGCTCCTGATCTGTGAACAGGCAAAAGACAAAGGTCTATTATCATAATTGACAGTGGTAGAAACTAGTTTTGATTTCTAAGTCTAAGCTACCCAATCAAAGCTTGAAATGGAGGGGAAATGCCTCTTATTAATTGATGGACAAGGGAATTATCATTTTTCTGCATGATTTACCTGCATCAGTGCTCTGTGCCTGGCTAGGTCATGCTCCACCTGCTTTACCCTAAAAAAAAAAATCCACTAATTTTTCTCAATGTGTTCCATTTCAGTCTGATACAGCCTAATAGAGGATCCACTGGAATGAAATGCAGCATCAAAATGTGGAATTCTGCATGTTCTCATACAGAAAAGAAAAACACTTCAACCAGTACAAGGCACGGTTTTCCTCTGCAATTTTTAAAACAGAATGTAAAACTATACATCAAGAAAGGAAACACAACTTCCTCTTTCGGCCAAAATAATACAAAACCTAAATATTCCACAGCAGCTGGTGAAAAACTCAAAACAAAACTCTACCTGAAAAAAAAAAAAAAAAAAAAAAAAAGAAAAAAAATCCTCTCCTTAGCACAGAAAGCAGCTCTGAAAAGTCCATTTTCCACGCACAGTCACACATCCACTCCTCAGCCCCTCCAGCTGCCAATTCTCAGGTCTTTGACTTCTTTCTCTGCTCTTAAGAGACAGCAGCCAGATGGCCAGAATTGAATCTCCCTCCCAGCAGGGCGAGGCAATGGCAGTACCTGCTCCCCAGGCAGCCCACCCAGAGCTCCAGGCTGGCAGCAGATGCTGCCTGTCACAGAGCTGGAGGCCCAACTAGTAGAAATCTTGGAGAAAAGCACGGGATAACTGGGAAAAGATGGCATTTTGTTGAAGAAAATTCAAAGGCACCCTGTTTTTCTTGCAGTCTCCTAATAGCACAATGAAATCAAACCCAGGCACATCAATATTTAGCTTATGAGGCAGAGCTAAAGGGGAAATTAAAGATAGGGATTACAGTTTTAGGCCAAATTCCACAGGGAAAAAAAAAAGTGAATAGGGCTGGACAACATTTTTAATTGACACAAGTAACTCACACATACCTGCTCTCCACTCTGGAATGATTCATGGCTTCAGGCTGGGCTTAATTTCCCTCTACTGTGCAGCCTCAAATTGCACCAGAGGAGGTTCAGGTTGGACATCAGGAAGAGTTTATTCCTTGTAAGGATTTTTAAAGACTGTGAGGGGCTGCCCAGGGAGGTTTGGAGAGCCCATCCCTGGAGGTGACACTCAGAGCTCTGGGCTGGGGACAAGGTGGGCATTGAGCACAGCTTGGACTCGATCTTGGAGGGCTTTCCCAACCTAAATGAATCTAGGATTCTGCATCAGCAACCTCTCTGTGTAAAAAATGGCTGTTGCTTTTCCCTTCCTTCATTTCCAAGGGGTTAATTAGGTGGGGCTCCACCTCCTGCTCTCAGCACGACCATGTGAAACCATGGGATGCACACCAGCCAGAAGGAGCTTTCCAGGAGATTTTGTCCAGTGCTGGGGACGCAGCTGCTCCTGCCAGAAGGAAAACAAATGTTTGCTGACCTCTGTGGCTGCTGCTTGGTCTCTCTTCCTCATTTGTCTCCCTCCCTGGAAGGCACCAGCAAGACAAGCACAACCTGCAGAGCTCACGTGGCCAAGAGAGGTGTTTGGATCACAGACAGGAGAGGGGATCAGTCCCCTGGAGCAGGAGTCAGGAAAAACCAGCGGGAAAGGTGGTGTGTGAAGGGAAAACACATCAAGGCCTGGAAATGGAATTTATCCGACACAAAGTGCTGAGTTCAGCCCCACTGACACTGACTGAGACCCAGCCCCTGGAACTTCAGGGCTGTGGGGGGTCATAGCTGCACAAACAGGGCGCTCAAGGCCCCCCAGACCCCTCCCTGGAGAGCTGAGGGCACAGCTGGGTACTTTGGGAATTCAATATGGCACAAAATCTGTCTAAAGAGAGCTGCACTATTGTAAATGCAGGTGAACCCGGTGGGAAGAAATGCTGATGTGTGACTCCAGTTCAGAAGGATGAATGCTTTCTTTATTATAACTATGCTATAACACATTAATATACTATTTAGAGGAGATACTAAAACTACAAACCTACTTGTTCTAACTCCCATATCTAACTCACTCACAACTCCTGACCCTCTGAGTGCAGCCACAGGTGGGTTGGATTGGCCACCAGCTCCAACAATCCTCACCAGAATCCAACCAAGCAATCACCCCAGGTAAACAATTCTCCAGGCACATTCCACATGGGAAAAACAAGGAGCAGAAATAGAAATTGTTTTCTCTTTCTTCTCTCTGTGCACCTCTATGAAAAATCCTGAGAGAGAGAAGAATGTGCCTGTAACACTGCACTGTGTTCAATGTCATCAAATGGACACAAATCCAGAAGAGAAAGCCAATAATTCATCATCATAACATTTAAAATGTTGATTCCTTTTCTTTTACCTCCAATACTTCATTTTTGTAGCATTTCCAATGCTACAAAATCATGGAATCACAGAATGGTTTGGGTTGGAAGGGACCTTAAAGATCATCTCATTCCAACCCCCTGCCATGGGCAGGGACACCTTCCACTGTCCCAAGCCCCATCCAAGCTGGATATTCACACGAAAGATCCAAGAAGGTAGAAACTACCAAAGAAAACATAATAGGATTCAGAAATCCCTAAAGAAAGATTTCCTTCGTAATTTTTCTTATTAAAAAAAAAAATCTTAACCCATACTTGAAATCAGACTCATTATTCTGGGTATAGCATCTGATCCACACTTAATTATGAATCAATTAAGATTCACAAGGCTCACTCCTTCCTTTTGAAGGCTGTTTTCTGGAATTACCAGTATTTTCCATAGAAGGACATGATAAATAGCATAAGTAGAAATTCACCTGGCAAGTTATTCAAATAAAAAGGAAGTCACCAGACCATGGAAATGACAGGATTTGAGAATAATCGTTATAAATTTTACAGTCTCCTCCTTCAGGGGCAGTGCTCCCAGAGCTCATTCCTACCCCCTTCCCCCATGACACTGTCCTATCCAAATCAGAGGTTAATTATCATTTTTAGGGAATTCATCTGCAATTCCTGCAAAGAGGAGTCCCTGAAGAAACCATTTAGGAGCTGGTAGTAGAACAGGAATGTGTTTGCCAAGACATTTCTCCTCCTAAAGGAGGCAGAATCCATCATAATTCTGGAGTCTCCATCAGCTCCATCCATCCCTGCTCCTGCTCATCCCACAGCCCATCCCTGCAAATCCCATTTTCCCCCAAGGTCTTTCATTACAGGTGATTTGCAGGTGGCAAAAGTGGTGGGTGGGGGTAAAAACAAGTTCCCAGCACCAGCAGGGCTGGAAGTTCCCACTCCCCATGGAAATTTATGGCTGCTCCACCCACATGGAAGGAATTCAATGGCACAAATGTCCCTGAATTTGTACCAAAAAAGCCCATATTGGCTTAAATTTGCACTTTTGTACACTTCAGTGGCATCTGTTAAACTGCCAGGCTTCCAGACACCCTCCTGCCCACAGTCCTCACGGTCAGAGGCGTGCTTTAAAGCGAAATATTTCATTTGAAGCTTTAATATCCCTAAGTATTACTCTGCTCCAGATGTTAATGTTTTCTTTGGGAACACCCCCAGAATTTTTGAGCCATTTCATGGGAAAAGGTCTCTCTACATCTGCACACCAGCCAGAGTAATTAGGGACGCAGAGCCACCGCTGCCATATTCAAATGAAAGACTGTAATTAAACAAATGGATTTCAGCCCTCAGGAAACTAAATTACCATGGAGACAGACAACAGGAAAACAAACCTCCAGCAGCCCTTTTTGCAGATGGGCACTGGTGTTTTGGTGCAAAATGCTTTGGAGGCTCTCAGCAATGCTACTTTTATTTGAACAATAACATTATCGTGTCGATTTGTCACCCCCAAGTTTTACTTCTCCATCCATCATTAATCTTTTAACCCTCCCCATCACTTTTCTTCTCTGATACAACCAAAACCTCTGCCCTCTCTCCAGCACCACCTCGACTTCTGCAGCCTTTGGTGCCCAGAGCCACTAAGGACCTTCTGATGTTCTGTTCCACCTCTTGTCCCCACTGCAATCATGGCCACCAACACTGAGATTTTCCTTGAAAAGGCTTGGAAGAGCCACCCTCAGCCTTCTCACCCTTTGGAATTACCCTCTGTGGGTGTTTGGAGTCAGCAACTCCATCATGCCTCGGCACTAAACCATAAAAAACAGGAAAAACCCCTAAATTTGGGATATACAAGACAACATCTGCTAGGCAATGATCTCCAGTAAAATTTGGAGGAGCACTTTGAGGACATTCACCCCTTCTCTTGAGGGAAACCTGCTCCAATCATCTCACTACATTATTACAAAGTTAATTAACTACAAATATCTACCACACATCACATAACTACATAAATATTCCAAACCCAGGGCAAAATACTGACCTGCCAAACCCCTCAACACAGGCACTCTTTAGACTCCAGCCTGTTGTCATGGGCTGATTAACTTTTCAAGGAGGTATTAATGGTCCAGCCTCTTGATTTTTCACTTTTCAGCTCTGTTGCCTCTCAGTCTTGTAAGCCTATTATTGGATTGCTTCAAAACCTATTTACCTCTGAAGCCTCAAAATCCCAGCTGTCAGGCAGGAAAAGACATTTAGCAATTAATTTAATCCTGGCCAAGACATCTGTCGAGGCAAAGGGCAGAATATAGAGATGTTTAATATTCCTATCCTAGCATTATCAGAAATACAAAATACAGGTTGCAACACTGAAGTTATCAGTCTAAAGACAGCATTTAATGAAGGCTGTGCCAGGCACAGCTTCCAAAGGTTCTCCTCCACTCCATTAAAAACAGCGTTTTTTCACCCAAAGTGAAATACCTTGTTTGATACATTGGTGCACAGAAAAGGCCACAGCCTAAACCATCATTTTCCTGTGCTGTTTTTACCAATAACACTCAGACTTGCAGTGCTCTTTGACAAAGAATCAAAATGCTGTGACTTTACAGCATTTCCAGGCTCTGAAATAACTCGCTTTCATCACTTCCCCAATTTTAAGCAATTCCAACAAACCCTAGCACTGGCAGCCATCAGAGCAAGAGGCAAGGCCACCTCTCTGGATTTTTTAGCATTGAAATGGACTTCCGCCTCCATGCTTTGAAATTTCAAGGCTGGAAAATCACAGCAATTCACTTGCAACTATCCTGAAAGCATCATATCCCAGCTCTAAGCTTGGAATTCTTTGATTTCTGTCTTCTGTCCCAGCCCTGAAGCTGGTGAGCTCTGTCAGATCTGTTATTCCTGATCTCATGTTAAACACAAGTACAATTAATCAGCACTTCCTCGGCTCCAGACTGGACTGAAGCAGAGCAGGTGGTCCCTCCATGCTCCTGCCTGTCCTCTTCCAGCTCCAGTGTGCATTTGACCATGCCCTGCACGAAACTCAGCTTGGGAAACAAGTTTGGAGAAAGCCCATTTTATTTCCCAGCCAACACTGCAGGAATAATGCAGTGTTCCAGTGAGGAAGCCCAGCTTCCCTCTGATACACTTGGAGGGGCAAAGCAAAAATGAAATTTCAGGTCTGGCTTAAACCCATATTAAAACTTTGGTCAGCATTTGCTTTAAACATCTTTTTGTGTTGTAAAAACCCTGTTATTACATAACTTATTAAATTACCTTGGGATGTTTTATTTGTGAATATCATCACCCTTTAAGGTGAGAGATTGACTGAAGTGTCCCTGCCTCCATCAGGTGACTTTCCTCTGTGGTGACACTGTGGAGGACAGAAGAGGACTCCACACTCTTCAACTTGAAAAAAAAATGAGGGGTTCCACCCCATAGCTAAGCTTTTAAGCTACAGCAGCTCCTCTCCCATACCTCTTTTTGCCCCAAGCAAATCAGTTAAGGAAAAGATCCAGCCTCAGCAGTTGCCACATTCAGCTTTGCCTTCAATTCACTCATTAAGGAGTGGTTTTCCTGGGAATGGGACCCCGGAGAGCCCCGAGCCCCCAGCAGGATCCAGCCCAGCTCCCTTTGGGGGGTTCCTGGTCCAGCCCAGGGCCACCACCATCCGTCACCTCCTCGCTCCCCTCCCAGCCTGCCAGCCAGTTCCACGTTCTGCCCGTTTGCCGCAGTGACAAATGGAGCTGCCACAGGCTCTCTGGGCCTTCAGAGGGGAGCAGGACCTTTCAGGAAACTGCCTTTTTGAATGCTGAGCTAAATTCAGGTTTTTTGGGGTTTTTTTTCCCTCACTGTGTAATAGACTCTTTAGTTTCCTGCCACAGATGTCACTCCTTGAGTAAGGAACACATGAAGGACAGGAGCTGGTATGACCAGGAGGGTAAAGTTTGATCTGAAAGGATGTTTTCATTTGGATAACAAGCCTCACAACCTAAAATACCTTTATTCATTCAAAAACCACTTTCAAAAGCATCATTACTGAAAATATTATAGAACTGCATTACTAGCCTGGAAAACAGTGGGGTTTATATTCAAACACCTGAAAGCAGCTGCAATTTCTGTCAGTATTTTCCTTTGCCACAATCACTGGAGTTTTTCAGGGAAGTCACCACTGACCCACCCAGTGTCACCTCAGTCTTGCCCAGAGTCAGAAAATGCTTTAGGCTGGATGGAACCTCTGGGAGTTGTCACATCACCCTGTCCAAGCAGGACTGGGAAAGAGCCAGAGGGATGGGGATAGGATCCGAGTTTGGGACACTTGCAGGAAATGAAGGCTGCAGTCACAACTCCTTCTCTTTTTCAAAGAGTTTCCTTTGTGTAGTCCTTCAGAAATGGCTGCAGAATTGTCCCTCATGTTGTAATCCTGCTCAGTGAGTTTTTTTTCTGGAATTTTGGAATATTTCCTATTAGTAATGTATATTTATCTCAGACCCCTGGAGGCCATTACACACACACAGGTATTTTCATGTAGGCACTTCACCCTTCTCAATTTCATCTATTTTATGGTGCTGTATATAGCAAAACCAGAAATCAATTCCATCCTAGGTTCACTTTTTACATTAGAGATATAAGCTGGCCTTACACTGGAATTAGTCTGGATTTTCACTAAAAATAAAACCCTTCCCGTTTCTACACTACCCAGGAAAGAAATATGCTCACCTGCAAATCCACCAGATGCAGAGGAAAGAGAGATAAGGCACAACTCAATCTTAATTTTGATGAAAGATTCAGATTTGCTCTGCATTTCATAAACAGAAGGCCCTGGGAAATCCTAGAAGCACTCCAGATTAGGGAGGAGAGGAGCAGAGGGGAAAGTATAAGCTCAGACTGGGCTCTGAAAATATGAACATCAAAATCAAATACTCTCACAGAAAGTGATGCTTCAAGGATGACAGAGAATCTTCAAAAGCCATCAAATTGCTTCACAAAATTACACCAAGCAAAGTCATTCTTTGTTCAATGTTCATTTTACACACAGAAAATTCTCTCCCTGGCACCAAGAACAACAAATCTCACCTGTCCAACCACAGCAGAGCTCAAAAACTGGAAGGGCATCAAAGCCCTTTTGTTGGGTCAGAATGAACAGGCCCAAGGATCTATAAATCAGTGTTAGGAAGGTTTGCAGTTCTGCATTTCCAGGTGTATTTGCTGTCAGGATAGGTTGGTATCCACAGTGCTCAGCCCAGAGACTTCCTGACCCGGCTGGCAAAGGGAATATTGTTTATTGTAAGAATATGAAGTGCAAAAATATGCAGAAAGGTGTGCAACATTTTCAGCTTCACCCACTATTTCTTCACTTGGACATCCCCCCTGTACGTTTTTCTGGCTGGTTCCACAGGTTCATGTTCCTTTTTTGCTGCAGCAGATGCAGCACTCACAGGCTTCACTATTCCCACACTCCAAACCAGCAGCACTTTCACAGTGACTCCATATGGGAGATCATCTCTTATTTTGAAACCAGTTCTGAAGCCAGTGTTGGAAAAAATCTTTCACAAGCAGATTCTATCGAGGCATTTATTGGTGAAATTAAATAATGATACTCTGTTCATCTCAGTGTTTTGATTAATTTTATACCTGGCTAATTGCATGTTTAGATCATTGATATCAATCATGATTGAAAAGATAAAAAGTATTTTCCTGTCTCTATCAAACCTACAGAAATGAATTGCTACCAATGAAGCATTTCCACCCCAGCTTCCATTATCCATAATAGTGATTAGTTTACCTCTTTCTGTCCTAAAAACAAAGCACGTTTATTTATATCTTTCTGAATTATTTTTACATCTTTAAAGGCAAAAAGGAGAATTTTATTGCTCTGTGCCCTAACAGATGATTCCAGCTCTGCTTTTCTGTCTCAAAAACCTCACACAATTCATCCTGCTCTGTACATGGGCTGGGTGTTTCTCAGGCACTGTTTGGGAAGGTAAACTCCATTTGCTGTCTTATTTCACCCCAAAATTAATTGTAAATACACCACATCAATTCCTGATATCTCCCTGCCTGCATTTGGAAACTCAGGAGAGGCTCCCAGGGTCTCAGAGGGATTCACAACATCATTCCCACGCAGGAATCAACAAAAGACTCTGGATGACCTGAATTATCCTCTCTTGGCTGGAATTTACACTGGTTTGGGGAGTGCTAAAAATCACAGGAATTCACAAGCCAAATTTGTATTCCTGTGATCATGGTGTGCAGCAGTTTTAATGGACTGCCTGATTTTCCCAAAATGAGACCAATTATTTTCACAGGTATCTTTCATCACAATCTACCCAAGCTAATAAATCCCCACTTCCCAACTAAGCCAACCATTCATTTACCACAGCTTCTGAAGGGCTCTCTATCTATTTTTGTTTGAAACTATGATTTCTATTTTCAAGACCCATCATTTGTTTTAGGCGTCTTCCTTTCAGGCAATTATTTCAATTTGATCCTGGATGTAAAATGTTAACATTCAATAAGACCTTTCCTAAATGGGTCATTTATGCTGCTTTATTCATTTTGTACAACTGTAGAGAAGCTGAGGAACGAGTCATTTATATGAAGTGGTAAAATTTATGCTGCTGTTAGCAGGAGGTTATGGAGCAAATAAATCTTAAAAAAAAATTTAAAACCACATTTCTGGAATTCACAGAAAACAAGAGGCTGGATTTAAAAGAAAATTATAGATGCAATCTTGTAATTCTCCAAGAAAGTTTGAGTGAACAGGACTATGGATACAGCATAAAGTTCATTAAAAAGGGTGGGAATTATGCTGCAGTCCCAATTTTCTGGGAAAAATTAACAAAAACTGACCTATCTGCTGGGCTGCGGTAGTTTTTGTGGCTTGTTTCTTTCTGGCTTTCCAATTCTACCAAGAAATCCCCAGGAATAAATGTGACACCACAACATCTCCATTCAGGAGAACGTCCTTCAGCAAGGAATATTCAGCTCCGATTTACCAGCACAGCCACAAAATCCTCCAGCTCCAGTGTGCAGCTGGCAGGAACACAAATATTGCAGTTGTCACGTTTGGAAACATACCCGTGTTTTGAGGGAGTAAATTGGGCATAATTGGCTTTAAAAATAACGTTAGGTGATGCTAACATCAGGCAATTATCCCTTTGAACAGCTGTTAAATAGTGTTAATTGGCTGCTATGGACTCCAGCTTCCCAGGTTTTCCAAACCAACACTTCCATAAACACGCAGCAATTACCCAAAAACTGACACCGGGAAGAACGGAAATGTCAAAAACACTGCTTGGAACGAGGGGCTTGAATTAAGATTTCAGGATGCAGCTGTAAAACTGATTTGGTTTTGCCAGCTGAGCCAATAGTAATAGGGAAGTACTTCCCCATTACACTAAAAAAAACCTTGGAATACCTCAGGATGGCCGGCAGATCCTTGTATCCCAGAAACATGTCATCACTACTGACACATATTTGAGCAAAAAGTCACGAATACAAACAAAAACTGATTTTTTGAACACAGAGGCACCACAGATTGTTTAAGTGTTGAAGTTTCTGGAATAATGGCTAAAAAAATACTAGGGAGAATCAAGACCAGAGGTTGGTGCTTGTAGGTGGTTCCCAGTTCAGCTCATGCCCATGGAATTTACTCCACTTCCTACACCCAAACTTTCACTTCACAGGTATTTAGATATCAATTGCAAGTCCAGAGTGTAGCTGAGTGTTTAAAAATCAAATCGAGCTGCATTAAGACTTTCCAGATCTCCAAAAAGCAACTAGAACTTGAATATTTTTATAAGGACAAAGCAAGAAGAAAAGCAGGGAAAACTCTCAAAGAAAAAGAAAAGGAGCAGAAGGAGCTTGACTGTAAAAACCCATTTTTGTCTGACTCATTTAAGGTAATTTCAGTGCAATCAGCATTTCTGTTGCAATTCAGACACTTCCAGTAAATTAATCCTCCAAAGCCCAAATGAAATAACCTACAGAGAAATAATATCACTCCAATTAATAGCAAGGGGATTTTTAAAATAATTTCTATGTGGACTTTATGACTCATCACTGCAGTCAGGCGTGGAACCCCAATCTTACAGGCCAAACCTCTTTTTAGTGCTACCAAAACCTGCACAGTGACCACAAAAATAAATACTTAAAAATCTGAGGAGACTCTTGAATTTTAACCAGATCTCCCAAGAAATTAAAATGTAAAAGGAAAAAATAATTAAATCTTCTTTCATAAGCTTATTTTTCTTACTTTATTTTTGCCTAAAACCGTTAAATATTAGCCAGAACAGGCTACAGGCCCAGAGGAAGGCTCCTGGCTCTGGGCCTGTGTCTTCAGTTAGCCAAAGTTTTGCTGGGTTGTGATGCCATTGGTGAATTGATTTTTTTGGTAAAGTTTTATTGTTCATGGAGTGACAGGACACAGGGAATGGCTTCCTACTGCCAGAGGGCAGGGATTGATGGGATATTGGGAAGAAATTCCTTCCCGTGAGGGTGGGGAGGCCCTGGCACAGGGTGCCCAGAGAAGCTGTGGCTGCCCCACCCTTGGAAGTGTCCAAGTGTCCAGCTTTCTGATTTATTCTTCCTGAAATCCCCATCAGATGAAGGAATTAAACACGCAGAGATGAGCTTTGCAGTTAAATTTTCTATTTACAAATTATTCCTCCGTGATTTTTGCGGAGCCAGCATCCACTCACAAATATTTGCAGCAGCTCCCCCAAATCTCTGCTCTTATCAGGTCCTTACAGCTACTGATGAGTTTGGGGTTGCTTTTCCAGCAGCCAGAGCTGAATTTTAAGCAGGAATTAGTGGAAAAAGCCACAAACAAAGCCACAGCAATAAAGGCTTGTGTATATTCATTTTTTACCCGTGTGTCTCTGATTTATGACCAACCAACGTGATTTAAGCTAATACCAATTTTGCAATGCAGTGTCAGACAATAAAGCTTTGCCATTTCACTCTGCCCTGATGTATAATCCAGTAACAATCACTGGAGACTCGAAATCACCTTTTCACCCAGAAATTTCAATACAAGCCAGGAGATTGGCCTGTGACTGATGTCCCACACTGCAGGAATTCCTCATGAGGACACTCTTAATAGCTGGGTGAACATATTTTGTTGGAAATAAGCCTTCAGCCCCTGACTAATTCAGTTGTGGTGCCATTTGAGTAAAGCACTTCATTTCTCCCCCCTCCACTGATGGATTACTTCTCACATTCTGCTTTCTCCTCTTGTTTCTAAAAAAGCTTTTCCATCACCACGAAATCTGCATGAACATCTTCACCTCTGCTGGTCATTTCTGCAACCCTTCCTGAAGGTTTCATGGAGATGAATGATTTGTGCAAGGGAAATGTTTTATTCATGTTTGAAAATGACCCAGATGAAGCCTAAAATAATAATTCAGCCCTCTCTGTTTTTAAGGAGAAGGTTATAACTTGGATTTAACTGGAAAGTTTTTAATAATTGCTGGTGACAAATAATTTTCTCGCTGGAACCTATTTATAACTTGCCCATGGATAGGACTGGACTCAAATGCTCTTATTTTAATAGCCATGAAGGTGTAAGAAATGTCATTTTTGAGCTTTCTCTTAAAATCTTCACTCTCCTTGAATCTATATGCACATAAAATCTGTATGCACATAAGGCAGGGAAATGGATTAACAGTTTCTCTACTGTAAAATCACTGATTACTGGTCCTGGGAGGCACCCAAGTATTTGAGTGACATCAGCCAGACTGGCCCAAGGAGCAATCCCCACAATGCCAACCATGGGAAGGACTTAAAGGCATCCACAAGATGCTTTTCTTTCCAGTCATTCCATTATCTTTTCCAGCTTTTTATGTACAACTGCCTTGTACAATGAAAACCCAATATCCTTGGTGCAGAACTAGAAAATAATTACAAAGTATTAACAAGGAATTGCTTTTCCAGCTGTTAGCACCACATTCCAGAGCCAAGCTAAGCAGGAAAACAAAACTTCTTCCCATATTTTTAGTGGAGGAATTTACCTGGAGTTCCCAAAACTATCTTGCCTTTAAAACAAATATTAACATAAATATTACTGGTCTTTTGGGGCCAGTACTTTCTTAGTCCTGAGATTCAGATTCTAAATTTAATATAGGATTATTGGGGGGTTTTTAAACCAAAAAAACCTCTTTTTTATTTAATAATTGTTTTGGTGTAAAAATCTCACATGAGACACGCAAGACTCAGATCACAGATAAGAAGAGCACCCTTCTAAAACCATTTAATAAGAAAACATTTCTAACAAATGCATTGGTAAAATGGGACCAAATATGTCATTCACACTTCATTTCCCTTTGGAAGGAAACAAAAATATTAAGACTTTTTGATTGCTGCTTGCATTATGATGAAAAACTGCATTTTCCTACATTACTGGTGATAGAGGAAAAGAAGGACCCCCACCTGTGGAAAAGCTGCTGAGATCAGATCAAATTTGAATTTGTTACACTTATAGGCACTTCCACACTTAGGGAAGATGCTGAACAGTTTTCATAATGTCCAATTATTGTGCTATCAGTAAAGTCACTCCTGTATATTCACACATAAAGGACTAAGCTGATGCTCCAGCTTCTTCAGAGCAGCATAATTATCCCAAGATTGATTTCATTGTGACATCCAAAAAGCCCCCAGAAGTCCCACTATTTATAGCAGTGCATCCATTACCACCAGACACGGGGCCTATTTTCAGACTCATCTTTTATTGTGACTTCCCTTGGAGAAAACAAACAACAATAATAAAAAAAAAAAGCACCACAGAAATGCAGCAAATAACTCAATCAGAGCAGCCTCACTGTAAATGATCTCTCCAGAAACATTTGCTACTCACTCATAAAAATCTCTCTGCAATCAACAGTTCAGTATTTATCAGAAGTCTGTAAACATTTCCATTCCAGCGTTTTTAGAGGCTCGTGGTTGATGTGCCTCAGTTTGGATAAGCTACATAAAAAGTCAGGCTAAATCCTACTCACTAATGAAGTTTATTATGTGAAAAAAAAGGCTAAGAATGGAAGTAAAAATATAGGTGGGTGAGAAGGAAATTCCAATATAATATCAAAAAAGTGACAATAATTAATGAAGGGGTGACAACTAAATCTTCTAAAACCAGAAATTCATGAGCCATAGTTCAGTTTCTTTGATGCCATTAAACAGTAACTCTTGTTTTAGCTGACATTTAATTTTGTTCAGGCAGTAGCAGCTCAGTTACTCAGGTGTTAACAACAGTTGTAAATATTTAAGATGTGAAGTTTATTCCAAGATATTGAAGCCCTGTTAGTCTAAATTTAGGAAAATTGCCAAATTTACCACACTTTAATAGACTGTGCCAAAGTCAAACAGCTTCATCCTGAAATTGCCACAAATTCATCTTGAGCTGCAAAAATATTTGACCCTGAATTTTCTCTTCTCATGATCAATGGTGGAAATCAGAGCTTCCAGACTCTTCCACTGAAGAGATGTTGGAATTTCAAAGGATTAAAAGAGCCAGCCAAACCCATGGGAGCCATCTCACATCCTTGAGCTCACTTGCCTCCCTTCCACATGAAACCCAGGGAAAATAGCACTTCCCAATTTAACCCCAAAGATCAAGTGGGAAGATGATTGGCAAGCTCTTTCTAGGGCACACAGCTGATATTCCAGGGTGGAAACGTCACCTGGATAAATCTGAACATGTGCTGCTCACCAGGGGAGGAAAAACGTCCCTCAAATGTGCTTTTATAGGAGTTCAAGTGTGAGAGAGTCCTTCCCTCTCAATATCCAACCTAATTTGATGGCAAATTGTCTTCAGAACTCAGTGATTATTGAGTAGTTAACTTTTACTTACTTGGATTTCTTAATGAACTGAAAAATCTTTTAGCACGAAGGTCTTTAGATCCCTGATGAGCCATTACGGATATTCCTGAGCTCATTCCATCACCTTGACCATCTCCACAGAAATACAAACGGGGAAGCTCATCCCCATGGATCATCCTTTGTCACAGAGCCCAGCAAGCCCACGAGCCCTGCCTGGCTCCAAATCTGTTCCTGGGTAGAACTTTGGTTGTCAAAGCTCCCAAGGAGCGCCGGCGCCTCAGGCAGGTTGGATAAACAAACAACGGTGACAGCAATGTCAGAACAATGACAAAATCACTAAATGCCACCCAGGACGTGACTCTGCTCTTGCTGAACAGGCTCAGCCCCAGCACAAGCACAAGCTGAGCTTTCCTCTCCAGCTTTTCAGACCACACCTCTCCGCCAGAGTGATTTTTAAATGTGTTTGTAAATTGTTTCTCAAGGTGTATAATTTATAAAGTTCTGTCAATTGTTTCTCCGGGGATGTTTATAAAGTTTTGTATATGATGCAATCTCTGAATGTACAAAGCCACATTTTTGAATTAAGAAATGTTCAGGGTCCCAGTAAAATGATATAATTTTTAACTTTGCCTGACAAAGGTAAGGCTTGTTCCAGACAAAAGAAAAATTTTCAAGAACACCCCTGAATAATCAATTAATTAGAAATTAGCAATTAAAATTGGTCATCCAAGGCACAAATATTTGCCTTGTCACAATTCCAGCAAGAGGGAAAACCCTCTGGATTTCAGCAAAGTGGTACCATTCCATTGAGATGAACAACAAAATTCCACTTTATCCCTACAAAAAGCTCATTTTAACATGGATTTTATATCAGGGTTTGTCAGCACAGCAACACTGAGATATAAATCCAAATTAACTGGAAATATTAAGTTAAAGGGGATTAGTTAAAATTGCCTTAACAAATATGGAGCCTCTCAGACATTCAGAATTAAAGCTTTATTTCAGTTTTGCTTAATTTGTCTCTAAGGCCAATTTAAGACTTAAATTCTCAATCTCCGGTTGTCTACAACTCAAAACTCAATTCAAATAACCCATTTGAAAAATCCACTTGGATTATTTTTCCCAGCTATGCCCACAAAACAAAGCCTAAGAAGCCCTGATAAATTCCTTGGAAGACTGCTAAATAGGAATCACTGCTCCTCATTTCAGGAGCAATCCCCTCAGTCTCACCATCACTGAAAAAAATCATTATTATAATTAGATTTAGCAATAAAATTCCATAGTAAAATACACCAAATGCCCTCTGACAGCTCTTATGTCTCCTCTATTGCTTCACAGGAATAGCTAATTACCTTTTTAATGTAAAAATCATAGTTTCTGTGAATACAGCACTAATACCAGACTCAACTGCTGTAATTTTTGTTAATTAGATTTCCCTTGACCTAAATGAAGCCACAGCAGAAATCCATCTGTTCCTCTGCTCCAATGCCACAAAATTCCCATTTTAGCCTTTTTACCTTTCTAAATATTTACTGACATCCAAATGCCAGCATGAGCCCCTCCCTCCAGCCCCAGTTTGGTGGCTTTAGGTGGTGACAGCTTTTTATCAGACAGATCTAAACTGATATCAAAAGTAAGGGGGAAGGAGAGATAAGGATGTTCCCTCTCCCTGTGTCCTTGGGGAGTCACCACCTGAGTTGCATTTTGGGCATCCCAATTTGTTAAAATACGGAGTGGATGGAGAAAAACCTGAGGAAAGCAACCAAAACCTGGGTAGAAAACAAGTGGTGGCAGGGGGGGACAAAGGTTGGCAGTGCTGGGTTCAGAGTTGGACTCAGAGGGCTTTTCCAGCCTAAAGAGTTATATAATTCCAGGATTCCTGGCTCTAGAGAACAGACAACTGAATGGAAACACAGGAGTTTCCAAAAAGGCAAAGAGCTGCAAGGATGGAGACAAAATAAAATACAATTTAGAAACCCAAATAAAAGTCTAAAAATAAAATTCAAAAAAAAGGGAAAAACAAAACAAAACAAAAGGAAAGTTACCTAAACCATTTCCTTTGCATCCTGTGGTTGAGAGAAGAATTTTGTATGGCTCAGTTTGGAAAACAAATTCAAATTCCATTTTGCCACACAGAGATCCTGAACTTTACTTCCTTTTACATACCCAAACCTGAATTGCTACTCCAAGCATCTAAATATCCCTTCCCTCCAAAATTCTTCCTTTCCCAACATCCCTGGTGGGATTTCAGAGCCATGTGGGTGTGACACCTGGGGACATGGGGCACTGGTGGGTGCTGGGGAATGGTTCAACTCCAAGATCTTGGAGGGCTTTTCCAACCCGAATGATTCCATGATTCAAGAATCAAGGAGAAGTTTCTGGTAGCCCAGCAAGGCCCCAAGCTGACCCCAAGAACTTTCTCCCAGCCTGGAAGGAAGATCCCACCCTCCAGCAGCTGCTTCCTTTCATTGCTGTGATTTCTCTTCTGCACATCTGGCAAATCCTTCACCCCCTGCCCAGATTTTTCCTTGGTTTTCTCTGCTTTTTTTTTATTTTATTTTTTAGATGTATCCTTTTGCAGTCATTCTTTGAATTTATGGAGAGCACCAAGGGCTCACATCTGTGTTCACAGAAGGCACCCAATGAATTACAGCGGGAACTGCAGTTACTCTATGCAAATTCTCCAATAGATGCAAAATCTCAAATTTTTGACATCTTTTAGTTTTCTGGGAGTGTTCCAGGAAAGGAAATGGGGATCACCGAGCCCATTTTTGGGGGAATATGTATTCCACCCAGTCAAACTATTTCCCCCCAGGTAAAATAATCTGTTTTTTTTCTCCCCATTTAAAACATCTTTGAGCCATACATGTCCAACTGTACAGTGTGTTTGCACATCCCAGTTCTGGCTGCTGGAAAACCAGCTTGTTCCTCCCTCAGAAAAGCCCTCTCCAGTAGTTTTACCCCATTTGATCAACAGAAAATTATTAATAAGTTCAAAACCTCCTGAAAACACACAAATCTTGTCTTTCACCTGAACAGAAGCGTTACAGAAAACGTGTATCAAACTTTCTTTAATATTTCCCAGAATCATGGAATCATTAAGGCTGGAAAAGGCCTCCAAGATTACATCCAACCATTAAACCAGCACTGCTAAATTATGTCCAAAATCACCACATCCACACATTTTTGTGAACACTTCCAGGGATGGTGGCTCCTCTGCTGCCCTGGCAGTCTGTTCCAATGCTTGACAACTATTTTGATAAAGAAATATTCCTTAATATCCAAGGTATCCCTGGTCCAAGAAAGAAAGATGCATTCTCTGGATGGGATTGGGTCTTTTTTACTTCACTGCTATCACAGAATTCCAGAAATATTTTGGTTGGAAAAGCCCTCCAGGACCATCAAGTCCAGCCTGTGACTGATCCCCTCCTTGTCCCCAGCCCAGAGCCCTGAGTGCCACCTCCAGGCCTTCCCTGGACACCTTCAGGGACAGGGACTCCAAACCTCCCTGGGCAGCCCCTGCCAATGTTTAACAACCCTTTCCATGAAGAAATTCCTCCTGAATACCATGCCCTGGTCTAGTGGAAGGTGTTCCTACTCATGGCAGGGTGTTGGAATGAGATGAATTTTGAGGTTCCATTCCAACCCAAATTATTCTACAACAATTCTGTGAATTCCAGGATGAAAGCTCACATAAAAACACTTCATCAAAAAGTTATTTTGACCTATAGAAACAAAATTTGAAGAAACATATAGGAGGCAAAATAATTTCTGAATATTTTTCCACTCAATCCCATTTTTCCAGCTATGAAACCCTTCTTCCACTGAAAGTATTTCAGTCAGAGTTTGTTCTGTCAAAACACCTCCAGAAGAAAATGTCAATCCAATGTTCCCACCACCACACAGGGGGGATTTTGTTGGAGTTTTAGTGAATCCAGGGAGGTTTGCTGCGAAGGAAGCAAATCCACACACCACATCCAGCTGCACTGTGGGGGAATTTCAGGACTGTTTCACCTACAAACACTGGTCTGGTTGACAAGGTGAGGATCAGTCACAGGTTGGACTCAGCTTTGGGGATCTTTTCCAACCTTTGTGTTTCCATGATAGAAATGAAATTTAAAAAAAGACACAGATCAAAGATACAGATCTTCCCCTGGAAAAGATGCAGATGAGCACAAGTTCCTGTGAAATCCATGCTCCTCTTCCATCAACAGGCAGCCTGCTTGACCACAATTCCTTCAGTTCTGAGTGACTGCCAAGATACAATTCCCTGTGACCTCGTAAAACCCGATAAGGTGTAAGACTGACACGTGACATCGTAAATCTTCTGTTTAAAAAGTCCTCATAGCTCAAGGACTTGAGGCTTATTGTATTTCCTTCACCAGCACAAAGCAAAACCCCATCTTCCATCTTAACATTCAAAATCTATTCCCAGCAAGAAAACAACTTATTAGTAAACAACCAACATTTCCCACAGTGAAAACAATTTATTTCCCACCGAGAAAACAACTTGTGAGCAGAAAGCTGACTGGAAAGGCAATCTGAGTTCTGCAGAGCTGCAGCTCATCAATAACACCACTTCCAAAACAGGCATTATAACGACCTCTATTAGAGCGAGCATGGGACGGGGCGTTGCATCAAATGCCTGAAATTGCCGTGACTCCCATCCTGACAGGAAAAACATTTTAAACCTCCTAATGCTCCATGTGTAATCCTGACACACCTGGAAGTCTCACTTTACAAAGTGGGAAGTGAAGCCTGGCATGTTTACATCTCAACTGGGCTCCCCAGGAAATGGAGCCATCTAGGACAAATAACAATTTCCATTTTTTATTCCACCAAGATTGCCTGAATATTACAAAGGCTGCTTTCAGTGCATGATTAAAATTAAGGTGTGGAGCAAAGAGGCGTCCCAAGGTGTGCTATAAAAAGGAGAAATGAAAAGGGGAAAATTAAAGGTATCGTGCTAACCATGAGTTCACCTTTTAATGGGGCAAAAATGAGTTAAATGAATCTTACAAAACAAATAAAAACATGAAAAAAGGATCAAAGCAGGCATGACTTTAAGTTGGATGTCTAGAATACGATGTTAGAAATGCAAAATTGTTTTGAAATTAAAAAAAATACTTCAATTGTCTTTTTGTTGACAGGAGCTTTGCTCACACATCCACACCCTGCATTTCCCAAGCCCCAGCTCCAAGGAGCTCCTGGTTCTCCTCCATCGAGGCAATCCATGAGTGTTTCCATGTTTGTGCATCGTGATCAGGGATGTTTACAGAACCATTCATCATTTCATTCCATCCTGTCCAGACTCACTGAATGTTCCTTGAAGCAAAACAGCTTCAAGAAAGATTTCAAACCAGAGGAATTAAACTTGCAATGCACTGGTACCTTTAAGTAAAATCATTCAAGAGAGCGGTTGTGATTCATCAAACACAGCATGTTTGCAAAACTCCAAGTCTGTTTTCTCCTACTTTTTTTATTTTTTAGGGGGAAGAGAAGGCCTCCTCTTCCACCCTTAATTTACATTTTCTAGGTCTTGTACCATTGACTTTCTGATGCCCAACAACTGCAAAAGCGCTACCAACAAATTTGAATTATTTTCCATGTTTTTTTTACTACCTTTCATAACTATATTAATCAGTGTTCCCTTCATTAGGCATCTCAGTCATAAGCAAACTAAATTAGGACCTCCAAATTTTATCCCAGAAATCCCACCACAGCACAGAAGCCTTGGCATTTCTTAAGCAGGGAAAGGGACAGCATTCATGTCATCTTCTGGATG
Organism: Anomalospiza imberbis; assembly: GCF_031753505.1. NCBI lineage: Eukaryota > Metazoa > Chordata > Aves > Passeriformes > Viduidae > Anomalospiza > Anomalospiza imberbis. Next base: position 2,354,440 of record NC_089690.1, on the reverse strand, counting down.
TGGATCACATACAATGACATGGAATCTGTTATCTGACTCAGAAGCAGTTAATAAAAATAAATGAAATTTTAAAATCAATACTGTCACTTTTTCCAACCCTGAATTCCCAGCTGGCACGGGGATGACCCAGTAACACAAGGCATTGTCTCCATGGTCTGAGCAGAACCTGATCCCACAGTCCCAACATTCCCATCCTGTTTGGCAGGAGAAAGCCAAAAAAAAGTCTCAGCACTAAAGCCAAGCTCCTGGCAGAGCCATGCCAATGGCTGGGAAGCTTTCAGGCAGGGGTGAGGCAGGAGAAGCAGGAGTGAGAAGCTGGTGCTGCTGAGAGCTGTGATTTTTTTCAGGCTGGCAGCTCCTGTTTTCCTCCAACCTGTTCACTTGATGGATGGGGCCTGGCAGCAGTGGCCAGGGGAGCTCTGGAGGTGACAGCAGCCTGCCCTCAGGGCACGTTTGGGTGATGAACCAGAAGGACCCGAGCAGTCTCTGAGCAGAGGGAGGGAGGCCGACTACAGGAAAGGGGAAGAAATCCAAGAAACAAACTGCTTTTACCACAAAGAGTGAATCTACAGCAATTTCCGACTTTACATTGCTTTAAAATTGATCTTGGGTAAGATCAGAAGGAGGCTTTTTACAATTTCACCTTTTTCCCCACTGCATTTTGTGTTGTGAAGGCTGAGCATTGTTCTGTGGAATCTCTTAGTGGGACCTCATGCAGGCACAGCTGCCAACAGTGTGACAAGGAGTTCCTGTGCTCCTGCTTGTGGAGAGGAGAGCAGCTCCCCTGGCACAGGACTTCTTTCAAAGAAAAACCTCCCAGAGCTATCAAGCAAAAATACTTGAAATTTTAAAGCCCTTCAGGCAATGATGATAGCCCTGCTGGTCCTTCAGAGGAGCACAAAGGGCTCCATTATATAAAATTATATTAGTATTTGATAGCTGGCTGTAAGGCAAAGCATTTGTGGCACGAGAGGAGACCCAAGTTCCACTTCAAACAAGAGCAGGAGCAGGTGGCTCCTTGGCTGGGCTGTCTCTGGCTTGCTGGGCCAGAAATGTTTGTTTTTAAAAGCCTGGAGCTCTCCATTTCCACCCATGCTGAGTAACTGTGTGCTGAGGGCTTTTATCCCCACAGCAGGACCATTCCTGGGGCTGCTCCCAGCACTGAGGCTCTCCACTGTTAAGTGGAACACTTGACCCAGGCCAGCTTGGAGCAGCAGCAGCAATGAAGGAGAGCTCTGCACTAAACTGAAAATCACCTTTCCAGCACTATTTTGGCCACAGCTCAACACTTCTTCCATTAGATGGGGCAGATTTCTCTTCCAGGGGTTTGAGGACGGCAGTGTGGTCAGGACAGCAGAGGGATGAAGAGTTATTACAAGGGCACAAGGTAAAGCTCCTCTTTTCCACCGAGAACAAGTAACCACAGCTCTCAGTGCCCCTGGAGAGGTGGTAACACCACCTCCTGGGTAAATCACAGCCTGGCCCATTGTCATGAAAACATTTCCTTACAGATAATTATGGGTTTCAGTACTGAAAGCTGAAGGGGTGAGTTAAAATACATCAGAATTAGAAACCAATTTCCCTACACTATAAACTACACAAAGCAGGGGTGGGAAGAACTTCGCTTTTCCCTTCCCCCGAAAAAGAAAAAAAATCATGTCCCAACCAATCCAACAGAATCATCTAATAAACTTGGCAGCAGCACTTATCCTCCATTTCCATTGTCCCTGTGTTTTCCCTTCTTTCCCAGCACTACTGGAACTTTTTTCCTCTACAGCACACAAGCATCAATCTCTGTCCCAGCCAGAGTTGGAGCTGTCATCTTGGCCATTTGTGCTGCCAGGGAGAGCAGGCTTTGCTCTGTTTCATTAACCCATAACTTAAATTTTAAGGAGATTGCTGCAAGCAGAGTGATACCGGGGTGGGAGCAGCAGGAGGAGGTGCAGCAGCATCCCTGGCAGAGGCTGGCTGCCTGTCGTAGCAGGGTAAAGTAATGAATGGTGAAACACTGGAAGAATTTGTGCTGGAGCCTTATGGAAGATCTGCAAATGTGTGTTTGGACAACTCTTGTGCAATTGCAGCCGTGTTCACACACCCAAAGCACACCCATCATCCAACCCCTGCTCCAAGCACTGCACAGCAACAGCTGGAGGCAACTCAGCCTTGAGGAGATTCCAGTCCTTGAATCAGAGACCCCAGGTGCTCACAGACAGAAGGCAAGTGGAGCAGGTGATGTGGAAAAACTCTGAAATGTGACACAAGCACATCTGAAAAGAAATCCTGAGATTTTGATGGCTGCTGGGTCTGACAAGCACAGGCAGCCGGGCAGGCAATCGCCCTCTCCCCAACTGCTCAAACCCAGCGAGTGTCCCCAAACCTGGGCTAAAAAAGCAGGAGCTAAATGGAGCAGAGAGGATGGCCAGGGCTCAAATTCACTTGTGGAAAAGCAGAGGACAGGTTTGCAGTCAGGGATACACGGGGAGAGATGTTCTGGGTTGTGTATTACAGCACAAATAGGTTACAAACAACTTCGTAATCTCGGCGCGGTTCAGAATAAACCTGAGTTAATTAAAGCTGGCAGGACCTCTGAAAGAAATACAGCACTCACCGTCAACAAGTATTTGCCGCAGTCACACATACAGAAATCTTGTTTATTATTCTGCAAGTCTGCCTGCTGAAGCAGACCATGACAGTTTTGGCCAGTGACACAAAGCAGCATCTGCTCGCTGAGATAGATGCACTGTGCACTGAAACAATTGCCTCGGAATAACACACTCCTGGTTCGTCCTCATGGATCCTTCCCACTAGAGCCCAGTTAACCAGTTCTGTCCATGCATTTGGAGACCAAGCATTTATAAAAAAATTCTACATATTGCTGTGCCTTGAAAAGTTGTTTGGCAGAGTGCATGGATGCTTTGCAGGGGAGAGGAGGGAATATTTTCCCTATTTTCTTGCCATACAACTGCTCAGAGTCAAGACTTAAGCCCCTGTGTTGCATGTTCTGGATTATAAACCTCTCCTAGAAGTGGTTAACTATTATCCTTGAAATTGGTTCTTTTTAGGAATATTTTCCTTAGGAATTTGCACAGTTACCACACCACACATCAACTTACACATATTTGGTAGCTCCCAATTCAGCATCGTTTCTTCTCCAGCTCATTTTAACCACTTTCATTATCATGACACAGACACTGATCTAGGGAATCATGAAATATCTCGAGTTGGGACCCACAAGCTTCAAACTCCAACTCCTGATCCTGCTCAGGACAACTCCAAAACCACACCCCATGCTTGAGAGTATTGCAGAAATGAATCCAGGGACTTCTGTGCACCCAGATTACAGCCAAAAAAAAATCCAAACCCATCATTCGTGAGCCCATTCTATGTGGTGGGACTGAGGAACAGAAGAAAAAACAGGTCCTCCCTCTTCCCTAATTAACTGTTCCTCATCATACACAACACCCACAATTCTCCACCCACACATGAGCATCACTGTGGGACAGAATAAAGGTCTATAAAATGTTTTCATCCTTCACTAGATGGTTGCAGTGAGTTCTTGAAAGCTGTTTTCACACCAGCCTGGACAGATAGAAACTCTTGACCCTGATTTAGCCCATTTATTTTTAGCTGAACACACAAAAAAAAAAAAAAAAAAAAACACCTTAAGAAACAAGGACAACTCAGTTCCCCAACAGCATATTTCAAAGTTTCCCACCTGCTGCACACAGGCCAAGAACTTGACCATGTCCTCCTACCAGGCTCTTCTCTTAGGAAGCCATGATATGAAATATATTTGCTATTTTACTTAATGTTATAACCCTGCCCAGTTTCCTATTCAATAACCGAACAATTCACAGGTGACACTGAACTTTGAAGATTCCTGGGTACTTGGTTTAGTAGCAGTTCAGTTCCCAGAGGTGCCTTTCTCCTCTTGGACAAGGTGAAAAAGGAAGAATATCTGACATTGCCAGGGAGGAAAGTGTTTTGAATATGTGGACAACCACCAAGATGATGTAAAAATACCTTTTATTAACCTAGAGAATAATGAGAAGCAGGGTAAGATTCTGTACTTTGTTCTTAGCCCCTACCCATGCTTTCTGAGAAATGCCATTGATGTGCTTTAATTACTTTTTTTGTGTTAACCATGCCCTGCTGAAAGGACTGGGCTTGTTTATATGATCTCCAGCTCAAATATGAATGTAATTGACATTTCTTCTGATCAAAGGAAGCAAATTATTGCTGTGCTGAATTCAAAAGGAGCTTTCCCGTAACAACAATGCAGCTCCGAAAACTCTCATTAGCATAATGTAATCAGGTCTTTACAGGAATGGGATCAAATGCACCTTTGCACACTCAGATATCCAAGGGATGTTAATTATCCTGCAATGACTCCATTTCCTTTTAGGCCACGCTGGTTTTGAGAAGCTGTGTGGGGCTTTTTTGGACAAACCAGATTGCTCATTTAGGTGTTATCCTCAGCTATTGCAAACAGCTGTTTGCCCTTGGAAGGGGCTTAAGAAATTGGGAATGTTTAAAGCCAGAACTCGTCCTCTAAATATCTTTCCCAGGCTGTGCTGGGGAGAGTAAAAGGTTTCTTGAGTGTGAGCAGTGAAAATAAGAGGAGGATTCTTCCCCAAGGAGAGGTTTATGTTGAGCCCACAGGGAGTGAGGCACAAAGACAGCAAAAGGGTCAGGAACTAAAAGTTCAGTACTTTGCCAGGGTTAAGATTTCAAATTCTGCATCAATCAGATCCCTGATCAGTCTAGGATTGTTCTCATCAGAGATGAAACTTGTCGTTATTGGACACGAAATGAGTACACAGAAGCTTGGTGAGTTCACAAGAGAAAAAGACCCAACTTTATTTCTGACCTCGCAATATATAGAGTTCCAAAAGTGACAGTGGATTGGAGGGTGAAATTGCCACCTCTCCAACCACACTGGTCAAACCAACAGTCCATCAATTCTCTCCTCCCACAAAGAAGAATGTAAAACAATCATTATTTACAGGAACTGTGCATGAGAACTCCAGTAGAAATATGCAAACATTATCAGAAGGCTAAACAAGTTTTATGAGACCTTTAAAACTTTTAAAAGAACCATAAAAGAAAACTTAACACTTTTAAAAGTCAGGGCAACAGAAACCAGTCTCTCTATTGGAAAAAACAGTTTTTTTCAGGCAAGTGAGATTAGAAGTGAAGAAACTTCTAACCACAGTCACAACAACAAATTCATCAGGAATAAAGGATTGAGGCCTGTGCACAGAAGGGCTGCAGCAAAACCTGCAGTGAAACAGTGATAAAATCAAACTTCAACTCACAGAGCCAAGGTTCACAGAATGGATTGGCTGCGTTTCTGAACAACAGGAATCATCATCCTCCCAGCATCTGGCTGGGGAAAGCAGCATTCCCTACACCACCACCAAGCTTTCCTTGGCATTTTCAATGCTCTAGCAGAGGATGGCATGTCCTAAATGTGCCAGAGGAGAGTCTTGATGGGAGTCTGCAATCCCCAGCACACACCCTCGGGCTGGGAAGGTGGGTGGCTACCTGTGATCACTTTGGTGAGGGCTAAATCAAGCTGGTCAGCCTTAACCACTGCATTTTTATAATTTTGAAGCAAGCTCTGGCCCCTGCAGAGCAGGAAAGGGCCGAGGACAGGAAATTGAGCCTCAAACAAGGAGGGATGGACACAGGAGCCTGTGCTGAGGGTCTGGAACCATCCACATGAACAGAGCCAGCAGCAAGAGGACAATGTGATAGGCACTGACACCAGAGAGAAAACAAAGAGAATGTCTTCAGAAATAACAATAAAAGTTTATCTTGATGCAGGAGGAAGAAAAGGGACCAGTGAAGGGATAGAGAATTGATGGGGCTGTCAGTGCCAGAGACAACAGCAAGGATACAGCAGCTTCCAAGAGGACTGGAAGGGATAAGAGATAAAGGATGGGAGATGAAGCCCCAACAGCCTCGATAGCAGATAAGATGCTGGGCATTTGTTTAGAGAGGACAGGATTTCAGAAATGTTGCTGAGGAAGAATTGACAAACTTAGGACACAGAAACAAAACAAAATCTCCAAGCTAACTCCAAGAAGCTGGGCTAAGGAAGGACAGAGTCACTTAAATTAATCAGTATTTCTTCTTGATGGTTATGAAACTACAGAGTCACTGCAAAAATAATTTTTTAAAAAAAAATTCCTCTGAAGTTTAGGGTTTTCAAAGAGAAAAGTAACTTCCTGAGCTCCTTTGAAAATCCAGGGCTGAGCACTGACATCCATTTGTTCTAGTTAAGGTATGCAAATATAGATGTGTTCGTGCCCAAATGCAGAACCTTTCGACGCCTGCTGCCTCCAATTAATAAATTAAACCCATTCCTGCTGGAGCTCAGCCTGTCACAGACAAGGGCTGGCTCAAGAAGCTACACAAGGAAATGAAATTTGAAAGCGTTGGTTCCTAATTCTGGAATAAATTCCGAGATAATGAAATAGCTGCCATGCTGTTCCACTTGAAATTTAATTCCAGAGCAATTCAAATGCAGTGTGCTGATTATTCTTGTCATTTTAGGGGAAAAGAAAAACCCCAAACCGAGGGGGCTTCAACTCCAACAAAACTGAAAACTGCATCTATACCCCTACCAAAAGCAGAGGAAGGGAAATATCTTTAACAATACCAATTCTTGAGTTTCCAGACACGGCAGCCGTGTACATAAATACTCCAAAATAAAACTTGTAATGTTCCAAATCCAACAGACACAAAGGCTGGAGGCACTTGGCTGCTCGAATCCACCGCAGGCACCAGCCCTGCATTAGCAGGAGCATTTTCTGATACAACCATCAAGCATCTGAAGCACCTTTGAAACAGAATTCCTGTCTCCAGCTCCTCAAGCAGAAGCCTCAGGGTGTCTGTTTTTAGAAAACTGCACTTTTAAACTCCTTAAACATTTTAATGTATGGAAAACCACACCGCAAGCGACTCCGAACCGCTTTTACCCCGAGGCTTGTAACAACATTTGACTGTGGGGAGGGGTGGGAGGAGAAGAAAAACCTCCTGTGCTGCAAAACTTTGCTGTGCGTGGCCCCAGAGCAGAGACTGTGGGCTGCAGGAGACCCCAAACCGCAGGGAGCTGTGGAGATCACTATGCCCACCACAATGGCTCCTGCCTCATCCAGGTCCCTGTCCAGCCATGAACATCTCAGCAAGGACCAGCCCTACACCTCCCTGGAAAGTTTACTCCAGTGATTAATATTTCTTTCCTTCTCTTTTATTCCTTTCTCCTCCTGCTTCTAACCACTCAGATTTTTCTGTGATCCAGGCTGTAACTGGTGCCTCTGATTCAAATCCTTACTGAGGAACAAACTTCATTTCCCCCTCTGTTACGTTGTTGGTACTACAAGGATGAACTTCTTGAGCCAGCTCCTTAAATCTTTATTCATGTGTCAAGTTCCCAAACTCTCTGATCATCCTGATATTCCTCCTCTGGCTCTCCCGTAGATTTTCCTCTCTCTTGAACAGTGGAGGAGCAAAGCTGGACACAGCATCCTGGTATGGATAGGACAGGGGGAATGGCTTTGAACTGACAGAGGAGAGGTTTGGGTGGGATTCTGGGAGGGAACTGTTCCCTGGGAGGGTGGCCAGGCCCCAGCACAGGGTGCCCAGAGCAGCTGTGGCTGCCCCTGGATCCCTGGCAGTGCCCAAGGCCAGGCTTGACAGGACTTGGAGCAGCCTGGGACAGTGGGAGGTGTCCCTGCCATGGCAGGGGTGGGGTGGGACGGTGTTGAAGGCTCCCTCTATCCCAAACCATTCTGGGATCCTACATAGATACTTTAGGCCATCCTGCTAAAAGGTTCCCTACCAAGTTACTTTTCTGAAACTAACTGGGAATAGGAGTCCCTGCTCCTTTCCTTGCTTTTACAGTGAAGCTTATCCCATTCCCAATCCTTTCTCATCACTCTGTTCCTTTAAATACATCTTTAACCCTTACAGTAGAAACGACCCTTCAAATCCTGTTCCTGTGCACCTCCCCCAAGCATCTACACCATCCCCAGACCTGCAACTGGCCTAAACCAAAACAAAATTAACAATACCTCACATCTATAATGAAAATAATAAAATAGAATTGAAAAGGGGAAGAAGGAATTTTTTTACTTTCTGGGAGATGCAAATCTTCTATCAAAGGAGTTTTATGGCAAAATTGTATGCATAGCAGTGCTTACAGAACAGATATTTCCATATGTTTTTTCCACTGGAAAGTCCTTCCAGCCTGCTTGAATTCCTCCATCCATCCTGCATTTCCTTGGAGCCAGTGATAAGCAGACCCATCTGTAAGGATCATGTTTTTCCATTTCAGCTGAGAGCTGTCTGAAGGTCGCAGCATAAATTACATTTCCTACAACAAATTTTGATGGGCTGAATCAATACCCATGATCAAGTACCCCAGGCTGGCTCCCAACAAGGACAGATCTCCATTCCTGTCAGGAATTCCTCCTGTTCTTTAAATCATGGCTATCTCCATTATTCCTCTGTCAAAATAACCCTGGGTTTGGGACAATACAACAAGACATATCCTGCAAAGGATGACATTCCTCCCCTAACTCAGTTTAATTAATTCCCCCAGGATTTTGCCACAAATGTAACAGCAAATAAAAAAACTGTAGAAAAATTACCAAATTCAAATCTATTTAAAAAAATCATTGCTCTGCTAGGGAATTATAGACTTAATTTATTTAAATGTACAACTACATTCACAGTCCTGTGATGGAATCCCAACACTACATGAAGGGCTCTGGATATTTAGGGGATTAAAAATATATGGAACAAACTCACACACTTCCACATGCCTCTAGGATGCACCACTTCAAATAATCAGGCTCAAATGTGCTTATTTTTCTAAATGGTTTTGGGTTTTCATAGCTGTGGAAGATGTATTTCAACCTCTCCATCATCCACCTGGAGTGAGGTTTTAGTTGTTCACTTTCCAGGTCATTCCTGGAGGGAATCACTCAACGTCAGGAATTTGAAATCACATTTCTGAAGAGCAGTTCCCATTTACCACTGGCTGTGGGGAAAATGCCCCGTGTACTGGCAGGTGACTGTTACAAATGACTCAAAACCCATCCATCCCCAAAACCCCAGCCATTTATTGAAATGTGGAGAAAAACTCCCCAAAAAACCCAAAAGCATCAAGAGAAAACCTGCAAACCCATACAAATAAACCCAAAAACTAAACCACCCACCCCTATCACCAAGGAATGCTTTCAACAATACCTAAATTAAGTAAATTTAACATTTTTCATTGGAAGTTTGGCCAAGTTGTGTTCAGTCCCACTGCCACTGCTCAAGAAAAAGAAATTCCCTTTTAGGAATGCCCTAAATTTTCCTCTTGTTTCTCCCTAACAACCTCGCCCTTCAAATGAGCACCTGACTTCAAGAATACAGAATATTTCTACAAAAAAACCCCACTTATTAAGTTGTTCAAGCACACATGTATAGCCCTGGATTTGATTGAAGTGTTTTCCTGAGTGTGTGTGCATCATTCCAAAATTGATTCCAAGAGCTCTGAATAATTAACCTGAAGCTGGACATGGAATTAAAGATTATGATTAAAGATCTGGCACTTCATTTATCAACAGGAGCTGGCTCCACAACTGCCTCCACATCCACATTTGCTCTCCAAAGGCTTCCTGGGGATCCCTGTCAGCCAAGGGCTTTAGAATCTATTTAACAGTGTGGAATTTATAGCACCATACCTTTCCTGGGAAGATATGGATTGATCCAGAGAACTCCAAGAAGGGATTTTTTCACAACCACAGCTGTCACATGCTCAAAAAAACTCAACACAACAGCAAGGTAAGGGCAGATATCTTGTACCATAATTCAGAGATTGGCCCAAGATATTTAAAAGCCACAGACATTACTGAAATACAATTCAAGGACAAAATCTCATCCTTAAGTCACTAAAATACGTTGGAATTTTAGGACAAGGTCTTGAGAAGATCTCATCTAACAATGGGACATGGCAAGCTGAAAGTTTAAAGGCATAAAATTATTGCTAATAGAGTGTTTCCCTGATATATCAATAATTTTATTCCAAGTGTAATTATAGTTGGAAAGACCAAATCAGTCCCTTCCATCCATCCAAGCCACCTGGGATTCCATGATCCTATGAGAACACAGAGCTGTTTTTGCAGTTTTTTTGGCATCACATTGATCCCATAGAGGAAAATCAAACAAGAGGAGAGCACTGCACAGGCTCTGGACCACACCACACCAAAAATAAACACAACCCCACCAGAAATCAGAACCCACTCCAAATCTTCTGAGTCCAACCCCACCACTCCAAAACGCTCTCCCAGCCCTTCCCTCCTTCCAGCTGGAAACCAAATCATTCTCCCCTCAAAGACAACCCCGCTCAGAGGGGCTCATTTGGCTGTGTTAATTTCTGCAGCTCCCAGCATGTGGGGGTCGGCTGGCGAGACCCCAGCAGTGTGAAAGTCCTTTTTTCCCCAGCCTGGCAGCCAAAGAAAAGGTCTGGAATGCATGAAGCTGAATTTTCAAGGTTGTTTCTTTTTTCTTCTCTATGATAGTTTCTCTCTGACCTAGAGGTCCAGCTAGTACAGAAGCCGTGGCAGTTTGCCCCCAGCCCCGGGCATCTCCCACATTATATACTCAAAACTACGTGTACCATGTCTACAGTTCCTGTACCAATGCATAAAATCTCTGTTGGACAGTGTGTCCCTACCCTAGCCCAACAGAAAAGTGTCACCATCACACCGAGACATGGAGGACAAGGAGAAGGAAGAAAAGGCTAGGGCACGCCGAGATTCCTCCATCTTGTACCCCTGAATTACATTCTAAAAAACCCCAAAATTCTACTTTTCCATCCTGTGTCAATTCCCCTATTACACTACTCGAACCCTTGCGGCTTGTAATTCCTCATATAAAGTTGTCAGCCTCTCCCACGGGCTAAAATCAAAGCCTCAGGTGTTTTTGACTTTCGTGCCAAGGTGTCCAAGCCCCCTGCCAGGGTCTCGAGTGCCCTGGACTCCGACACCAGCATCCCAGAGGTTTTAGGAAGAGCAGCTCAGGGCTCTGCTGGCAGCAGCTCTTTGTTCAAAACCCCACAATGCCAAACTCGTGTGGATGTGGAGCAGACGCTGCTGTCGCCCCAGGGCTGCACTAACCTTGCACACTTTCCTCACCCAACACATTTCAAAGACAACGGTATGAGGTTTGTGTTTTTACCTCAAGAAATAATCCACGTTTCCTTCCCTTTAGTGAGGAAAGCCCCAGGGCTCCCCTCTCAGGAGTTTAACCAGATCAAAGCAAGGGCTACTGATGCAGCAAGGGCACAGCACTTAAAATTCACAGCCTGCATTAGGAAATCGAAGCAGTTCCTAAAAATCACCCCCAAGTGCAACAGCTGCAGCTCAGGGAGTGAAAAGAGCAGCTTGAAAATTAAAGAATCAGCTGGGAGAGTATTAACTCCAAGAGGAGACAGAACAAAATATTTCAACACTGTTTTGGGTTCATACAGATGAGTTTGGGAGACCCTGTGGCTCTGCAGCCAGGCAGGACTGAGAGAACTTGGATGAGGGGAGAGGAAAAAAGCCAGGAGTGCCCATGTCAGCTCAAGAACTGAAACCATCCAAAAAAATATCTGGTCATCTGAAAAGGAGCTGTTTCCTTCCTGGAGATGTAGGTGCATATTTCAAAGATGAATTGGAGTTAAATAATTTAATTCCCAGCAGTCCCAGTTCACCATACTTGATCACTGACCATTTATTCCCCCCCAGCCAGCACAGGAACCAGAGGACTGGGAAAACATCCATGCAAGGATCAGCTTTCACCACCCTGCACTCCAAACAGTTACTCCAGAGTGAACTAAATTATTACTTACACAATAAAGTGACCTCTCCTAATTACACAAGCTCAGGGAAGCTACCCTGGAAAACCCTCAGGGCTCCTTTTCTGACTCTTGCTGCCACCCAGCTTCACCTTTCCCTCTCTTAATTCTCTTATCTATAACAAAGGGGTGAAAAAATATCATTGCCTTGAGGTGCCTTCATATGAGCTGCTGGATCAGAGCTGGGTATTGTACTGAGGGTTATTAAATAAAACTTAACAGGCCCTAACCCACTTCTCAAGAATTATTTCAGCTCACCTAGGATTTTAAAAGAAGTAATCCCAGATAAATCTCATCTCTCCTCTACTTCTGTAACATGATGTTTTTCACCTGGGTTTTTTTGGATTTTGGGATGGGGTTTTTTTTTGTTTTGTTTTTTATGTGGGTTTTTTGTTAGTTTGTGTTTGGTTTTTTGTTTTCCACTCTGAAAGCTCCGCAGTAAATCCCACCCTTCCCTTCCTGTTTTTCCTGGAGTGGAATGTCAGTTGTCTCTCAGCATTCAGAAACCAGCCTGATCTCCCAGGCTCTGTGTTCCAGAATTTGGAGTGATAAATGATTCTGCCTCACTCCCAGGAATTTCAGCAGTTTGTCTTTGGGGTTTACAGGGATGAGTGACTGAAGGAAAGAATACATTTTTCTTCCCAGCTTTGCATTGTATAAAAAGATTCTAAGATAAAAGTGGCACTGATAGCAGCAATACTTCTCAATAGAAGAGCAGCTCATAGGAATTATGCAGGAGATGATACTGTTTCCAATGAGGGTATAAATTATGTGTTAAACTCCAAGTTAAAATAATCACTTCTTCCTTTTCTTCTTCATTTTTCGATATATTAATCATTTTTCAAGAAAAAACAATAGTCTGAATTGTGGATCTAAAACAATATGATCACTGCCTGATCTACCATCTTCTATTCCACTTAGAGCTATCGATACCAAAAGGAAATATTTTCCAGATGCAGGTATCCCACTTTGTGGAGATCATTTCTCAGCCTTTAATAACCAAGGAACAACAAGTGCTCCAGGGATGAACTCCCTGACTTTGGAATATGCACCCATCCAGTAGAGGCCAGTACAGAAAAAGTTGTATTTCTGTATTCTTTCCACCAGAATCACCTTTTATGCTCTGTCCAAGATCATCCATCACCAAAACCTCACCATTTCTGTATTGATATGCAAATGTCTCATGGGCTAGACATTAAGTTATGGTCAGAGTAAAGTATCCACACTGAAATCCACATGGGGCTTTTCCCAATATTTCACTAAAGTAGGACAGATCAGTATTTTAAAAATCATCAATTCTTATTTTCCAGCAGTGCTGCAGGAGAAAAGCCCAGGCATATTCTATGTATTGTGATGGACACAGGATCCTTCCTGCTGGGATGCACAACTCGTGGAGAAAAGGTTGGGAATACAAAAGAGATGGAATTAAAGTGTCTTTATTCCAGTTTTTATGTGTAATGACAAATAACAGCTCACCCCACCACAGCACCATATTTATGGTGACATGCACTGTTCCCACTGAATATATATTGAGAGGGAAAGTCTGTGTGTCTCCCAACAAATTAAAATCTTAATTAACATCCTTTTTCAGAATTTCCTTCTCCCCACATCCTCCCAGTTAGGGTTATGAACCTGGAATTCAGAAAGTACAGGGCCAATTTGAGCACATCAGAAGCTGAATCCCAAACAAAAATCACCAATTACCCCAGCAGGCAGGCTCCCACTGTCCCACCCATGGCTGGTCATGAGAGCCAGGATTAAACAAACACACCTGACCCCACTCGAGAGGTTTCACAAGCAGGGGAAGCAGCAACTCCATAACCACATTAAATGTTAACATTTCAAAATCAGCTGCAGAAGGTTAAAGCAATAAAGTGATGGATTGCAGCTGGAGCTTTCCAGTGCACCCAATTGAGCAGGAATTTGGAATTGCCAGGGACGTGATGAAGTCTCTCATTTAAGGAATATTCTCCTGGCTCTGCAGGTCAGCAGTCCTGGAGCAGCAGCAGGAGTTGCTCTGCCAACACACATTTGATTATTTCTAATATTAAAAAACCATACTGGTCATGAATAGATCTTGATCCCTGTTTACAATTGAGGATTTGATTAAAAACCAGGATTTCCTTAATGGTCTAAGGATGATCCAATGGGGGAGATCACTGGCAGAGAGAAAATATTCCCATGTATGAAGATGCACAATGACAAGAAAAAAAAAAAAAAAAAAGGTTAAAGTAAGACCAATTGCTATTCTTACACCTTTTCAAAATCCAGCTCAAAAACTGCTCAAAAAGAGCTTCTATGATAGTCAAAGCACGATAAAATTGGAGGGGAAAATTTAAAAATTCCTAATTTTTTCTAGGCTATACAGACCTCAGATGGACAGTCCATGTGCATGGAATGGATCAGGGGATATGTGTGATGGAATGGCTTCCACCTGAAAGAATCTGAATTTAGATTAGATATCAAGAAAAAACTTCCCTGTGAGGGAGGTGAAGCCCTGGCAGAGGCTGGAAGGAGGTCAACCCTAAAGCCTCTCCCAACTCAAACCATTCCATGAGAACATGATTACCCTTTATTTTATCTAATGGTGTGATGCCATTTCAAATCTCCCACAATAAAACCCAGTAGGCAATGTTTGAACATTATTTTAGTATTAATCCCTTTAAAAACACCCCTGAAACCTTACTAATATTAATAGGAGTGTGACAGGGACAGAGAGTTGGATCGCAGCTTTTTCCTGCAGAAACTCTTTGCTTCTCTAAAATACATTGGAATTCGAAGAGATTCATCCAGCACCCTCCTAAAAGGGTAAACTGGCTTTTTCTTGTCACTCTGCCCTCCTACAAAAGCTGTATTCCCTTATTTTCTTGGGAATTTTGAACAACTAACTCTCTGAAAGGAAGTAACACTTCAGAGGAGCATCACATTTATACAAATAGGTTTGATTTCCTCTCCTTTTATCAAAATCTGGATTTTGTTAGCATTCCAGGTGATCTGGGGCTTTGCTTGTTCCTTTGTTAACTCCAGAGCTGGGGTTTTCTTCCAAGGGTGATCAAACTCCCAAAGCCTGTCAGAAGTCCCACGGATGCTGTGGATATATTTTTCAAAGGATTTGTTGATCCAGCTGCCTACAACAGAGAAAAGATGTGATGCCTTTTTGGAGCTCTTAGTGGCATCTGCAGTCGAGGGCATCCCGCTGTTCTTGTGACAAGTGTGCACAAAAACAGCCCAAACTCCAAAGTTGTCTATTGTCCCTTGATCTTCCCGTGATAGTGGAGTTTAGGATTGTCACTGAGCTGCCTTAAGCGTATCCAGCAGCAGGAAGATATAAAATATCAATGAAATTGGGTCTCTATCAAAGATTTATCTGTGTCTGAATCACCTCCGGGGGGATTGCAGGCATTTGGCCAAACTGGGAGTTGTCACACTCCTTGGAATGACACGGCGATTCCTTCACCACCTTTAAGCTGAAGGAATCACAAATATCCTCAGCTCCGAGGAGCACCAGCCACTGGCACAGGGATCAGTACTCCTTTCATCACCCATTAGCTCCTCCTAAAGGCAATTAACCAAGATTTCCTCATTTTCCCACCACAGCACCCAAAAAACGCCAGGGACAGTCAGTGCAGCCATCACTTGCTCTCAGAGGGGTTTGAATCCAAAACACAAAAAAAAGGTGTCAGTGAGAGTACAATAATTCATCAAATAGTGGTGGGGAGAACCCTGTGGAAAACATGGAGGAAGTTGGTGATGGGTCCCCAAGAGAGATCAGATTTAAACAGTGAGGTTTGAATCCCAGTTTGCTGGAATTCCCATTACTCTGTGTTATCCCTGTGGAAACTCCCAGCATAACTGTCTCGTGTTTAGAATTAAAGAGAAGATTGTGCAGGATCTTGGATAGGACAGAAGGGGATGGCTCCAAACAGGGAAAAAATTCCATGACATGAGGGTGCTGAGGCCCTGGCACAGGGTGCCCAGAGCAGCTGTGGCTGCCCCTGGATCCCTGGCAGTGCCCAAGGCCAGGCTGGACAGGATTTGGAGCACCTGGGACAGTGGAAGGTGTCCCTGCCATGGCAGGGCATGGAATTTGATGATTTTTTAGACCTCTTCCAACCCCAAATCCACTGTTCCATGACTGCACTTTCTGTGAATGGGTGTGGGTTGGCCACAAGATTTAATTTGTTTGGATTGGGTTTATTTTTTCCTCATTTTTTTTCCTTTTCTTCCCAGTGGCAACAAACACCAGCTGATCCAGAAGCACTGAGGACAGCACTGATTGCAGAGGAAGCAGCCAGAGCCGCATCCCATGGGACCAGCAAAGTCTGGGCATTCAGGAGAGGGAGTTCAACCTGCAGCACCCTCAGAAGGGGCAGTAAAACCAGCAGATCCTATTTAAGGACCTAAAATCTTGGTGGGATTGTACAAGCAGGAATTCCTCCTTGACATAAGGCAGAGCAGGTTTCTGTTGCTACTGGGGACACGGAGAGCAGGAGCTTGCCTGCTGACATTCCAAACTCTCCAAGAGCTCATTTTGTGTCTGATTCTAAGTGCAATTCTTAGAATTCTGTCATATAAATAATATAAGGTGCCACTTATGCCTCTTTGCTGCAGCTCAAGGAAGGCATTCCTGATAGTGAACACAAAATTTAATTTTGCTGATGTTTGAGAGCTGTTAGGTGTCTGTAACACCCGCATTAAATATAAGTGATATAAAAATAATAATTAAAAAAAAAAAGAAACCAGAGATTCCCTTCATGTTTTAACAGCAAACATTCCCCGGTGGCCATGCCACCCACCCAGCCAGGAGCTGTGCCACACACGTCTGCTCCCAGTTAATTGTCTGCTCCACTTTTGTCCCTTGCACCGGGGCTGCGAGCGGGTGAGCTGCCTGTCGCTGCTCGGTTCCTGAGTGTCTGCACGAATTAACCCAGCCTTGCATGGATGAGCCCAGCCCAGGCACATTCCCACTCCCAGCGTGCCATCTAGTGATGGATGGGAGCTGGGAGATTCCATCTCCTGCTTTGAGCTCTGCTTCCCTCCTCACACGCAGCCCAAAGGCACCACTGGAGCATCCAGGACAAGATTTGGTCGCTGTCTCACATCCTGACCCTATAAATAAAAGCGGCTCCCCGAGGATGTCTCCTCCAGGCAAAGCACCGGGGTTGGTAAAAATGGATGGCAGAGGCAAAAATGCGTGCAGGGAATAAAGCAACAAATCAAAAGTGAACCGTGGCAATGATTTTCTGGGAATTTCATGACAAAAGAGGCGCTGGGGGCCAGCACAGGTTTTGTCCTTTGCCCACAGCCTGTGGTGGCATGCCTGAGGAGGGATGGGAGATGGAGTCAGCAGGAAAACAAGGCTCCCAGAGGATTTAAAAATTATGTGAACAAATGCACAAATGCATTTTAATTCCCTTAGGATTGACAGTTCCCTGGAATCACGCAGAGTAGCCAGCACTTTCCATTTCTTTGCAGAAAACTGCAGCATTCCAGTGGGAACAAATGTGAGGCAACCCATCCCAAACAAACCCTGCCAGCAGCTCAGGTTAGTCTTCAGCCTAAACTCTGTTTTATTCTTGCTTATAAACAAGGATTAGCACTTGCATACAGCTTGGAATAACATCCTGGATGAGTCTGAGGAGGAACTCTAAACCAAACTGAATTTCCAAGCAACATTCCTTAAACCACGTGGACATCAACACCTCCAGCCCTATACAGCAAAAAGAAAATAATTTATTACAGCCATAAAGTTTTAATAATCTTCTAACAACAGCTTTCATTTGTTTTGTTATCAAGAGAAAATAAGAGATTTTTTTTTGTCTTGGAGCCATCTTTACACCTAAAACATTCTGCATGTCTGCCATAGAAACAGCCTGTCCTTATTAATGGTGTCATAGTAACCAACACCCAGGCAGAGGCTTATTAATACCCTCATCTCCAGAGAGAATCACCAAAAATCCCAGAAAAATCCAACCTTCCACACCAGTTAACTCCTAATTAACATTCCTGAAAAAGAGGGAACACAGGGAACAAGTTTTACTTGACTTCAAGCTGTCACAACTCCATTGCAGTGGCTGTATTTTGGAATTCTTTTCCTTAAAAATGTCAGAATTCTCTGTTTACCAGTATTACAGGACCAAGACTGCTCCAGAAATCCTCAGCTTCTGCTTTGCTGCCTGAGGATTTGTTTCTGTCCCTCTTTGTGGCGCCTGGGCACAGAAAACCAAGTCCTTGAATCATGCCAGTGCTGAGCAAACCTCTCCCATGAATGCTCATTTTTACTAAAAGTTGTTTCCCTGATTTTTCCAACAGATTTGAGACGAAGGAATGCAAAGCCCATCTTTTCTCTGTACAATTAGCCCCACTAATTATTGTGCAGGCAGGGAGGTCAAGGCCTGGGGTAGAATTATCCCCAAACAGGTTCACCCAAAGAGAACTGGGTCTCGTGCTCACATATCACAAATATTTACAACCCAACAACCTCCTGCACCACCCAATCCAGTCCCAAAATTCATTAATCCACCAGTCCCAAAACTCATTAATCCAGCAGGTTCTGGCTGAACCCCCAACACTAATTTTCTACTATTTTTAGCAGTATTGTCTGAACCTATTCACCCTGAATTTTACACCAAAGCCAGACATTCAACATTATTTTTTTATATGAAACAATAAATTGAATTTGACAAATTAATTATCAAAGGACACTTCATTAGCCAGTGTGCCTAATAAACAGCTCCTCTGAAAAGATTTGGGCCAAAACACTGTTGAAAACACAAATTCTTCTGGTTTTTAACACCTTAAAGGACACCTAATACATTGCCAAATTTACCCAGAATCTCTGTGACAAAAAAAGGGGACAAATGCTCACTAACACCAACACAAATAAGGAAAAAAAGCCATAAAAAGTATTATTTTAACCATCATGAATATGACAATCATGAACACCTCCTTCCCTACCTTCTCCAGGAGATGTGGCACTTGGGGACATGGTTGACTGGAGGGCTCAGCAATACCAGGAGAATTGTTGCACAGGAATATTTTAGAGGTCTTTTCCAGCCTAAATTATTCTGTGAAAGCAAAAGCCAAACTACTCCTCCTCCCTCTTAAATCTAAGCTTAAACCTAAACCCACCCTAACCCCACCTGGGCCTGGACTCTCCCTCTGGCCCTCACAGCCACACCAGGACTGGGTTATCCCAGCTGATTGACCTCGCCTCTTTTCTGGCAGACTGGCACAATTCCTATTGTGTTTTTGGGAACCTCACCAATGCTACAGTGAAGCCTCAGGTTTGAGCTTTTCTATTTCTCAGATTCTGTGCTGCTTTAGTGTGCAGTTCTGAGCTTCATATTATGGGACAGTGAGCTCTCCTCACAGAGCAGGGAGACAAAACAATTCCTTCTTCAGCTGGGCACCAAGGACAAATGATCCAAACCTCAGGCCCAAGAGCACAAACAACGTGGGCTGGAGAGAGAAAAACAAGCAGGATGGGACTGCATGGGCTAAAGCTGGAATGGGACAATGAACTCCAGTGTGCCAATGGAGCAGAGCTGATCACAGCGAGAGCCCCCGGGAGCGCTCGTGCATTTTGGGACCATTTGGGTTCATCTTGGGTGCAGCCCTGGCTGGGCTCTGGTGCTGCCCAAGGTGGATCCATGGAGGAGATCCTTTTCATGAATCCCTGCTTTATTCTGTGACTCTGCCCAGCCTCTGCTCTAGGGCAGCCTGCACAAGGCATCACCAGGAGCCTCTCCTGCACCAATACCCCCATTCCTCCATCAGAACCTTTTCAGAATCAGGAGATGTAAAATCGGGGTGAATCAGAACCTTTTGTGCCACTGAATCATTCTCACCTCAAAGCTTGGGTTCAGCTGCTGTAGACAGAAATGAGCAATTGTTTGTTGTCCAGCCTCCAGATTCCCTGATCAATCTGCCAGTCCCCAGTGTATCAAACTTTTAGTGTGCTCTAAAAATGAAGAACTGGTTGTGTGTGTGCATTTTAACGGGTGTTTGTCATCCCCTAGAGAACAATTATTTCAGTATTTGTCTGCTGACAGCAAAGCATTTCTTTAAACATGAACCCTCCAGAATTTAAAAGACTGGGTTGGAAGATTTCTGGTTTATATCACACAATACTTTTGCTCAAAAAACTCCACTTTTCAATCCAAAGCCTGACCCAAAGTTCCCCTAAAGTTAGAGGCTGGCAGATATGAGGATGTTGACGTGCAAATTCATTCCTCTAAGACTTGTCTCTAGCATTATTTCGCTATTGCAAAACTAAAAATTAGGTTTCCCAATGGAAAGCTCTGACAGGATCATGACTATCTGTCATTTAAAATGAAAATGTACTATTAGATTTTATTGTAGGATAGATCAAGAACTCTCAAAAGAAAGAACAGATCATCTGTGTTTAATAAATCCCTGGGGAGGAGCTTCCCAGAGCAGTGTGGGTGCCTGCTGCCTCCCTAGATTTGGCGTCCTTTTAAATCCTCGTTGGACCCAAATTCCAGCCTAGATCTGAAAAGGTTTGAGGCTCAGCGTGGTTATTAAAACACTGCATTGTTTCATAATTCCTATATACTTTTAATAATTTACTCAAAGAGATTTTTTACTGCAATATTTTTGTATCCTCTTCAGCTTCAGATGCTCCACTTACCCTTCATATGTTCATGTGCTTTTAAGCAAATTTCTCTATAAAACATTAATGTATCATCTTGTAGCCATACTCTACAGGCCAGAATGAAAGTCAATTTTGATTTAATGTGATCACCATTTTTTTTTCCCCCTTCAAGAACCATTTTTTAAATTCGACTTCTTGACTGCCAGGATATTTCCAAGCTGCTGAGATCCTGTGTGAAAAATCCCAGGTCAATAACACCATCAAACCCACATCCCCTGCTCCAGCTTTCCAGTAATTATCTCTATTTGGAGTAGTGAAAAATTCACTCTGCATCTTTTGCATTTTCTGTCAGGTCTTCACCTGCTTTTTTTTTTTTTCCTATTTATTTATCAAATATAATTTGGAGGAGTTTTTTGTTGATTTGTCTGGTTCTTAATTTGCTAACTCAGGCTGAGTAGCAGCTTAACCACTCCACTTTTAATTTTCTATCTGTATCCTCCTGCCCACCCGAGCTGCTGGAATTTAAGTGAAGAAATAACTTCCAGGCAGCCAACATCTCAGTCTTCCACGGAACTTTATTTTTCCTAATCACCTCTAATGTCTCATGGGCCATTACTTCTCCTGCTCTACACAACGGGCTCTGAGCAGGCAATTAGCTCATGGTGAAACCTGCAGCAATTAAGAGCAGCAGCCATCTGCAGCCAGGTGGCTGTGGCCACACGTGGATTTTGGGGACAGCACCACCCAAGGAGAGCTCGGCAGAATTTGGAACAGCATTTTTCCTTTCTCAGTGGAGATCTGAAGTCTGGATGCTCTAATGAACCTCGTTATTTGGATGAGAGGAGCAGATCGTGCCCGGGGAATATTCTGGATGTTGGAAAGGAGAAAAGCTTTGAAATCACCAAGGTGGAGCAACCTGGTCTGGTGGAAGTGTCCTTGCCCTTGCAGGGGTTTGGAACTGGATGAATTTTTCTTTCCCAACCATTCCATGATTCTGAGATGGAATTGTAAAAGCAAATAGCCCCAAAATGCTGAGTTTTGGATGAGTCCACCGGGAGCAGAAACGGAGCAGGACGGTTTTTCTCTTTGCAGGAAGCAAAGATCAGTCGGCAAGGCTGGGATCTATAGAAGGGAATTTTACCAGATATTTTTAAAGCCAGGAGATTCCTCGCTTTTCAGACAAAAGGAAACCTGAACAAGAAAACCATGGGAAAGAGCAGGTTGTGGGATATTTGGTGAACCATTAATTATACCTAGTTCCACTAATTGATCCCACTGAAGAAATCCACCTTGACAATAATAACCTTTCAGTTGTCAGAAATAAATTTCAAAATGCACCTAAATATATTTTTCTTTGCAGCTTCAAACAACACAGGGAGGAGCTGAGGACAAAGGAAAAATCAAGCAAATAAAATTCCTCTCTCTGAGAAAAAGTGTCTTTCAAAATATCCCCCTTGATTTTCTTCTAATTAAGCCACAATTAGAATAGTCACTGTGACAACAATAGAATTATTTTTATTGCTACTTAAAATTGTGTATGACAATTTTATTTTCAATGGAGAAGAAAGGAAAAGTGGAGAATTCAGCCCAGGGCAGTATTTCCAGCTGTACTTTCCCATCTTTGGGAAGCAGAGAGAAAAGTGACATCCCTGCAGAGCTCAGGGTGGAAGAGAGATGTGTGGAGTGTCTTTATTTGCTTGGAAAATGTTCCAAAGTTGTGTGACCAAGGCTCTGAGCAGCCTGGCCCAACTCTGAAGTGAAATCTGACTTTGTTTCAGTCCTGGCCTGAGCAGAAGGTTTGGCCAGATGTTCTTCAGAGGTGCCTTCAGCAGAAGTTTTCTAGCATCATGGAGCAGTTACAGCATCAGTGTTTAAGCTATTAATGGCTTTTGTTGATTTTATTGAATTAAATCAGTGTTACTATGATGGAATGAGATTGTTTAGCTGAATAAACTAAAAGCCAGAGTTCAGGCTCCTCTTCTCTTCTCTCCTCTCCTCGTTTCTGTTTTGATGCAGCCCCAGCATTTTCAGAAGAGGAAACACCAGTAAGTCAAAGATTACCAGAGCCCTTACAACCTTTCCCCAAAAGGACTACATCAAAATATAAACTGTGCCTGTGCCAAGGAAATGTTAATGAGTGGGATCTGGAAAGTTTAAATATAAATACATATAATTACAGCTTGCTGCTGACAAGAAATTGCGACTTTCTTCCTCTAAAACACTAAACTGAAATAAAAGCAGATATTCAGTCCTGCAATCACAATAGGACCTGGAGACCTGTGATTGTATCAACCAGAAATAAGTTCAATCAGTTTTGTATTCCTTCCTTCTAGATGAATGCATAGACATTAGTCAGAATTGTGCTGGGAAAACTGGAATTTCATAATTGCACTGAAAAATCACTTCATTTCCACTGCAAACATCTAAGCTCAAAATCAAAGAATAAAAAGAAACCCTTAAAAAATGAGCACAAATAATTAATCTCTGTTTTCATTCATAGGCAGGACTGAAAAACTGTTTGGGAAAGGAATTATTTAAATGTTCTAGATTATATTTGATTGGAAGGGGAAAATTCATTTCTTCCCCTGAAGGGAAAAAACTAATATGTTCCAAAGTGCAGTAAAAACAGAGCCATTCTGAGCTGTCATTTGCAATTAAAAAGAGAAAATATTTAATGGGAGCTGGTGAATACTTTGCAATGGCAAAATTGCTTTTAGTCCTTAGAAAATTCTCCTTTTATTAGAATTTCCACAGTCTTTGTGTTGCATGTAAAGTGAACACTGGGAAATAAAGATGAACTGGCTCAAGTAGAGTTTGAAGATGCTGGAATTTAGCAGCAAGGAATGGATTTTCCAGAGCAGCTGTGGCTGCCCCTGGATCCCTGGAAGTGTCCAAGGCCAGGTTGGATGGGGCTTGGAGCAACCTGGGACAGTGGAAGGTGTCCCTGCCATGGCAGGGGGTGGTTATTTATTCAGATTCTGGTAGTTTTTTTCTGCTTAAAATGTATAATTAATGATTTTTTTAAATTTCTACAGCTTCTATATTTGTGTCCTCACAACAGCCTCACGAACTTCAACTGAGCACACAAGTGTAGGAGGGAAACAAGGCATGAAAAGGGGAGAAAAAACCCATGAACCTACTTAAAATTTGAGTAAATCTTAATGAGGGATGAAAACCTGAATGCATTTCACAACCTCTGTTCACCAGAATATGAACGAGTTCATCAAAAAACATGAAACCAGGTGAAACAAATCCCACTCTGCCTGTAGGGCAGTGATGGATCTATAGAGTTTTTTTCCCCTAAAGGGGTGGCCAACATGGAAACCCACCAATATTTATTCATTTTTTAAATTTGTCTCTCTTCTTTTCCATTTTGGTAACACCATAAATCTTTGTCAATCCCCTTTATTGAACTCCCCATGTCCTGATTAACAATCTAATGGTTCTGAGAGATGAAACTCATTAATTTTGATTATAGGCCCTTAAAGCAGGCACTAACTCTTCCTTTAATTCTGATGGAATTGCCTTCATGAAGCAAAGGTGGCTGAAAACCGAGGCCACCACAGTGCAAGATGCTCATGCTCGGGGTGGTTGTAGTAACTCCCTACTCCTGCTGCTACTCAGAGCAGTAACTCCTCACTCTGCTGCTTTTCAGAGTAGGAATTCCTGATTTCTGCTGCTTTCCAGAGCAGGAATTCCTCATTTCTGCTGCTTTCCAGAGCAGGAATTCCCAGCTCCTGCTGCTTTCCAGAGCAGGAATTCCTCATTTCTGCTGCTCTTCAGAGCAAGAATTCCTCATTTCTGCTGCTCTTCAGAGCAGGAATTCCCCATTTCTGCTGCTTTTCAGAGCAGGAATTCTTCATTTCTGCTGCTCTTCAGAGCAGGAATTCTCAGCTTCTGCTGCTTTCCAGAGCTGGGTGCCCCTCAGGGACTCTCCAGGTCATGCTGGTGGCAGGAGGGGGATGTGGCAGCACGACTGATGGATATTCCTGAACATCCAGATTAACAGGAGGACTAAAAACTACTTTAAAAGAGACCCCAGAAAACAAAACAAAACAAAAAACAAACAAAAAAAAACAACAAAAAAAATTTAAAAAACCCCAACAACCAAAAAAACTCCCAAAAAAACAAAACCACCAACCCTATGGAAACTTAAGAACCATTTTATTGCCAGAAACTGAGCTGACAAAAATATATTTACTATGATGATGAGGCTCAGAGAGGCAGATCCAGTAGCTGGAACCTGGCAGAACTCCCCTGTCCACTCTTGTGCATTCCCACACCACCACTTCTCTTCCTATACACAGTAAAGCAGGATTTTAATAAAATGTCAGGCCAGTAATAAAAGACCATTTTTATCTGACCTTTCAGGAGAAGGTAACTGAATTTGTAGTGAAATAAATCTGCAGGTTGAGTAGAGCTGGGCAAGAAATGGGTTTATTGTAGTGATATTTGGGATATGTTTCCTCCCAAATTAGGATTAAAAGTAAAAATCTATAAATTTATCATAAAATGATTATCAATAAAGAGCTTTACATGAGTTTGGCAAAATATTTTCTTCCTTTCTCTTAAAAACCAATTTAGCTTTGAGCTGCCTGAAGGAAAAACTAAAGTTTGAAGGAAATTAAAGTTTGAAGGAAAACCAGAATTTTTTTCCGTTAAGACACATGAAAAGAATCTCAGGATAATTGAGGTTGGAAAAGCCCTCCAAGACCATGGAGTCCAATCCCCACCTTGTCCCCAGCCCAGAGCACTGAGAGACACATCCAGGAATTCCTGGGACACCTCCAGAGATGGGCACTCCAAACCTCCTTGGGAGCCCCTTCCAAGGCCTGACCACCCTTTCCATGGAGAAATTCCTGCTGATCTCCATCCTGAACAACCCCTGGAATTAGTAAGACCAAGTAAGACCAAAAGAGGGAATACTTTTTTCCCTCATGTTATTGATAAATAAGGAGGAGCCACAATTGTTATGGTGAGACAAGGAGCAGCCCAGGAGCTGGTTTGAACTTTTAAACAAACTCAACTCCATGTTTTCCAGGAGCTGGTTTGAACTTTTAAACAAACTCAACTCCATGTTTTCCAGGAACAGCCCAGGAGCTGGCTTGAACTTTTAAACCCCAATTCCACTTTTTTCCAGGAGCTGGTTTGAACTTTTAAACCCCAATTCCACATTTTCCAGGAGCTGGTTTGAACGTTTAAATCCCAATTCCACATTTTCCAAGAGCTGGTTTGAAGTTTTAAACCCCAATTCCACATTTTCCAGGAGCTGGTTTGAACTTTTAAACCCCAATTCCACATTTTCCAGGAGCTGGTTTGAACTTTTAAACAAACTCAACTCCATGTTTTCCAGGAGCAGCCCAGGAGCTGGCTTGAACTTTTAAAACCCCAATTCCACTTTTTCCAGGAGCTGGTTTGAACTTTTAAACCCCAATTCCACCTTTTCCAGGAGCTGGTTTGAACTTTCAAATCCCAATTCCACATTTTCCAGGAGCTGGTTTGAACTTTTAAACCCCAATTCCACATTTTCCAGGAGCTGGTTTGAACTTTCAAATCCCAATTCCACATTTTCCAAGAGCTGGTTTGAAGTTTTAAACCCCAATTCCACCTTTTCCAGGAGCTGGTTTGAACTTTTAAACAAACTCAACTCCACGTTTTCCAGGAACAGCCCAGGAGCTGGTTTGAAGTTTTAAACCCCAATTCCACCTTTTCCAGGAGCTGGTTTGAACTTTTGAACCCAATTCCACGTTTTCCTGTTGGATGGGGACATTCACACCCTGGATGCCAGCGGATCCATGGAGTGTAGCTCCTCCAACAGCTGACAGATGTGACAAGAGGGCTCCCAACATCACACAAAAGCCACACGTGATCTGGCTCTGCCACTTTGGCCTTCCAGATTTGCAACCCCAAGCCAAGAAATGGGTAAAGGCCTCATTTGATCCTGAAATATCCCCCATTTTCATGGTAATTTGTGAGTCAGAGATTTGAAATGTTAACCGAGTCACAGTATTTATATAATTTCTAGTGTTGTGTGCAACACCAGCCGCAGTTTGCGAGGTCACAATATGAGTATTTTAAATATTCCTGATTCCAAAGCCTGTTTAAATCTTCTGCTTTGAAACTGTAATTAAAGCTTTCAGGGAAATCCTGTCTTACTCCCTTCATATTACCCAAGCCCTCCTCTCACTCCTCAGTTGCCTACACCAGAACCCACATAGGAACCTGAAATATGGATTTGTCTCCTACACCTGCCACAGAATATGGGCCTGGTAATTGAATTAAAGTTCTCCAAAATAAATTAATTTCACGTAGCAGATGGCCAGCATGGATTTCAGCTTGCTGTGTGGCAGCCAAATTGATTTAAATCAACTTGAGGAGAGGTAGGCTTTAATCAGGTCAGCTGACAGCTATTAGAGCAAACCTGATTGAAATTCAGAAATTTAGGGAAAATAAATCCACCACCAACCCGACATTCCCCTCCCATGGGGACCCAACAGATAAAACTTTTAAAACATTCAAATGATTCTGGTTTGGGCAATAAGATTTAGTAGAGCATGGCAGGCTTTTATTTTGCTGTTTAGCCTCCTCTGTGCCTTTTTAGTGGAAAAGGTGCCACATAAAACCAAGCACCATGGAACAAGAGAAGAGGGAAAAGTCCAATTCTTGGCTGCCTTCAATCAATTTTTAAAACCGTTCAAACGAGACGTGAAATACTACAAAGTCAAAATAGCTGCATTTTATACTCAGCTTGCACAGCTGTAAATGAAAATAGAGCTGAGAGCGGAGAATTTGTGCAGCAAATATTTCCTTTTTTCCCATCTTAACATTACTTTTAACAATTCTTTCCAGAAAAATAATTTGCTATTTGCTAAGCATAGAAATAAGATACAGGTGAGTTTGTTGTGCCACCTGAGATGCCTCATTAGTGGTTTTTAATAATTATATTTCTCATGGCTCTGGAACAGCTGGGCTCTATCCTTCAGGTAGGAATGAAGTCTCCATCCTGCTTTCTCTGTTATTTTGAGCATCTTGTACACAAAGCTGGTTCAGAAATAGATTTTCCAGCTTGTTGGCCAGCTCCAAACCTTTAATATTTATTTTCACTTCAAAATCCTGGTGAAAGGAACACTTCAGAAGTATTTTGGGGAAATACATATTCAAGAAAGAGAATGACTATGAAATAATGGATTTTTTCAGTCAAATGGGATAGTCAAACACTTTCCATATTAAAAAAGAACAACTTGAGTCTCAACTTCATGTCACTCCCAGCAATTTCTAAATGTGGCATGGAAGGTGTGTGTGTCATGGATAAATACCTCTGAAAACCAGGAATCATGAAAAGCCACCAGGAAC
This sequence comes from Anomalospiza imberbis, assembly GCF_031753505.1. NCBI lineage: Eukaryota > Metazoa > Chordata > Aves > Passeriformes > Viduidae > Anomalospiza > Anomalospiza imberbis. The sequence goes on along the minus strand of NC_089690.1, from coordinate 2,326,571 downwards.
TGATAAACTACAGATCCAACTGGACCAACCTTGTTCTAGTTCCAAACAAGACAGAAAACACCCACAGTGTTGCTTTAATTTAGTGGCAGGATTATTTTTAAAATTCTTTTTTTTACCTGCAGCCTTTGCTTCATAAATCACAGAATACCTCAAGTTGGAATGGACACGTGGGATCATCAAGTTCCACTTCCATATATTTGTATTTAGCATATTCTGTGTATTTTTCCTGTAGGAAACTGTTAGAAAATCAAGTGAGGTTGGAATGGATTCACTCATTAGTGCTGGAGGTGAATCTGCCATTTCTCTTGAGGCAGATTAAGCTAAAAAAAAATAAAGTTGTTTACATTTGATTTGGCTCATTCTTGCCTGCCCTTATTAAAAATACTTTCCTATGATCAGTTTCTGCTGCCATCAAACCACACTTCCAAACCTCCCTGTCTAGACAGAAAAGAGAAAAAAATATTAAATTGTGGGGTGTGGCATTGATCAGGAGGAGATGTTTCTTTTTTTCTTATTATCAGCATCAAGCAAGGACCTGTGTGTGCTCCTCATGCTCTTCAAGGTCACCTCACCTTGCTCTGCATGGATTGACACTGCTGGATTTGGATGAGCCAAAAAATTCAGGATGCAAGCAGAGGGTGCATCTGTGGATGCAGGTGCTGGGGTCAGACTCTGCCCCAAACATCCCAAAAACCCTGAGCGTGGAGCATCCCAAACCCACAACAGCAGCATTGGGCAAACCTGAGTTACCCTACAAACCCACCTTTAAAATATCAGCGGATTGCTGGAAACCCCGACGCTTTCCCCTCCCGTTCCTCAAGTCAGGAGTTGCCATTGTGTGCCCAGAGCTGGGATAGAGGAGAGAGAATCCAAAACTCTTCTCTGTTTTATCTATTTGCTTCTCTTTCCCCATTTAGCTGCTCCCCCACTTGTGATTCACAACATTCCAGCCACTTGGGAGTCAAAGGGAGCCTAAAGTGGGGCACAAAAAAACAACTTGCACAATCAAATGCTTCGAGTGGGTCTTGATCATCAGATTACATTGAACTTCAGACTATTCATATGCAGAAAAGATTGCAAATCCCAGCTTCAGATGGCTTTGCTTCATTAATGGCATGAGCAGCCACAATTATCGGGCTGTTGTTTCCAACAACGAGCTTAGAAATACAGGGAAACGGCCACAATATCTTGATTTATTGGGTTGGATCTTTGAAATGTCATCTCTGAGGCAACTTTTTTCCCAGGCAGCTCAAAAAATCTGTTCTCAAGTTTTTGGGGGAGAAAAATAAAAGTCACACCAGAAAAATCGAGCTATTTTTGTACTGACATGAATGACAAATACATATCCAGAAACATTAAGCAAGTGGGTTATTTTTATATTTCCTTAATTCAATAAGGCTGAATAAGGTGAATAGGAATAAAGTGAGCCAAGAGATTATTTATTGCAATTGATAACTCTGTGTGAATGGGATTTCCAAGTCCTAGAAAGTCCAATTTCAGGTTGACAGTGCTGTAATAATGTAAAATTCCTTCTGGGATGTTTTCTCGGAACCATTCTCTGTCCTGGAATACAACAGGCAGCCACTTTTCCTGTCAAAGGTGCAAATTAAATTCAGTGATATCCATCCACAATGCAGCATTTTCATGATGAGTTCACTCAGGAAAAGGTCCTGAAAACTGGCAGAAAATAAATCTGCCCAGAGATTTTTTGTGCTGCATATTCCATATGTGCCACCCCAAAATTATGGAATCACAGAATCAATCAGGTTGGAAAAACCTTCTAAGGTCATCAAGTCCAACCATTAACCCCAGTTTTTAATATCAGAACCTGAAAACTCTTAAAACAATCCCAAAACTCCAAACTAGGGGCCTCCTGCAGTAGGGATCTCTGGTTCTGCATTTTCTTTGGCAGCTCCAGGAATTTTTTGATTTCCTGTAAATTCTGTTGCTTACAGGGTGTTTTCGGTGTCGAGGATTTGCAAACATCTCCATATATAAATAAACCACTTATATAAAGAAACAAGGTTGGCAGGAGTGTATCAGCTGTTCTGGTCCGCCCAAAATGGTTGCTCATTTTTTCATGGATTTAAAAAAAAAACCTAGCACTCCCATTTTTTCCTGAAAAGTTGTGATTCCCACAAATCCCCATGCAGGGAGTCATCTCTCCTAACAGGCCTCTATTGTGAGGCCTTTCAGGTTCTTTACAAAGAACACAGGAGAATTATTTTGTCCCAGCTCAGATTTTTCAGAGATTTAATATTTCTATTTAAAAGGGGAAAGTGATTTTTATCAATTTTACTTTTCAAGTCCTGCTTGTAAAAGAAAGAAAGATGATCTTACTCTATTAAATGGTTTAAAAATTAATTGTTTCAAATACATAAAATATCATAGGATGGATTTCCCTGTCCCTACCACAAAATGTTCCTCAAAGAGATTTCTCTGTCCCTGCCATCCAAAAAAGTTCCTCAAATATTCTGATTTGCCTATGAATTGGAATCTCTACATTTTACAAATATTCCTTCGCACAAAAGAAATTTTTTGCCTTTTAATCAAAGCAATTTCAAGGTAGAAGTAAGAGGAAGTTTCACCTTCGCATTGTGTTGTGAATCCATAAAAATCACTCTTCTTATCCTTTAATTTCATTTTCCACTAGCTGGAAAAAAATGAAAGTTAAGAGGAAAGATTCTTGCACCCCAAAATCCTTTAAAAAATCCTTAAAAATACACAAGTAGACCAACAAACCAAATAAATCAATGTGATTTTGGGGTCTAGAAATTCTCAATTACAGGCAAAATGTAGTCAAGCAGAAACAAATGCAAGCAGGAGGATATCATTGCCCAAACTTAATTGCTTAAATTCCTTAAATTTCTGGAGTGAAAGGAAGCTAATTAGATATTGATTTAAATAAATGCAGCCTCCTGGTGGCTAAGCACTGGTTATTAAGGGTTCTTGTATAAATTAAAGGCTACAAGGAGAAAAACTAAATATTTTTGTAGCCCTGATTCTAAGAAAGGCTAAAATCAAAGTCTCATTCAGCCAGAAGTTGCACTATTTGGAAAGCTGCTCTTTTTATTGCACCGAGACCCTCATGGAATTCAGAGGGAAAGAACTGGCTGAAAACATGGAGCCACGGGTTGTAAACATCCAGGCTGGAGTCTAATTATCAGTTACAGGATTTCATAGCATCAAATCCACCAAATTGAAGAATTTACACTTCCCTGAAACAGCAGCAACAAAATTAAAGAGCGCTGAAAGAGTGAAGTGCAATTTCTTGGGAATGAGAGGAAAGATCCCGTATTTCTGTTGCCTGGAAATTGGGAATACCACTGGCAGAAGGATCCAGCTCCCACCCATCCCTGGCACAGGGACCACAAGCATTCAGTTACTCTCAGAGTTGAGGGGTGAAGTTGTTATTTAGGGCAATGGGAGTGACTAGGAATGTTAATCCGAAATTCAGAGCGGCCTTTGGATTGACTTCCAGCAGTCATTCACGGTGCTCTTCCCTGATTTAAGGCTCCCCACAGACTTTAGCCAATGTTTTGGTCCTTGCTAACACCGCTCTGTGAACTGCAACTCATTAAATTAGACGGGACTTTGGGGGAGATTAATTACCTTGGGAGGTGCTTGACATTCCCCATCTGGAGCAGAGCTCTGGTTGCTGCCTGGGGGAGAAGAACTATTCCATCCAGGGAAAGGCACTTCGTTCCCAGATTTAGCTGCTCCCACAAGGAGTAAATGATGGCCCTGGATTGCATCCTGTGCACTCCCCTGGAGGACATGGGGATGAACCATTCCACCCATGGAAAACCTCTTCTTTCCTGGAACACATCATGCCCAGATTTATTTGTTCCCACAAGGTCTCAGTGATGACCCTGGATTGCATCCTTTGCACTCCCCAGATGGAGAGGGGGATGAAACATTTTATCCATGGAAAACCACTTAATTCCCTGAACACATCATTCCCAGATTTACCTGTTCTCACAAGAGTTAAATGATGCTCCTGGATTACATCCCATGCACCAAAGTTTCCCTGAAGGGCGGGGGGATGGATGAGCCAGTCCATCCATGGAAAGGCACTTCATTCCTGAGCAAAACATTCCCAGAGTTAATTTCTTCCACAAGGGCTAAATGATGCTCCTGGATTGGATCCTGTGCAACCCCCTGAAGGACAGGGGGATGAACCATTCCATCCATGGAAAGGCACTTAGTTCCCTGAACACATCATTCCCAGATTTACCTGTCCCCACAAGGCCTAAATGATGCTCCTGGATTGGATCCTGTGCATTTCCCTAGAGGACAGAGGATGAACCATTCTATCCATGGAAAACCATTTCCAAAACTCGTCATTCCCAGATTGAGCTTTTCCTCTAAGGGCTGAAGGATGCTCATAGATTGCATCCCATGCACCACCAAATTTTACTGGAGAGGGGATGAACCAGTTCATCCATAGAAAGACATTTCATTCCCTGAACACATAATTCCCAGATTTATCTGCTCCCACAAGAGGTAAACGATGGCCCTGGATTGCATCTTGTGCTCTCCCCTGGAGGACAGGGGGATGAACCATTCCACCTGTGGAAAACCATTTCCAGAACACATCATTCCCAGATTTACCTGTTCCCACAAGGGTTAAATGGTGCTCCTGGGTTGCATCCTGTGCCCTCTGATTTCACTGAAGGACGGGGGGATTTCCATTCATGGAAAACTGTTTCCAGAACACATCATTCCCAGATTTACCTGTTCCCACAAGGGCTAAATGGTGCTCCTGGGTTGCATCCCATGCACCCCCAGATTTCACTGAAGGACAGGGAATGGCAGGATGGCCATGACATGGATCTGTGGCAGCATCTGAGGAGCATTTGAACTCTGTTATTTCCTCCACCTATGTTAAAAGTGAATCCTCATAATCCAAATAAAATGGTGTAAAACTCCCTACAAACACCTGGGATCTACAGCCAGGAATTCCTTGTTGATGTGATCAACGAGGATCACATCAACACTGTGAAATCAAGAAATATAAAATACAGATTGATCCTTTTTATCCATAATCTTCAAAAGAACAAATAAAAAATATAAAAAAGAAACCCACAAAGCCAATATTATTCTATGGTCTAGCCAATGTGTTAATTTTTAACGTGATTATACTCACATTTCACATTAGAAGAACAATTGGATTTTTCTCCTGGTGGATTTTTCCAGAATCAGACATTCCAAGGCCATCAGAAATACTGTGAACATTTCTCCTGTGCCACAGATTGGGATTTTATTTCTTGATGCCTTCATCTAACCCAATAACTTGTGCTGAAATTAGATCAGGCATTTTAGGAAGAGATTCAATCTTATTTTAAGGCTCCTCATATCTGATGCTGCATGAACCACATCCATTAATAATCTGTTCCAGTGCTTAATTACCCTTGTTAAGAATACAATTAAGAAATTGTCTGCTTTTTGTTTGACCTTTTTCTGTGTTCAATTTTCCTTCCAATTCTATCAAAATTTTCAGATAATGTTTCTCACAGATTCTCTCAAAAATAGACCTGCTCATACATAAATCTATTTAAAATACAAGCTCTCTTCTTCCTTGTCTAGAGTAAAAGTGGCTTATGTAGATTAAAAAAAAAAATTAAACAAGGAAGAACAGAAAGGACAAAGAAACATAAAATAAATTCTTTTTAAAAGTGGGTGATTTATTAAAAAGCAACTGAGTGGCTCATCTTGCAACATGACTATTTTTAGACAAAAGTTCAGCATTTAGGGTTCAAATCCAAGGTGTTCGCTGATGCCCAGAATTTATTGTTGAAGCTCAACTGCTCAATCCATCATCCCTTGGATATGATGCTCTCCATGGAAATATGGGTAGGAATAAAGGGGTTAGAGCTGGGGAATGGTCTGGAGCACCAGGAGAGGCTGGGAAAGGAGCTCAGCCTGGAGAAAAGGAGGCTCAGAGGGACTTTGTGGCTCTGCACAACTCCTGGCAGGAGGGGACATCCAGGGGGATTTGGGATATTATCCCAGGGGACAGGAGGAGAGGGAATGGCCTCAGGCTGGGCCAAGGCAGGCTCAGGGTGGAATCAGCAGGAATTTCCCCATGGAAAGGGTGAATAAACTTTGGCAGGGGCTGCCCAGAGAGGTTTGGAGTGCCCATCCCTGGAGGTGTCCAAGGAAAGGCTGGAGGTGACACTCAGAGCTCTGGGCTGGGGACAGGGTGGGCATCGGGCACTTGATGACCTTGGAAGGCTTTTCCAACTCAATGGCTCTGGGATTCTGGAATTCTCCGATCCCATAAGAGCCTATGGGGCCATCCACAGCTCTCTGGGATCTCTCCAGCTCCCCTTCAAGCTAAGAGCAGAGCCCTGAGGAATCGTTGCTGATCCAGGGCTGCTGTGGAGCTGTGACATTATTTGGGATTATTGACCCCTCCCCACACTCACATTTACTCAAGCGTGGATAAACACACAAAAACCCCAAAGCCTTTCTGACACCACACAGGTGACAGCCAGAGCACACTTTTTTGTGTGTGTTTGTATCCCCCTGACTCCCACACAGAGTTTCCATGGGAAAACTTCAGAATGCCTCCACGTGGGAATTTTTAGTGCAGCTCCCAAACCTATCATCTCCCCAAAAATGTCCTTTTATAGCCTTGTCAATCAGTGTATAATTAGCTGGATTTACATGCAGAACAGATGGGAATTTTGGAAATGTAGCCTTTACTAAATGCATGTGAGGAGTTAAAAAAAAAAAAAAAAAGAAGAAGAACCATGACTTAGGGATTTAATATATTTGTATTCCCAATGTGAGGTTGAATTAAATTCAGTTCTATAAATATAGCCAGTAAAATTTGAAGCAAAAATGCCAAGAATTATTAATTACAAACAGCAACAACAAAGTTCCCTGGTGTTCAGAGGAGAAAGGAAGAAAATACCACATTTCATTGTGAAAAATAAACATCAGGTTCATGCAGATGACTTCAGATGTCCTCTTTAAGGAGAATTTCCCAAGTTTTAGGGACATGAAATTTTGTCATTTTGGGCTAAGAATTTCTCTACCCCCTTCATGATGTCACCACAATTCACCAGTGCTCAGCTATTTAATATTTCTGATTGACTGTATAGAATATATAAATAATTTTAGTTGTATCCACCAAAATATCACATTTCATAACTATTTGCTCTTTTCTTTCTTTTCCTGTGTTGTTCTTTAAATGTATTTTCTCCCTGTTGAAGTCCTGGGTCAGACTGAGTCTCCTGGTAAATTAAGGAGATAAAAGAACATAAAAATGTGACTTATTTCCCTTCTTCCTGCACACCTCCCAGACACTACACTGGTTTTTGACAGCTCAGTTTAGAACAGGAAGAGAAAATAGAATGCCAAATTAAAAATGAATAAAAATGAATAAAAATCTCTGGGTGAAAATGGGAGCAATATTCACCATTTTGGAAAAAAACACCTTTTCAGTCCCTGTAAAACTAAAATTACTCACAAACTTACCTGGAATTGCTAAAATAGTGCAGACAGTTACAACAGGAGCAGCTGGGAATGGGAATTTTGCTCTGCCACTGCCCACAAAGGTTGAGACTCTCAGATAAGAGGCTGAAATTCAGGTTCCCAAGCAAGTAAAATTATGTGGCATGAACTGGACCAAGAATTGTGCAGATTTTGTTGCCCTGTGCAGAAACTTTGCATCACAAAACACTTTAAAACACATAAAATTGAGCTTTTCTTTTAGAACAGAGCCAATTTCTGGGCATTATATTTTGTATTTTACTATTTCAGTGGATATCCACTTCCCTCCCAACCAGCTACATTGGGAGCACCAAAATCAGACCCTTTTTAGTCTGAATTACCATCAGAAAAAGTGCTTGTAATATGATCAGTGCCAGAATTTGATTTATTATATTCAAGAAGGAAATGAAGGGCAAAGAATCCAGGTTTGTTTGCCATGGGTATTGGAATAAATGCAATAAAATGCCCAAAAATAATGCACTGAAGTGCTAGAACATCACACTGATGAGCGCTCAGTTTTTCCTCCCTGGGGCACAAACCATAAATTAATTATACCTTGGAAGGCAGCTCGGCTGCACGGGCTGGGGAGATGAGGGGAAATAGATGGAGAAGACTTTCTTGGCTGTTGGGAATATCCAAGGACAACAGAGGGATTATTTTTGCCTCCAATATAAATAAGTAGCCCAAAGTTAAAGGAAAAAAAAAAAAAAAAAAAAAACAAAACAAAAGATAATTAAGACAAATTATCAGGAAAACTGGACCTCCTGGCTTATCACATCTAATGATTTGTTTTTCTGGGCATATTTCTCAGGTTTTTTCCCCTCAGAAAGGCATCAAGTCCCATCAGCCTAACTGTGAAAAATAGTTAGGCTCAGATTTTAACAAATATAGGTAATTCTTAAAGATAGAGAGCAGGATATATTTCCTTCCAAGCAGTATCTTGTTGTTTAAATAAATTGGATCAGATCTGTAGAATATAACTGTGAACTTATCTGGGGAGTTAAACACATGGGCATGTGAAGGACATAGGAACTTTTTAAGTCAATAATGCTGCCAAAGCCTGCGTATCACAAAACTTCAGGTACTGCCACGACAGGCAGAATGGAGAGATAATATTCAATAAATAGAGGGAGAGAAAAAGGATCTGTCAATTGGAAACAACCAAACATGCAACGTTAAATTCCTGAGTCTATATTCAGAAATGACAGAAATTTCTGCTTCAAGCCTGAACTTTTGATTTATCGTTTTAGACAACAGCTTAGGTTTTATCTCAGGGAATCACGGAATCACAGAATTGTTTGGGTGGAAGGGATCTTAAATCCCATCCCATCCCACCCCTGCCATGGCAGGGACACCTCCCACTGTCCCAGGCTGCTCCAAGTCCCAGCCTGGCCTTGGGCACTGCCAGGGATCCAGGGGCAGCCACAGCTGCTCTGGGAATTCCATCCCAGCCCCTCCTCAGCCTCCCAGGGAACAGCTCCTTCCCAAGATCCCATCTCTCCCTGCCCCCTGGCCATGGGAAGCCATTCCCTGTGTCCTGTCCCTCCATCCCTTGTATGAATTCCATGAGCCAGTTCAAGGTGATGTTTCTACTCACAGGGATCACCTTCAGAATAAAACTCAAATTCCATTTCTGCCCAAACTCAGCTGTGGTTTCCTACATGGAAAAATGAGATTAGTAAGTAAATCCTGATTGGAAAGCAAAGTCTGTATTCCATCAATAGAAACCCTCATCAAATTCAATTGTATTTATATTTCTTTGAATTACCAAAACTCAACAACATGAGCTTCAATAACAGCTGAGAGATTAATCCTTGTAACATGTTAAATAATAACTTTCAAATGAATCTAGCATTTGTTTTCCTGAAGAGATTGTAAAAGTATGAAGCTTAAGACTTTGATTCAAAAAATTATCATATCTTTATTGAGACAGAAGGAAAAAAAATTAAACTTTCTGTATGAATTACTCTGTACATATTTAATTTGTCTAAGTCAACAGGCTTTCCTCTACTTGTTCACATTTTTTTTTGTATTTAAACAGACCAAAGCAAAGAAAAAAAACCTACCCAAAATGAGCAGAAATGTTATTTTGTGTCTAATGAAAAATAAGGGATTATGAGGGAAATGCACTTGTGAAATGTAATTAAAGTTTACACCACTCATCCCCAGAATTCAGGTGCCTATTTAAATGGAATATTTATGTCTGCATTACAGGAAGTTATTGTATCTGTAAGGACAAATGTTAATTATGGAGGCATTACCAAGATGGTCACAGAATTATCATGACTTGCTCAGAGTTCTTTCCACTCTTGAATTCTGGAAAGGGATTGGAGTGAGAGTGAAACAACAAAGAGGAGCTGAAAAAACATTCTCCACATCCTGGCAAAGCTTTGCTGAGGTGCTGGAGAAGCCTGGGAGGAAATATCCAATTCCAGTGTTCCACCTACGGCACCTGCTGCTGCCCCGAGGGGTTTCAGGAGGAGTCCTCGTGTCTGTCACATCCTCACACACCTTTTCTCTCCCTCTCCAGGGATGCTGTGACAGCTTGTCAGGGTGGGATCCCCTCAAACCTGCAGCAGATCAGGACATTTCAGTGCTATCAAAGAGCACTTGGTGTTCCAGACGAGCAGCACTGGAGATTGAATGTTAACACTGATCCAGTCTGGCACATCCCATATTGCACAGCCAGCTCTGCCCAGGCCAAACAACAAGGCAGAAACACGTGGGAATAATCTACCCTTGGAGTTTAACAAACAGCCAGTTCTGTGCAGTCAGCAGAAAAATCATCTCCATTCTTCCCCTCCTCCAACTTGTTTACCCAGCTTCAGATTGAAAATCAATGTCAGCAAGGTGCCCTTCAGCTTCTGATGGCTAAAAGTTGGTTTCTGAGGGTTAAAGGTTGGCTTCTGAGAGATTAAAGTTGTTTTCTGATGGTTAAAAGTTGTCTTCAAGCTGTACCCAACAGAACCCACGTCTCCTGTCTGTTTTTCCAGGAACAGAACATGTATCCAATTCTGCTGTGGGTCAGGCAGGCTGACAGCAGCTGAACATTCCTAAAAGCAGTGTTTTACTGTAATTATGCTCATTTGTACCACAAAGAGATGCAGGTTTTTTGTTAGCACTAAGTTTTGTTTATAAAAATTGCCTTTTCACTCACCAGGTAAAATGACACTATAAAATGACATATATGCTCATGAATTCAGATTTTAAAAAACCACAGCATGGCAGAAGAGTGGAAAAGAAATAATAAAGATTGTTTTGCTATAAACACTCTTATTTTTGCATGGAATATTTACCCATCCAAACTCACAGAGAGTGCTTTGCACAGCTCAGGTTTGAACAGTGGAGGATCAGCACCAAGAATTATTTTAGCTCGGAGCACACCTCCAAAACTAAGAGTTCCTTTTAATCTGTCAGCTTTTATTTTTGTTAATGTTGTCTGGAAACACCTTTTAATAAATGGCTGAGCATGGAAAATAAAATGTTGTCCAGATACAGAAGGTTTATTGGTCTTCATCTGAAGCCTGCAACAGCTGTGGAAAGGCAGAGGCACCTCTGGCCTGGGCACTTCAATGAATGTGGAGATTTTCTGTTGGTATTGGGCCAAGCCCAGCAGGTACAGTGCTGCAAAGAGTTCCCTACTCTCCTTTAAAAATGAAAAGGTGAAGAAAAGTGTCAAAATATTCCTGTCATTCTTCTCTGGGCATGCCCCAGCACAACAAGTGGAGTTCTCCATTACATTTGGCACATGCAATCCTCTACCAAGGAAAACTCTGATTTTTGTCCGTGCCCTTCTTTTGGCTTTATGAACCCCTATTCACACAGATATCCAGAAACGTTCCAGACCTGCCGGTATTCCTGCACAATCAGACATTTAATCCTTCCAAACAGGACCCACAGTTTGAAAGACTCATTCACGATTCATTTTGGGTCCTTTGCATGCTGCAGTCCTCCAAAAAGGCGCAGTAATTCCCAAGGAGGTGGGGAGGAGGTGGGAGGCCCTGGTTCTAATGGGAAACCTTCAGGCTATCAAAGTGCTCCGTGAAATCACCAGGGATGAAATCCATATTTCCCCACTGAGTTAAACACGACTTGACAATGCCAATGAACTTTCAGAGAACTGACAGACAAATTACAGCATGCGTGTGCTAAGCCACGTCGAAACCTTCATTCCTAAAAGCCATCCTGTCAGGGGCTGTAAGCACTGTGGGATAGCACCGAGGGTTTTCTTCCTCCCTCCCGTGGCACATCCTTCCCGCACACAGACTGCTCCCAGACCCTGCAGAAGATTCAGTGAATTGCAAATTAAAGTCGTTTTGACCTGGAAGAAAGTGAGGAACACCGAGGTGTTTCTGGCCACAGTCAGGAAAGGTTTGTTGTTTGTCTCTGAAGATCTCCACCAAGAATCTGTCCCTCCCCACACTGTCCCAAATTATGTCCTCCGCATGTTCTACATTTGAGGATCTGGTTTGTGGAGCTCTGTGCATTTAATTATTTATTGCTTTTAGTACTCGTTCCCTGAAAGTTATGAGAAAAGAAAGGCGGGCCACAATCTACGTGTTCATAAGCACATCAGGAGGAATTTCTCCATGGAAAAAAAAAGGTGGTCAGGCATTGGAATGGGCTTCCCAAAGAGGTTTGGAGTCCTCACCCCTGGAGGTGTCCGTGGAACGCCTGGATGTGGCACTCAGGGCTCTGGGCTGGCGACAAAGTGGGGATCAGCCACAGGCTGGACTTGATGACATCAGAGGGCTTTTCCAACCTGAACAATTCCAGGATTCTGGATAGAGGACGATGGGATAGGATGCATGACTACAACAGGATTTGGTTGGATCCCTCTTCAGCTGAAGCTGCCAGGGTGGGTTTTGCTAACTCCTTCCACACCTTTAAGCACAGTCCAATGCTCTCCCTGGGGGGGAGAAGAAATGAGGAGAAATGTTGGTGACCGATCTCCAAAACACCTTTTAAGATCTGTATCACCCCTTTTCCTGCCAATATTCATCCTTCCTGCAAAACTCCTGTCCCTATTTGCCATCCAATCATTGCCCATTTCACCTCCTGCTGAAACACACCAACCTCAAGGTGGGACCACTTGAAATTTGGAATTCTCAGCTCTGAGCCAGCTTCAAGAACACTCACTTCAGCCAGCACTGCAAAATGAACAATATTTGCCCTCTTATTTTTTTTATTTATTCCTACTTCAAACCAGCTCCATGCAGAACATCTGACTCTGCAATCATTACTCATGTCCCAGGATGTTTTATTCACATGCTGAGCTCCTGTCGGACCAAATAAGAAAATTCCAAGGAAAAAATGCCTTTCTGGGGGAAAAAAAAACTGGGAACTGGGTTTGTCACGCAACATTTGTCCTGGCTGGCTGACACAGCAATGCTGGGAAACATCAAAAATGGGTTTGGTATTTTTTGGAAAAAGTTTCATAGATTCATTGTTTGTCCAGGAAAGTGAGAAATCCTGCTGGGAAAAAAAAAACAATCACCCAAAATGAACAAGGAAAATGCGATGATTTTCTGCAAAAAAAAAAAAAAGAGAGACTTATTTTCAGATCAAATTTTTTGCTGTTGTTGCTGTACTTTTGGTGGTGAGAAAGCTTTATTTAGTCACCAACCCAATTTCCAGGGTGTTTCAAAAAAGAGCTCTGGTTTGGCTGTCCCTCTTGCCTTTTCCCTCCTTTCACCATATGCTGATCTGACATTCCAATCCATCACAGAGCAAGGCTGTCAGATCCTCCCTCTGGAGTTCTTACTAAACACTCCTGAAAACAACCATACAGCTCTATCCATCTTACAGCAAATAATTAAAAAAATATAGAAATAGGAATTGCAACCAAGCCAACAAGATTCCAGGGGAGACCTCGCAAGCTTTTCTCTTTAATGTTCCCATAATCTGGGTAACTAACAGGACTGATGTCAGTATCACATCATTGATATATTGAGGTCAGCTGAAATTTGGGCCTGACAGAGGAGAAGTCAAACATCTGCAGGGAGAACGGTGTGCTTGAGGTAGGAATGAATGGGTGCAATTCCATGGCCTGTGTTCTGCAGGAGCTCACACAAGATGATCATAGTGGTGCCATCTGGCCTTCAAAATCTATGAATCTGCATGGAAATTCTCACTTGAACTTAGGTGACCTCTCTCCAAGCCCATCTGTAGGTTGAATAGTCCCATTAAAATGCAAGCCAAGCACACTTCACCAGCCTCAATCAGCTTCATTTGATGTAGCCACTGATGCTGGATTTTGGCAACGAAAAACCCAAGAAAACATAAGAAAAAACATGCAAGCATTTCTATCTATAAATGCAAACAGCAGAAAAATTATAAATTAACAACCCCTACAGCCACCAGAACGTTTTGGGGACTGCCACCCCGAGGAACTGCTGGCACTGCGTTCTGAAGAACAATCTGGATAACCCAGTGCTGATGTTTTCATGGGCAATATCCCAGGAATTAATTAGGCTGAGGTGGTAGAGGAAGACTTGCACAGGAAGTGGTTGGGACCACAGGAAGCTCAGGAAGGGCAATCACACAGGTTTTAAGTGAGAAAAGTGTAAAGGAACACACAAGGGTAAAAATCTTAGGCTTCAAGTTGCAAAGATTTCTCTTTTTTCTGTAAGAATTGTTCACCCAAGGCCTGTCTTAAAATCAGGAATTAAAAAGCCAGCAGAATGGGGTTTTTAAAGAGTTGGAGTAGCAGAGTGAGATGGAAATCAATGGGTATTCTCAGTTCAGTGAGAGAGAAAGGAAAAGTTTCTACCAGGCTAGAGCCTGGGAGAGTTTTCATTTCTCTCTGAACTGAGAATACCCAGAGAAATCCTCCTCCAATGCTGGGCAGCTTCCTGGTGTAGGCTCCCCTCTCCTGGGGCAAAGCAGACTTCCAAAAACTTCTCACGTGTTTTACTCTTTTGGAACAAATTTTGGAACAAATATTTTTGATGGTTCTACAGGAGCAGTGGGAGCCTGATCCTGAATTTATTGCTGTCTACTTTGCGTTCAGATATAACTAAGAGTGAAGGGAACGAAAAAAGGGGAAAACAGGGTATCAGCGGGAACTTTCATTCCTGAGGGTTGGTTTTGCTGGGGGGAGGTTGTTTTTAGTTTATTTGGTTTTTATAAATATATATTTTGGATCCAATGTCCTTCACTCAGCTGGATTTCGGTCCCCATGAAAACATTTTGTGTAGGATCAAATGTGGGCTATTTCCAGCAAGTTACTCGGGGAAATATATTCAGAAAGAGACTGGATCCTGCTGATGGAAAACAAAAACAAAGAAAGAGACAGGCCAGAAAGGAGTTCTGAAGAGAAGGAAGTAATGAAAGGAGCATTTGGGGCCCTGCTATTATTACACTGTGTCCATCCCCTTCTCCCTCACTCCCAACACTGTGGGTTTTAATAGTCCCCTGAAGAAACAGTTCTGTGGAGAAACCCACAGGGAGCAATGGCTCTGTCAGGGACAACCAAATTAATTTCTCTGTTGGAAACATGAATGTGACTCTAAACCCCAGAACAATGTATTTTTAGCAGTTTGGAGCATCTTTCTTTACAGCAACTCTTGTCCTTTATCCTTTGGAGGCTGAGCCCTGGTAGCAAGCACCTATTTAGGGACACCCCAGTAATGAGGATTGGGAGGTCTGGCTGCAACATTGCCTCAGTTTTGTCAAATCAGGATAAATCCCATTGGAATGCTTTGGAGGTGGCCTAACCAGCATGAAAAAGGAATGAATTTCTGCTCATTCAAATCATCCCATGCCGTTGTGCAAGGGGATAACGAGGCAGACTTTGCAGCAGGAAGGCCCACTGAGGGCTGTTAGAGGCTGTGATGTAGCTGCCACTTCCAGAAAATCCTTAAACAGCAGATTATTGGATATCCAGAGGAATTCTCTAGCAGAGTGTGCCCAGTTTTCAAATTCTGGCCCTGGACATCTGCTCCTGGCCACTTCCAGGGGAAGGACATGATGGGCGGAGGCTCTCAGGGCTGTTCTCCCACTCTGCCCTGAGTGCTGCCACTGGCCCCAAGAGGTCTCACTGCTGCTCTGGCTCGTTTGGAGCAAAAAAGCTTGGAAAAACACAAAAATCCCCTTCCCCTCCTCTCCCAGTGTTTTATATAAATATGTGTTCAGAAAAAAGAAAAAATCCTCTGAGAACTCCCTCCTCCCACAGCTGAATACAGAAAAGCAGCAAAGAGGCAGAGGAGGCCTCACTGTCCCATAGCAAGGATGTTCTTCTTAGATCAGGCAAACTTGCTCTTTTTTCCAAAACAATCCCTCATAAACCCTCAATTTTTACAGAAATTCCCATGCAAAGGGCAAGGCCTGGCTCAGCCTTATGGACAAGGGTCCCCACCCCAAACTTTCCTCTGTTATACAGCAGCTGAGCTCCCCAGAGGTGTTAGAGGTCCCTTTCCCATGACCTCAAAAGCCCCCAGGCTGGTAAATGTCACCAGCAGGAAACAGCAGGAAGAGATGTGAAGTCCCCTTAGTGATGCTTCCATCAGAAAAGAGCTGAAACCACCTTTCTTGTCAGAAGAAATACCTGCACCTCCATAGGATTCTTGCCCATAAGAGATCCTTTCCCAAAAATATTAGAGAGAAAACACAGCAAGGCAAGTCCAGCTGCCTGGCATCTGAATCTATTTTCTTCTTAGTTCTATAGATTTCTTAATTACGAAAATGTTCTCCTTTGTACTGGATACATGGGACTAATTAACATTTTCATCAGCATTTTAGATGCATCACACTGATTCCCAAAAGACCCCACATTTGTACCGCACATTTTTCAAAAGCTGTTTTGTGCATGTTCTGTTTATTCTACTTTAAATTGCATTCATAAAAAAAAAAATTAAAAAAAAAAATATATATATATAATCCCTTACAAAAATGAGGGGAAAACTAATCCTTCACACCCTCAGCTTTTTCTGAATTGTCCAGTGCAATTTGGGAAGTCAGAGAACAAAGTTTGGCTTTGCCTGTCACTCCCATGTCTGAAAAAGCTTTTATGTTTAAAACAATATCAGCGACTTCAGGGCACTCAGAAAATCACAATTCCTGACAAAAGTCAGTTTGGTTGGCACAAACCTATTAACTGTGCTGAAAAGAGTGACAGTAATTGCAACTGGCTAAGGGTTGATAAGAAAACTCGGGCTGCTAATTTGAAAGAAAATTTACAGACTGGCAAAGCCGTGTCAGACAAGGGAACCAAAGATAGCTGCACTTGGTGGGTTTTAATTCAAGGCAAAAAAAAACAGGAATGAATTCATAATATTTGTACTCTAACAAGAGACTTTTTCAAAGTGATAACTTTATCACCTTTTGTATCTCAGTCCATCAAAGTCTGCTCACAGAAAAATGACCTTTGCCACAGACCAAGCCTGACCCTTCTTGCTCAGTTATAAAATAAACATAAATAAAGGACAGCAGACCTGACCTAGTAACACTGGCAGAGATTTTGTGCTACAGGCTCTGAAGCCGTGGCTCATAAAAGAATTGAGGTTTGTGATTCAAGAGAGAGAAGAACTGAACTCTGCAAACAGAAAATAAAACTCTCCTCCTTGGCCTCAGGGGGTTCAAGCAGGAGAAGGAACCAAGTGCCCTCTCCCACCAGGGCTGGCAGAGCTTCACTGCCCAAATTAACCAAAAATAAATAAAATCTCAGGTCTATAAAGCTGCAATTTCCTTTAGGTGAGGTTTAGGATGGGATGTCCTTTCTCAGCATCTCCATGTCCACACAGTCATTATCACCATCCCATTCCTTTTCTCTTGTGCCCAAGCTCAGGGTGCCACCAGCACCTTCTCCTGCAGCTCAAAAACTTCCTGAGGGCAGGGAAGGCTCCAGTGTGGACTCCCCTGGTTTCCAGGATTGAATTAAAGCATCTGTGGCTCCTCTGTAAGGGGATTATCCCTGTTCTTTTATCTGAGTTTCAGAGCAGCTCAGCAGAGTGACCTTTCCTCAAGTATTGCCTTCTGATTCTTTCAGATCTGCATTTTTTTGTTAGAGGAAGAACTAAAAGATACAGCAGAAACCCCTGGATGTGGCAGGGGTTTCTGGATCCCTGAAAGTGTCCAAGGCCAGGTGGAACAGGGCTTGGAGCAGCCTGGGACAGTGGAAGGTATCCCTGCCATGGCAAGGGTGGCACTGGATGAGCTTTAAGTTGCCTTCCAAACCAAACAATTCTGGGATTCTAATCCATGTAGGTGACCACAGCACAGGACAGCTGCAGCTCCTATAAAATCTTCTGGAAATTTCTAGGAGTTATCTCTCCCATGAATATGAAACACAGCCTCTGCTTATCCTTGACCAGACACAACTCTGCATTTTAATGCTCCCGAAGCATTCGGTGGCTTGCAGAGAAGAGCACTTTTGAAATAAGGTTTGATAAAACATCACCCTTGGGAGAGCTCGTACATAAACACCTCCAAAGAGTTATGCAAGCCCAGCATGCAGCTCTCATGACAACACATCCATCCAGCATCAACCTAGGGCTTAAAAAGTTTCCACCTCTGCATAGCAATGAGCTTTTCCTCAGAGTAATCCTCATTCTCAACCAGGAATGCAAAGGGAAGCACAGAAGGGCCCCTCCCTCTCCTAAATCTTGAAATTATTGTTTTCAGGATGAGGATTAAAGCCAAGAGTTTTGCCAGCAATAGAAAACACGTTGTTTGCACAAGAATCACCTCCCCCAAAAGCCAGCTCGGTGTCATCTCAGATTTTTATGATGCCAGCTGACAGCCAGGGTTTCTAAGGAAACACCGATATTGGGGGAGCTGCAAGGAGAGAAAGAAAAGGACAGAACCTAAAAATAAGTGTCACACGCCCCTTCCAGACATGAAAAGCACCTGATAAAGAAATTGTAAACATCTTGGGATGGTAACATTTCTAAGACACCCACAAGGCTCCACCCAAGCAGGATCATCTTGCACCAAACAATATTTTGCTCGGAGGGAGTTCTGATTTTGAAATCACTTTCTTTTAAATATAGTTAAATATGCTGACTGCATTAGTTCTGAAATTATCTAGAATAAGCGAGATCATTTTTGTTTTGTGCCACTGCAGCTCCCATTAGGACTCGAAGTTTTAAGTGGAGCATGAATAAGAATTTCCCCAATTTTGAGTATTGATGGTTTTCTTTAATTAAACTGGAATGGGTTTGGGGAGAGAAAAGAATACCCCTCTCCTGGAGCACTGACAGGCCATGCTGGAATCAGACATCCAGAGCATTCCAAACTGCACTAAAAATTCCCAAAGAAATGGCATTGCAGCACAGCAAGTTCAGCACTTTTTAGGTCAATCCGTGGAAGCAAAATATCTTCAGAATATTTTTGGAATGGCCAAACCCTCTAATTTTTCAAAATGTCATTGTTTGTCCAATTAACCCAGGAAATCTCCTCTCACAGGGGGATGATCAGAGAGATTTCTCCATCTCTGCTGAAATGAGTGCTGTGCTCTAAAAAGGGGCGCCAGCCGGGTCTGTAACAACACCAAAGACAAATTCCTGCTGAAATAACTTTGACACAAAGCTCACTAGAAGCACTTAAGTACTTCACCATCTCTCCCAATTATGTGGGCAACCACAACCAGTGCACAGTTACGAGATGATTTCACTGAATGTGACTACTGGGCTTTAGGCTATGGATAAATATTCAAGGTTTTACTCCCAGACAGTCACTAATGAACTCCATGTACACATCAGGAGAGAAATATTTGTAGAGCTGAAGTCAGAATGTTTCAGCGGGTTTTTAGAAATAGCAGCCAGACAGTTTTTTGTGGGCATAACTTTGATGTTTTGTGCTGTTAGTGTTTAGATCAAGATGCAGAGGACATTGGTCTTTAACCCTTCACGCTGAGCACCACCATTTACCCTGAAAACTCTCTCTGCATCAGGGTTCAAATAATTCTTGTGCTGGTATTTCAGGTTTCCCAGAGCAGCTATGGCTGCCCCTAGATCCCTGGAAGTGTCCAAGGCCAGGCTGGACAGGGCTTGGAGCAACCTGAGGTAGTGGAAAGTGTCCCTGCCGTGGCAGGGGTGGGATGGGATGAACTTTATGGTTCCTTCTAATGCAAACTATTCTGGGATTCTGTGAAACCAGAGAGGAACAGCCCGTGAAATCACCAAATGTTATTCTCAGAGGAGTACAGGGATCTATCCCAAGGAGAGAAGAAAAGCTGAGCTGCTGTAGGGAGGAGAGTGGTGGCTCCTTTTCCAAGAGCCAGCCTGCCAGCCTTCCTTCCTTCCTAGATTCCTTCCTTCCAAGATTCCTTTCTCCAGATTTTATCCAGGCTCTTCCACCAGGCTGTAAGAGCATTCTAACATGTGGAAACTCATTTGTAAGTGCTCCCATGGATCGTGTGCAATGAAAGGACTCATCTGCTGTCTGAGGCAGGTTAAAGCTTTACAAATCCAAGCAGACATTACCTTGGTTCCCCCTGCTCCAGTCTGGAACAAGCTCCCGCTGGAGCCCAGGAGATGGGTTTCAATTAGCAGCACACACTCAGCTGAAATGGAACGCAGGATAAAAAAGGCCCCCCTCACTTTTTGTCTCTCTCATTACAGCCAGAACCACAAATTGATTTGTGCCGTTCCCAAGTTTGGTCTTTTCCAGTTTGAATCATGATGATAAAGCAACAGAAAATAAATCTTTGTGCCTGATTTAACAAGTGGGCAGGACAGCCCCCAGCCTGACT
Source organism: Anomalospiza imberbis (assembly GCF_031753505.1). Lineage (NCBI taxonomy): Eukaryota > Metazoa > Chordata > Aves > Passeriformes > Viduidae > Anomalospiza > Anomalospiza imberbis. The sequence goes on along the minus strand of NC_089690.1, from coordinate 2,306,374 downwards.
AACCACCCTGAACTTTGAGGTGCTGGATTTCATCGCCATTCCCCTCCTTCCAGGCTGCTGAGGCTGCAGGAGGGGAGAATCTGCAGTCCACCCCATCACAGAACGCTCCAAAGGTTGAGGAGATGGAGTGGTTGCCATTTGAGATGTGATTATGGTGGATTAAACTCTTCATTTTTGTGACAAAATCTTGATAAGGGCAGGAAACTACTCTGGGGAAATTTAGGGATATCTGCAATTGTTTAGGGACTCTTGGTGAATAAAAAGGGAAGGAGAAAACATGAGAGAATGAAAAAGAGGAAAATTTCCAGTCATGTTATGAAGCACTCACCAGATTTCCAAACCTTCTCCAGGACACTCCTTCCAGGGACACTTTGGGACCTTGGACAGCAAACAGGAGAAGTTCCACAGCAGTTCATGTCAATTCCACTTGGTTCCAGCAGCACCAAGGGATGTCCTTCAGCTTCTCATGGTGTTCCCCACTTCACAGAATCATTACCTCTAAGATTATCAATTCCAATCATTAATCATGGGACTCTTCATTAGGAACCCAAAATTCCTTTATAATTAAAATACAGTAGATCAATAAATATGAAACCTTTTCCTAATTCCTAAATAACCCAATTTTTGTAATTGATGTACATATTTCACTTTAAATTCTAAATAACGGGAAACATCTTTAGAATGGTAACTGGGAAATTTTAGAACTAGAATAGAACAGAACAGAACTAGAAGAGAACACGTTCTCTTCTCCCTTCTCCTTTTCCTGGTAAATTTTTGCATATCTCCTGGTCTCTAAAAATCCCTTCCATGTTTCTCCACACAAAATAAGAAATATGACTCCTTTTATCTCTGAGCACATTTCCCAGTGGAGCTGTTTCAGCTCCAGCCTCAGCTCGCTGGCCACAGTGCCTGCAAATTGATTTATTCCTCATAATGGTCAAAATTTGTCATCCAAATGCTGGGAAACGCTGTAAATCAATCTTTGCATGGCCTTTAACTTTCTTTTATCTCTCTGGATGCTTTAACAACTGCTAAAATGTTCAAGGCAAGCTTTTATGTATTTATGAAGCAGCCAAAAGCAAGGCAAGAGATTAGAAGGAAGCTGGATGTGTTAGTTAAAGCAGCAAATATGCAAAACAATAATTTTATTTGCGTTTTTCAGCCCAGATTGAAGATTAACAATGAGGCAGCAACAGAATCCCTCAAAATATCACTAAAAAACCCTTTGGTTAAAATCATGGTCCAACTAAAGGTTTTAAAAACCAAAATATTCAGTGTTTATTTCTCTTTTTTCTCTCTAGTAAGTTGAATTCGGGAGTTTTTTTGGTCCTTATACAAATGTATTTGTGCATGGATGTAAAAATACATAAATTTCTTGCCCATCTGTGCTGCAGATATCCAAATGCACAGGGACAGACAGCCCTGACCTGTACATGCTCAACAAAATCCCTCTTTTTAACTGTAAAATGTTGCTAAGCATTTGTTCATGTTTTATGGAACACACCGACTTGTCTTGCACTTTTTTCTATTCCCAGTTCTCCTCACTTATATTTATTTAATGTTCTGCTCTCCACTTGTGGCTTCTTTTCTTCCACTGAAAACCATATTCAGCAAAGCCTGCTTTTCTTGAAGCTTTGTCATTATTTCCTGTATTTTAAGATCATTAATCAACTTCTCCACTTTGATACTGACTTTTAGACCTCAAGATTTAACCTGTCATTCCCCTGCCTTATAGTGGTGATAATATCTGGTTTTATGCTTTTTGGGGTTTTTTTGTTATGTTGTTACAGAAAAACTTTTTTTACTGAGATTTAAGGAGGGAATGGATTTGGCATTGCTGGCTTGAATAAAATATAAATTCTTATTTCTGCTTTAATTTAGTATAGTTTTACTGCCTGAACCAGCTATTGGAATATCTGTATTTTCCACACACAAGTAATCATATTATAATTTAATACACAGACTTTACTAAGCAAGATCCACTCCCAGAGAGTCCAAGTGTAATTTCTCTTGTTTATTTCCTTCTGAAAAGTATCAAATTACCAAAAAGACCATCTGGATTTATTCTGGGGTTTTATTATTTAATTATGCTTTAATTACAGGGATAGAGGTTTCAGAAGCACTTCAGGACAAATTATATTTCATAAATTATTTCCCTGAATAGGGACTTTTAGTCTGGGTCTGAGACAGGGCCTGACTTAAGGGTATAAGCTCAGTTTTGATTCATTCAGTAGCACATCTGTGAGAGGAATATTAGAGAAGCCTTAAAGCATCTCAGTGTTCCAGGGCAGAGATGTTTATTAGGGATTTCATAGCCCATCCTTCAAACCAGACCTTAACCAAATTCCCCAAGCTGACAGAAATAATAAAGTTCCAGGGATTCTTACTGAAACACTTTAATATCTAAAGATGAGCCTACCTCTCCTTTCTAAGATCATTTCAGTAAATTAGTATTGAGTTATACAACCTAATGAGGGAAATTAATTTCCTAAAATTACCTTCCGTGAGTGAAAACAGGCATAAGGAATATAATCAGGTTTTTTTTGTTGTTTTTTTTTTTTTTTTTTTTCAGAGGAAAGAGAACCACAGTGAACGGAACAAACTGGGATGTCTGGGATGGAAAAACACTTCATTTTCCTTCCAAAACAATTTTATATAATAATTCTATTTTTATCCTCCTACTGACTTCTATCCAATCTCTTTTCACTTCAAAAAGATCTTATGATTGCACAGATAAAGCTTTTTAGTTTCTTAAGTATCAATTCCATACAACCTACAATAAATCTAAATATTGCCTATTTATGATTTCTTCCAGGATCTTTGAATTTCCTCAGAAATATTTCATCAGATAGGAATTTTCAACATAAATAAAGTGGGACAGATTTTACTCCTTCTGTATTATTAACAACTTCCAAAAGTGCAGTTTTCTGGTTTTATTTGAGGCAGCATCTCCAAATCCAGACTTAAGCATTAATATTAACAGCCAGAATATGACCCCGTTGCATTCAATTCCTGAAGCATCCTTCTATGAATTCATGAAAAGAGATTTTATGGTTTTGAGAGGAAAGAGACAGTTTGAAATGTGAAGGAAAAAAAAAAAAAAAAAAGGCAACACAATGGCAACAACAACCCCCCAACTCCCCAAAATCCAAATAAAACAACCCAAAAACCCAGCGGGATGTTTTTCCCCACTGGACAAGTCTGTCCAGACAAGTTCTTTCCCGACAAAGAATAGGAAGTGCTGCAGGATGCATTCCATGCTGGGCATCCCTCCATGGAGATGGATCAGCTCAGCTTCTCTGGACTCTCCTCTGCCCCAAAGGACATCCCAAATTTCTCAGCTCATGGAATCACCTTCCATAGACCAAGATGTTCCAAACCTCATCCAGCCTGGGATGGGGCAGGGATGGGGCAGCCACAGCTTCTCTGGGCATGCTGTGCCAGGCTCCCACCACCCTCACAGGGAACAATTCCCTCCCAGTATCCCATCTAAACCTCCTCTCTGTCAGCGTGAGGCCATTCCCTGTGTCCTGGCATTCCAGAGCTCTGTAAATCGCTTGCAGCAGGTCCCACGAAGCTCCCAGGAGGGTGGAGAGGGCCACAGGCTCCCAGCACTCCTGGAAGGACACGGCAGTCCTGGTACCACCTTCCGTTGGTTTTAGCAGCTCATGAAAGACCTCAGGCAGTGCAATTCCTGCTCCTTCCTGGGGAAGCCTGCCAGCTGTATTTCCAGGCCAATTATTGCTTCCACAAAGCACTCTAAATCTGTCAGCAAGCACAAGTGTGAAGTGCAGAATAAAAACACCATGAGGATTGTGAGCCACTTGTTACAAGAGGAGTTTCTTCTTGCAGAGGGAGCACTGAGAGTTGGCTTCCCAACAGCAGCACCGCTGCCAAACTCAGGTGTTAAATGCTATTAACACACACCAATGTGTTTGCACTCTTTTCTTTTAAATTGGAAAATAGATGTTTATTCTCTGACACATCTGTGGGATAAACGCTTTTCAAGCTGCTGTGGGAAATCCAGGAAGGTTTGAAGGATTTCTCCCTGGGAGTATGAGCAAAGGGAGATGATGCATTTTATCTACAGGAGTTGCAGTATCTCACTGGATATGGATGCATTTTTATAAAATAAAAGTAAATTATTGAAAGAGTTGCAATGATTTTCCCAAATGCATAAATCCCCACATCTTCTCACATCTTTGACATTATTGCTGGGTATGGAATTATGGAATTATTTAGGCTGGAAAAGTCCTCCAGGATCATTGAGTCCAACCTGTGACTGATCCCAGAGTACTGAGTGTCACGTCCAGGCATTCCTTGGACACCTCCAGGGATGGAGACTTCAACCTCCCTTCCAATGCCTGATCACTGTTTCCATGAATAAATTCTTCCTGATCTCCATCCTGAACCTCCCCTGGCACAGCTTGGGGCCATCTTCTCTTATCTTGCCAATACTGAGTTGTTCTGCTAAAAGGTGGGAAAGCCTCTTGATTTGGATTCTTCATGTGAGGAATCTCCCATGTCAAAGCTTCTCATCCAGGGTGATTTCTTCTCCTCAGACCTGTGATTAAAGGCTGTGTGATGTCACCTCAGTCCCCCAGAGGTGCTCAACCACTGCAGGTGCTTTGGCTGGGCTGGCTTCCCTGGGTGATATTGATTTATCTGAAGCTTCCAGGTTTAACTCCCCTACAAAACCAGCCCTGACCCAGGCTGAAAGCTCTCACAGACTGTCAATATTCTCAATATTCCCCACGTTTTGGCTCCAGGCTCAGTCTCAGGGCTGGGTGCTCTTCCCCAGTGGCTGGAGAGCTATAATTGCCAAAGATTTCCTTGGAGATTCCTCAGGAACCTCCTGTTTCATGGGGTGCAACTTGGGAAGATGTTGTGTGGGAAAAGGAGACAAGATTTTATAATCAGCTGAAAAAAATGACAGGATTGATGGTGACTGTCAAGCTAATTATGGAATGAATCATGTCTGGCTCTGCAGTTATTAGTCAAAGTAATTCATTATTTGCTTAAAAATAACATTAAAATTTAACTAATAAAACCATTTATTGATGGCTGGTCTGACTTTTTTTTTTCCTTTCCCTTGTCTAAATGTCATCCTGGTTAAGAAAACGTGAAAGAAAAAGTCATTAAATCATCTTAGTCATAAAATATCCATCTTTCATCATTTAAATAAATAGAAAAGTGAGACATTATCTGACAGAGATTTAGGCTTATCAGTTATGCAACAAAATATTAGAGGCTTTCTGCAAGGGACTCACAATTAAATAAAACATTATTTTTACTAAAATATTGTCATTATTTAAGGTAAATAACATAAATAAAAGTAAATAAATATCTGGAAATGTTAACTCTCCCCATGTTTTTTTTCCATTTACACACCTCAGCCTTCTTTCCATCCCAGTAACGATTTCTCCCAAACAAAAATTCCTGGTTTTTTTTCTGTTGAACTGCCTTGGTTGTTTGGTAATTTCTGCCTTTCCTGAAGAACTGAGCAGGATTCCAGGGAATCTGGCATGGGGTACAGGAGGGTGACCCCATCTGCACACCCGATCCCCCAAAACTTGCACCTATTGCTTTGTTTCACCATGGCTTCTCCTCAGTAAACCTGCCAGGAGTCCTGGAAAAAACATCTGGATCTGGAGTAGGGTGGAGAAAATAACAGAAGGGGAAGCCAGAAAAACAATGGGAGAGGCAATCAGAAAGTTTGGCATTCCTTCCAAACTGGATCCATCGGGATTTGTGGTGCAGTACTGATTATGTCAGTGTCCTGAAACACAAGGTTAGGAAGAGAAACAGATTTTTTTCTCCAAAGTTAAACTGAGAAAATAAACCAGAAGAGAAGGAAAAGGAGGAAAAAAAAAAACAGGCAGATGCATGGTAGCCCAAAAGGTTCCAGTTGCAGGGCTGGAGCTCGGTGTGGTTGGATGGATTTTGGCTCGGTTTTCACTCATCTGTCCGACGCCTTTACTCAGGAATGAGTGGAGCTCTTCGATTGCTCCTCAGAAAACAAATAAGCTCTGCCTCCAAATGAGTTAAATGGCTCGAAAACTGAGCTCCTCAGATTTTATTAGGGATTGAACAGCTCCAGGTGTACCTAAGCCAAAATCAATGGGAAGATTAGCTTCAGGAGTCTGCCAAGAGATTACGGACAAGGCGGGCATCGAACGGGAGCTGATGGATCCAGAGCCTGAGCACTGTCCCTTGGGATGGGAATGAGCTGCACAGGAGCTGATTCCCACCTTCCACCCAGCTGGAATTCCACACTGAGCACCACCAATCACCCATGGCACAGGGCTGGAATGAGAGGAGCTTTAGGGTCTCTTCAAACCCAAATTTTTCCATGACTCAGTAGGAGAAATTCATTAATCTAAAGCTTTTGCATTAGAGATCCCTTTGTCACACTCCAGATCATTTAAACCTGATAAATTTCCTAAGAACTTCATAAAATCTTATCATAAATCCCAGAATGGTTTGGGTTTGAAGGAACTTAAAACCCACCCAGTTCCACCCCTGCCATGGGACCTTCCATAGACCAGGCTGCTCCAAGCCCCTTCCAACCTAGCCTGGAACACTTTCAGCAATATTTCCAAAAATATAATTCCTGATTAATATAATTCCTGACTAATATAAAATCCACTGAGGAATACCTTTACCAAGGCTGCATTTCCACTCTTGTTGTAGCTTTGGGCATGAGCAAACCTGCAGCCTCTGCACCTGTCTCCCTAAGGGGATTTTTGTGCACCTCCATTGAAATACTTCTTCAATTCCCACATGAAATTCAATTACAATTCCCAAGGATGGGAGAAGTTACAGCCTGCCATTCCATTTGATTTAATATTGATATTTTTCTTTCACTTGCGTGTCAGTCAATGCCCCACATTAGGATGCAAAACTCCCTGAGCATTTTTAGCTATGTAGCAGCGTTTTGATGTATTTTTCAGCACTTTACAAGTCTCGTATTTTCAGATGAAATTGAATTTTTGCCTGTTTTTAATGATCTCATTAATGGCTTGTCAGGTATCTGTGTTTCCACCAGCAGTTTTGCACCTCTCCAGTCCCATCATCCCAGACATTTCCCGTTGATATTGTTTTGTGAAGGCTAATGAGGCTTCACCTCGGAGCAGGAACAATGTGATTCCACACAGACTGAGAAGAGGCTGATCTGACAGATTTGGATGCAGCATGAAGATGCTGAAAATAATTATTTGTAAATGTGTCTGAACTTGTGAAAGCTTCTGTGCTGGCTTTTCCCTCTCTTTCGGGGTCACCTCGGCTGTATCATCGCTCTCCTGGACCTCGGCCTCTCCAGCAGAGATTAAATTCTAATATTCATACAGCAACAATTAAACTCAAGGAATTAAAAACATTTTAAGGCCAGTTCCACATGAAAATGAATCTTTAAATTTTAATATAAGTTTTGACTTAATATAAAGAAAAATTGTCAGTCTGTTCTGTTTTTTCTCCTCATTTATTTTAAATTAGACATATTTAAAATAAAATATAAGAAATTCATTAATAATTTCTTCATACTTATAAAGCATTTCTCTGCTTGTTAAATGTAACAGAACTGCACCTTTATCTTTGCCAGGAGCTACTTCACACAAGGAATTTCTAAGATGATTTCAAAAAATACTTTGCTTTAGATAAAAGGAAATATACAGAGAAGCCAAACTTCTTGCTGTCAGTGAAATTAGCTTGTGCTTATAGTAACCATTAACATTACTGTAAAGAATTATAGGTAAAGTTAAGATTTCAACTTAAATTCCAGAGATGGCACAGCCAGACCTATGTAAGACATCTGGATGAGTATCCTTGCAAAATCCATAGGTTATTTCACCAACATCCTCATGTTCAGTCGATGATCAGACTATAATTTATTCATGATTCAAAGACACAATATTTGAAAAAAACCTAAAACTTCTTCTTACAATAGTGGACTCCAAAAAAAAAAAAAAGTATTTTGGAGCTGTTTCATCTGAGGGCACTCACAATGTCCCCTGCTTTTATCAAATATCTGGGATGTGAAATTTTGTGACAAGAATCCTCCACTGTGGGGGGTGTAAAAGTGAATCATCTCCACAGTTATATTCCAATAAAGGATTTCTGTTCACCCATCAAACATCTGAGAACTCCCCAAATTAACTCCAAAAAGCAATGTGCCCTATCAGGGCTCTGCTTTGTTTTCAGCATTTAAAACAATGTCCCAAGGTTTTGTTTGAAGGATTCACACTTCCAAAGGGAGCAGCTCTGCTCCGGTGCCTCACCCACTCCTGTTTTCCCCAGACTCCCAAAGACATCAAAGGCAAGGTGGCTTTGTTCAGAATGGAGGTGTTTTCACAGGGTTAAAGAGAGATACCAAACTCTTCCGTGTGCTGATCCTCTCCAAAGATTTAATCCACTCTGAAGATAACAAACACTTAAAAAAGGAAGGAACAACAAGATGGAAAAGGAACATTCAGCACCATTTTTAAGTGGCTTCTCTGAAACATTATGGTGGCCATACCTCCATAGATCCATATGGAAGTTCAAACATCCCAATCCTAAAAATTGGAGCCTGACATGGCTCCTTCTCCAACACAGCTCCATCCTTCATGCAGGTCCATCCCTGACTTGGACCCTTCCTTTCCCATCCCTGCCACAGGCCTGTCCCTGCCCCATCCCTGTCCCTGCCCCATCCCTGTCCCAGCTCCATCCCTGTCGGCTGAGGGTTGTTTTCCCCTCTCTGAGGCCTCACTCTGCCGCAGTGCTCTACTTTCCTCTTCTGCTTTGCTAAAGTTTAGGTTAAAAAACCCACCCAGCAAAAACCCTCAAGTGCCTCAACAACAAACCCATGAACAAAGAATCAAGTGACTACTTTTAACATGGGATTGAATGTTCTTAAGCAGTTCTGGAAAATAAATAAGACTCAAATCCTGTAATTCATTCTTCTATATCTGAGGCAATAGAATGTGTATTTTTTGAAGGTTGGCTTTTTGCTTCCAATAGCTTTGTAATAGTCTTATCCAAAAGATGAACTGCAAATGATTTTTCTTTTTTTCCTTGGTTTTTTTTTTTTTGGCATAAGGTTCTTTTCTCTCTTGGAAACAAAGATTTAAAGAACAGAGATTTTGTTTTAAGATCTACAGCAAATAGGCCTTAGGTTTGATTATTTACATTTGAATATTAGAAGACTTTAAATAATCTGCCTGTGAAAGACAAATAAATTAAGTCTTCAGAACTGAGAGAACAGAGTTTTAATCGTGTTTTCTGAGAGGAAAAGGATAAACTCTAAAATGTAGGTTATTACTGCTCTCTGAAATATCATTGCAGTTGCAGAGTGAGAAGACAGAATGATCTGAAAACTGTTTGGGCATTTGAAAAAAAAGTTTAAAATATTCAAAGTACCAGAGAAACTGAAGGTTTGTAATAAACACAGCATGTTCTGGGGAGGAAGGATGATATAATTGTTGGGACGAGTCCCATAATTATAGGACATGGCCATAACAGGCAACAGAGGAATTAAAATCAGTTTAACACAGATTATTTGGATTATATTTGTTTCATATACACTTATATACTGGTTTTATACACTGTCCTAAACTCATAAGAAATTGTAGACCAAAAAACAGTTCATCCTTTGAATTCAAAATTCAATCCTGACTATCCAAGCAGTTGGTTTAAGTCAGTGGTTATGGATATTGCTCTACCACGGGTCTAATTCCCACATCCCACATGGAGAACTTCACCAGTTTTAGTGGCTTTGCATCAGTGTAGGTCTAAAATCCACCCACAAAACAAGGCAGTGGGAACAGTTCCAATGACAGGACATCTGGATCATCTCTGCATAACAACATTTCCCACTGTCTTAGTGCTGACCAGCTCCACAGAGGTGCTTTTGGGGATGTCAGTGCTACAGGATTCACTTCTGCTCTCCACTCTCACTCCTGTGCTTCGTCAGCCTGGCTAGGATTTAATGGGAGTTCTTATTGCAGCACCAGAGAACCCAATTATGCAAAATGAAGCTGTTGGTAACTGGGCCATTCCTCCATGGGAAGTCTCGATTTTATGGACTGGAAATGGAGATGGAGAAATGGTAAAATCTTATTTACAGAGCAGATCCCTCCCTGGTCAGTTAGAGCAGCAGAGTCTTCCAAGAATATTTGCAAACTGATGATACCAAGGATTTATTAATTATTTCAAACAGGGAGTGCAATATTCTGTCAAAATAATTTTTGGCTGTTGCATTGGGATGTCTTAAATCTTGGACATCATGGCTTTGCTTTAAAAATCATTTTTGCTCTTTAAATAACTGACAAAATGATTTTTGGGTAGAACAGCCTGAGATATCCAAGATTTATGCGGCTCAAGAGCTCAAAATTAGTTCTGTCCCAAAATTAGTAATCTTCTGTCCCTACTTAACAAAACCTTCTTTGAGTTTGCTAATAAGGAAAGATTTCAGGACAAAGTATCCAAAAATCCAAACACTTGTAATACTCTCAGTCGTGACCACAAAAGCAAATGTAAAAACTTGACAAATCCTACCTCAGAGGAATCCATCATGTTCCAGGAGAAACAATACCCAGCGATCAGTAATGTTGTTTGACATTATTCGTTGAAGAAAAGGAAATTTGTAAAGGGATTCATGGGAATTAGAACCAAAATCTGAAAATCAAATAAGATTTGATGGTGAAGCTCCCATACAGAAGTTACAAAATGCTCCTGCAGCTTAAGTCTGTTAGAATGCATTATATAAGGACATATAAAATCAGCTATAATCTGTATAAATACAGTGCCTGCAGCTTTGTTCATGGAGTAGGGACATGAGGAATTACATCTCTTCCTAGGGAAGTTCCCCAGCCAGGAATTTGCCTCCAAAATTGAAGACAAAATACGTGATAGGAGTACAGAAAGCAAGAAAATAAAGGCCAGAAGGATGATGAAGTGCTCAGAGTGCATCAGCACCCTGGCCTCTCTTTTACATGTAAATATTGTAGCAAATACAGATTTTAAGATTTCTGGGAGAAGTTAAAAAAGTAGATTTGCACATGAGCAAAGATGACTGATTTAATGACGGAGTATTTTTTAGGTGCACATGGGAGCTGTTGTCACAGTGTGATCCTGGCAGGAGTCAGACCTGGAAGAATAAATGACAAAAATAAGATTTCAGAGATGTACCAGCTGTTAACAGCATAAGAAACAAATCAACCTATAGATGAAACAATTTAAAATAGAAAACCTGGCTGAGAAATTCATAGGACTAAATTCCATGCTCCATAAAATGGACTGGGAAAGGCATTATCAGCTGGTTTTTCAGTGGCTAAGATAACCCTTATCACAAAAGATGTGATATGGACAAGACTTACGTGTGGAAGCAGATATCAGAAACCTACCATGGAAACAGCAAGAGAAGCCTGAATATCTGAAAAGTTTTGATTTATGTCTCTTTTTACTGTTCCTCCTTCTTTGCATTCAGTTTCTGAATAAAAACATTTTGATTTCAGCCAGCACAGACACCGTGCTGAACTTTACCTCGCAAGAAATCTCTGCAACTTGAACGTGTCCCAACATCCTTTTAGTGCATTTCCACTTTCCCTGAAAACACCGTCAATTGTTCCATTGATTCCGAAAGCCCTCGGATCAGCCCCGTGGGAATGGGAGATAAATGTGTTGCACGTTCCAGAGAGAATCCTTAAAAAGAGGCTGCAGGAAGATGAATGCCTTCACAGCCATTGTTTCCACAGTGCCAATAAAAAATGGGAAGGAGAAGGGAATTCGACTCCAGACGATCTATCCTTCAAAAAATCCCTGGGAAAGTGCTGCACTCTTCTTAATGGTGTGTGTGGAAGAGGTTTTACAGGGATTTCTGTGAACCAGAGAAAAGTTTGATAAGGGGATCCATGTTTACCCCTGAAAGAATTTTTTACCAAGGTCGTTGACATAGAAACCAAGAGAGAAGGATAAATAAGAGAAACCTGCAATTGCCTGTTCCAATGAGCATTTTGTTTGTCTCTCGTGACCAATGAGTAAAGTGTAAACTTATGAGCTTTGTAAGAATGAATAAAAAGCATGCATGCCATAATAAAAACTGTTTGAAACCTTCTGAAAATGGAGTGTGCTGCTTTGTATTGTCTCCATCTCAACTGCGACAGGTGTGGATATTTCTTCCACTCAAGGAAGAGTGTATGGATCAAGGAGGTTGTGGTTGTCCCATCCCTGGAAGTGTCCAAGGCCAGCTTGGAGCAATCCAGTCTAGGAAGGTGTCCCTGCCCATGACAGGGGTGAAACTGGAAGGGATTTAATGTCCCTTCCAATCCAAACCAGTCTGGAATTCTGGTTTTTGTAAGGCTTTTTCATCAAGTGTTTGCTGCTGATCCAATCAGGCAGCACAAGGTGACTCAGAGCTGGCAGGTCACAAAGAAGTAGCAGAGCACAAACAGCAAGTGCTTATTTCAAATTAGTTCTGGTCAATATAAGGACTTAAAGATTTACCCAAGACAATTGTCAGATAATTTCAAATAATGGGGGTATCTGAGAAAACTGGTCTCTGCTGGTGGATGTTCTCTGAAATCACATTGATCCAATGACTTATGAATTATTTATTCAGCTGTGCCCTTAACCCAAAAAGTGGGAATTATTGATTTCACTTCATATATCATATCACGGAATCCAAATAAAGGGAAAAATACCATGAAAAATGGCAGGGAAACAGCCCCTCAAGCCTGTGTTTATCTGTCCTGTAACAGAGAAAGGTGGAGAGTTTGCAACAGCAAATTTAGGGAGTGATTCTGACTTCGGTGGCATCTGCAAAACACCATAAAGAGGATTTTTCTTTAGATTTTGAACAGCAGAAAAATACTTTTTGATTCAAATTGAAAATAAAAATATTTGACTTTGATTTCAAACAGAACCACTGTTTTTAAACTAAAGCTTCAACATTCAAAGAGAACAATGAAATGTTTGTGTCATTGGATTAACAGGCATGGTCTGGGAAAAAACAATCAAACTTTAAAGAGAATTTCTGAGGAAGAGCTGCAAATGTTTGTTTTTAGCACTGGCTTCCACAGAGAACAGTAGAAAAGGACAGGAAGAAACAACAATGCCATAAGTTACAGGCCAAAAAAGTAATAAATATTAATTCCTTCTCATTAATACATGATTACAAAGAAAACACCATGGAGTGGTGGACACCACCTTTGTGAGGAGGCACAGAATGAGCCTTAAGCCCTTGGAATAAAACAGCCAGAGATTTCCCATGGGCTTCCTAGTCCATGAATCCTTCCCTGCTCATCCCCATCCAGATTTTTCATGTCTTCATTGGACTTGGTGACAACAGGAAGCTCACGAGGCTCTAAAGTTGTGTCATTAAAAAAACGGATTGCAAGGACAAAGCTCGGCATCACTGTGCCCTGAACAGCTTCAGATCCCAACAGCTTCCAAAAAAAATCTGGCTTAGAAACTGTATTCCCATGTCCCACGAAGGAAAATACTCACTTTTAGTTAGGCGACTTCTTTTGACTCCAGTGAAAATCACAAAACCTGTGAGAAACACTTGGACTTTTATTTTTCACGGCTTCAGGCAGCAAAATTTGGGAAACACAACTGCAAAAGTATCTCCAGCTGTTGGAAAATAGAAGAAAAAGATATTAAGGAAAAGCATTGTTCAATATTTTGGGGTTTTTTTTGTCAAATGTTTTCATTGTGTTGTAAATTAATACTTTTAATAATTCAAATAAAGTCTCAAAGTACTGAAGGGAGGAGACAGCTTTGAGGACACCTTGCCAAAATTTGCTAAATTCCTCATAAATTTAGTGTTTATTAAAAGATAGTTCATAACCTACAATAAATACAGGGCTTAAAAATAAAAAGCCTGCATGGGGATGTCACATCTAGGGAATGGAACATCTCTTCCTACACTGTATTTCAATGAACTATGGGAGAAGATTTCAGTATTTTATTCTTTGTCCATGTGGAAACCCAGGGCACTGGGAATATTTCTCTGTCTGCTCTGGGGTGTCCTGACCCCCAGGGGAGCACTGACTTTGACCCTCATTCATGGAGAAAACTTCCAAAGCCGCAAGGGAAACCAGAAACCACACAAGTGTGAGATTGTAGAGAGTAGTTTAGTGTGTCACATGGGTGAGAAATTTAGGTTTTAGGATTTTTAGTATGTTATAGATGGGTTCAAGATGGAGGATATAGGGTGTTGTCTCGAATTCCCTTCTTCTTTCTTCTTCTTCCTCTTTTTTCTCAGGTTTAGGTGGTACCTTGTAATTGGGTAGAAAAATCCGCATTGCGGGTCTTTAGGGGTCAGTTATTGGGTTAGAAAGGGAAATAATTTAGGTGTCACTTCTTAATTCAGTAGCTTAGTTTTTGATTAGACTTTAAAAGCCTTGTAACAAGAGATTGTTGGCCATTTTTGTGCTGCTTTTCCTGCATGCAGAGTCTGGTGCAGACAGCATGTTGAAGTTTTGATATGATAACAATAAACAGAAGCTGAAAACCAAAAAAGTCCAATGCGTCTCTGGTTCCTGATAGAGAACTGTTTCAAGAGAGTCTCCCCTACCAGGGGAGCCCCCAAAAAGTTGCTCAACTTGAGGCCTGCAAACTCACAGTCCCCTTCCCTGCTCTGGTGTAAAATCCATCCTGCGAGGGCCAAAAATAAAAAAAAAAAAAAAAAAAAAACCGAAAAAAATCAATACATATATTTCTTCTTTCAAATCACAGTTGGCAAATTAGATCCACATTTCTTTGGGAGAAATTGCTTCAGCACAAATCATCTCTATCAAATGAGATTTCAGATATCTTGTGTTTCCAAGGTTTTCGTGGCAGCTTATATAATACAGTTACTCTATAGGAAGAGTTATCCCCTGTCCTGGATTTGTTGACATAATCTTAGCATCATATTTCACATTTTGGGAGATATTTTGACTGCATGTGCTTAGCTGGTGCACTTTGGGGATTTCTGAGGTTGGATTTGCCATGGAAACATCATTGACTGATGGCCAAATTTTCCAAAGAGAGGCACAAAAATAGTTCCATTTTCCACAGCTGATGGACAGCGGGACAGGAGGAATTTTAACCAATCTCCCTGTGGAGGTGGACACATCAGAAAACCACTGGAAAAATGCTGATTATTTCACCTGTGGAGTGGAATTGCCTCACAGAGAACATTTGGTGCTGCCCCACTTGCCAGGGACACCTGGGAAGTGTCAGGGTGACAGCAGGGAGGCAGCACAAAAGAGCAGGCAAAGCCCCACTGAGGTCACTGCCAACGGGATCATGCAGGAGTGGATGAATAATTTAATATCAGGTATTGTTTGGAATGTATTGTCCTGTGGTGTGACATCATTCTCCGCAGGATTGGGAGCACACAGCGTTTTACAGATTTACATCTCAAACACACTTCTTTTTCTTTTGCCACGTGGGCAGGAAGGCCCCACCCAGGACAATCAAACTTCAAAATGCTTTTGGTAATTGATAAAATGTGATCATTGATTTTTGGGACCCTCACCTGCAGAGCTGGGATCCCCAGCACAGGAGCTGCTGCAGAGAGCCCAGAGGAGGCACCAGGATGAGCAGAGGCATGGAACAGCTCTGCTGGGAGGAAAGGCTGGAGAACTGGAATTGCTCATCTGGGCAGGAGAAGCTTTGGGCTGAGCTCAGGGTGGCCTTGCAGTGCCTGAAGGAGCTGCAGGAGAGATGGAGAGAGACAACTGACAAGGGCTGGAGGGACAGGACCCAGGGAATGGCTCCCACTGCCAGAGGGCAAGGCTGGATGGGATTTTGGGAAATAGGAATTGTTCCCTGGCGGGGTGGGGAGGGGCTGGGTTGGGATTCCCAGAGAAGCTGTGGCTGCTCCTGGATCACTGGCAGAGCCCAAGGCCAGGGTGGACACTGGGGCTTGGATCACCCTGGGATGGTGGAAGGTGTCCCTGCCCATGGCAGGGGGTGAAAGAAGATGACATTTAAGGATCCTTCCACCCCAAACCATTTATGATTCTAGGAAGAAAAACACAAACTTTTCAGTTTCAGTCCCACTCCAGAGTTTGTGGATCCCTCTGGGCTCCGCCAGAGTTGCTCACTTCCAGCTTTTCCCTCAAAGACCTGGAATTTCCAAGTGCCAGCTGAAGGCTCCACAACCATCTGCTGTTGGGACAAAGCAGCAGGAGAGGCACTGAAATTTCAAATTTTAATATTTTACCATTTATTTCCTTTCTGTGAAGAAATGAAATTTCACGGAATTGCAAATTAATGGAATTTTGTCTGCACAAAGACAGCAGGATTTGAATTTTTTTTCCAGATTGTCAGAAACAGAAAAGAAAGCCTTTTTCTCCTAAAACAGGAATTACCACTGAGTAGAAATAAACACATTTTACAATTTATGATGCACCAGTGTTCAGGCTTCCGAATCAAAACATTGCTGTTTGGAGCTGTGCCTTCCTTCACCTCCTTTTAAATCTCTTTTGTAGCACAAATTCCTTTCTTTTCTCTCTTACAGGTGGAACAGGGGCTGATAGCAAAAAATTAATCTATTCAACAGCAGCAGAATTTGTCAAAGCTTGATCTATGGCTCACTCTGCCTCTAAAAAACAGCTTTTCATAGAAAGTTGATGTGTTTTTTTCATTACTGAGGCAGCTCTCTATTTAATAACAGCGTTCCAACACGTGCTATTGATCCATGTATTGGAACAATTCTTACAGTTCAGGCTGGCCTGTGCATTTATTAAACATTTACTGGCATTTTCTCCAAGGTCAAGGCCATGCATGTGCCTGGATAAAGCCAATAAAACATAAGGGGCATGTTCTGTATGCTTCTATATTATTTAAAACTGAGAAATACTTGAATCACAGAAATACAGATGTAGAGAGCAAACGGATGCATTTAAACCACATTTCGTTTGGGTTCATGCAATGAATCTGGACTTAAATTCAGATGCAAAATTTGAAGACCAAATAAAACTGAAATATCTGATTGGCTTCAGCCTGGCTACTCTGGATCCACCCATGCTGCTGAGAGGAGAATCTCCCCAGGTGAAGACAACTCCACGCCCAGTGAAAGATTTAAGGGTCTCAGTTTTGAACAAATCAGCACTAAATATGATGGGAGATCTGGGAAGCAAAACTCCTCCCTGAAGGACAGAGAATCACAAAATCACAGGAGGGTTGGGCGGGAAAGGACCTTAAAATCATCCAATTCCACCTCCTGCCATGGGCAGGGACAATTTCCACTGTCCCAGGGCACTCCAAGTCCTGTGCTGCCTGGCCTTGGGCACTTCCAGGGATCCAGGGCAGCCACAGCTGCTCTGGGCACCTCCCTACCCTCAAAGGGTGGAATTTCTTCCCAGTATCCAATCAAAACCTCCCCTCCTTTATCTTAAGGCCATTTCCCCTTGTCCTATCACCCTTTGGAGCACCTTCTATGTCCTCTCCTGGGAGCTCTGGATGTTCCTGTTCTCATTTCTGGATCTCATTCCCTGCTGAGCATTCCAGTCCTTTCCTGGGCTGCGCACTCAGTCTATAAATCTGGTCTGGTTTTATTGACAGGATCTGCAAAGCTGGAACACAGAGATTGTTCAAAGCCACCTTCCACCCACCTCATCCTGAATATGGAATGATTTTCATAGGAAAAAACTCCTCAGGATTTCACAGAGCAGCCTGGCAGTGTTTCCTTGTTCTTGTAAACAATTTTTGAGGCGTGTGAAGAGCTGCAAATGGCTCTGCTGTGAATCAATACTCTCAGGTATAAAAGGAGGCATTGTCACAGGATAATATCTCTGCTTTTCCCTGGCTTTTTTTCAATACTGGCAAAACAAACACTCAGCTTGAAAATAATTCTTACAATATTTTGGATTGCCACTTGCTTGACAAATACGAGCAAGTCAAAACAAGAGGGATTTGCCATGGCAGAACAGCTCCAGAACTAAACACGAGCCATGTCCTTCCCAGTGCTTTGGGTGCTGGGCAATCAGCTCCTAAGCAGGGGAAAATTGTCCTGGGGATGTTCCAGGTGCCACACTGGATATAAACATCCAGGTTGGAGACAATGAGAATCCCTGCTAAGTGAGAAAACCCCTCAGTTAGGGAAGGACCTTGAGATGCTCGAGTGTATCCAGAGGGGGCAACGAGGCTGGAGAGGGGCTGGGAACACAAACCCTGGGAGCTGGGGGTTCTCAACCTGGAGAAAAGGAGACTCAGGGGTGACCTCATCACTCTCTGCAGCTCCTGAAAGGTGGCTGTGGCCAGGTGGGGTTGGGCTCTTTCTCCAGGAACTGACAGAACCAGAGGACACAGCCTGGAGCTGCACCAAGGGAAATACAGGTTGGATATTAGGAAAAAGTTTTCACAGAAACAGTGATAAAGTTCTGGAATAGAGTGAAAAAGTTCTGGAATGGCTGCCCCCAGGAGGTGGTGGAGTCACCATCCCTGGAGGTGTTTAACAAAGCCTGGGTGTGGCACTGGGTGCCAGGGTTCAGTTGAGGAGATGGGGCTGGGTTGGACTCGATGATCTTGAAGGTCCCTTCCAACCCAAGGATTCCGTGATTCTGTGAAAACATCTTGTGATGTTTATGGAACTTAAGAGGGATCAATATCCCAAAGCTTTGTTAAAGGACTGCATTTCCTGTAATGATTCAAAGTCCCTCCCACCAATTTCCCAGGAAGAAACAATACCATAAGTTACAGCCCAAAAAAGTAACTTATGGAGTTATGGACAACTTATTACTTATGGACAACAGGTCTGGAGCCTGTTGTCCCTTTGGCGTGGCTCTTCCAGAGGGAATTTACAGGCTCTGCTTCTTCCACTGCCTTTTTTCCCCCCCAAGATTTATGTTTAATTTTGGTCTATCAGTTTTTTCCTTGTCCCGTAACTCCTTCCAAAACGGAACAGATTACTTCAAAATCAAAGTGCAATCTAAGAGTTCAGTCTGGTGCACTAAATGACATTTCCCACAGGGAAAGTTGATGGCCTTTCATGATTAATAAATTAATTGGGAAATAAACAAAAAAAGACAAGGGAAATGGATGCAAGTCTCAGAGTTGAGAAGATTTAACCATGAGGGTAACAAGGAATCAAAGCAGGAACCATAAAAATGTAGAAAAATAGGATAATACTGCTGCAAGAAGTCTCAGATATTAAAATATTTTTAAATTGTCCTTCAGTGCAAAAGCAACTTAAAGAAAATGCTTAACCAAATTCATCTGCACAGGGTCATTTTTAAATGGTTTAAAATGTTACTAAAACAGACAAACCCAGGCACAAAAGAATGTCTGTAATTTTAGCAGATAATTATCAACTGCACTAATTAAGTCGCTTTAATTGACTCAATCCAAGTCAAGAGACAATTCATGTGAATTTTGCTGCAAGACTCAGCAATCATCATTTCCACAAAGTAACTTTTAAATGAGTTATCCTGCAGCTTTTATTGCTCCCAGTCCATGATTTAGAGATGCCCAGGGCCATGGATCACTGCTGGGGCACTGAAGGTAACCAGGAAAAGTTTGGTCACTGCTCCGACACCTTCCCTGGAAACTTTGGAGGGCCCCAAGACTGTGGAAGATAAAGAAAATAAATGGGAACAGAGGGAATATATTTTCTGCTTTATTACTTTATTAAGCTTTCTAAATTTTTGAGTACTTTTAAAATATCAAACCATATCTTCAGGCTTTCCCCTGAAGAATTCCTTTTTTTTCTGCCCTTCTTAATTAAGAGATGGAATATTAAAAATTCATTTAAAGGCACAAAACCAGAATGTTTTAATTTCTGCAGCCATTGCTTCTAAAAAAATAATTTCTCTACCTTGAAACTTGACCTAATCTTATTACTGAAAGTGGGCAGCTTAAAATCATGGAATGGCTTGGGCTAGAAGGGACATTAAGGATCATCCAGTGCCACCCTTGCCATGGGCAGGGAAACCTTCCACCATCCCAGATGTCTCCAAGCCCCAGTGTCCAACCTGGCCTTGGCCGCTGCCAGAGATCCAGGGGCAGCCACAGCTGCTCTGGGCACCCTGTGCCAGGGCCTGCCCACCCTCACAAGGAGGAATTCCTTCCCAATATCCCATCCATCCCTGCCCTCTGGCAGTGGGAATCCATTCCCACTTACCCACGAACAATAAAACTCCATCAAAAAAAATCAATTAACCAACGGCATCCCCACACACCAAACTTCGGATAAGTGAAGACAGTTCTGGAACAGGAAGTATCAAGGTCTCTCATTTTCTGTTGCCTCATGGTCTAGTGGAATTCCCTGGGATATTGGGAAAGAATTCCTGGCTGGGAGGGTGGGGAGGTGCCCAGAGCAGCTGGGGCTGCCCCTGGATCCCTGGCAGTGCCCAAGGCCAGGTTGGACAGGGCTTGGAGCAGCCTGGGATGGTGGAAGGTGTCCCTGCCATGGCAGGGGTGGAATTTGATGAGCTTTAAGTTCCCTCCCAACCCAAACCAGTCTGGGCTTCTGGGATTCATCCTCACAACATCTTCATTTGCATTTGAAGCCTGACTAGAGCAATTAGTGCTTGTCCTTCCCATGAAATCCCTGCATGGATTTGCAGCCTGGTGTTTTATTGCCATTTCTTCCCTCCAACCTGAATGCTTTCAGCATTCCTGGCAGCCAGCAGCATAAACCTCTCACTCTTTTATTTGCACTCCCCAGCTCTCTTATTTATCTTTCTTTTTAGAAATTCCAGGCTCAGGAGTTTAACAGAGCATTATAAAGTTCCCTTCCCAGGTCATCATTGAAAGGACCTTGTTTTCTCATTTATAGCCAGTGTTTTACAAGGGATCAAAACCTCCAAATTGAGAATATAAAGATCTTACCTAAAGATGTATAAAAAGCTTTGTACTAAAGGAACAACTTTAAGGCTATTTTAACTCAAACAAATGAAAAATCTGGACTAAAAGTGCAAATATGTAAATGTAGCTCAGTTATTTTTGAATCTTTGAACTTTTACTGTCACTGCCTTAGAAATTGTTTAAACATTTATTTCTGGTGCAGTCTCCTCTAAAAGATAGAAAAACTAAACTATAGCTATAATTTGTTCTCACCTTTTAAATTCTTTCTTCCTGAAGATATCCCAGAAAAATGTTTGTGGCCAACATTCTGTGGTAGGTTTAACTCATCCTCTTCTAAATAAATAAAATAAGGGAATACATTCATCTGAAATCTACGTGTCCATCCCTGAAGAATGTTTCTCTGTTCAACCCCACAACATTCATTCTCCTCAACAACTTCTTCTGTGGGGGAAAACAAAAATATGAAATTAAACTCACCATTTCTAACATAAAGGCCTGCATCTCTCTTGGTTTCTCCTTTAAATATGGTGTTAGAATTTATAAGGGACAAGACTGACAGTGCTAACACCACGTTCTCCTTTTTATTTACTGGTTTTGGGAAGGGAAAGTCACAGTTCTAGTCAGCTGGGAGCTTGGCAGAGCAGTTTCTGGTTTGAAAATCAACACATAAATAAGTAAATAAATCAAAGCACTGTCCAGATTTGAAATCCAGCTGTCAGGGGTGATGTTTTAGTACCACACCTGTGAAGTTTTACAACCTTTCCCTTTTTTTAACCTTATTTCTCCCCGTTCAGCCCAGGTGAGTGAGCACAGAGCAGCAGGTGATGCTTTTCTCAGCACGAGGAGCTGCACAGAAAAGAGAAGAAAAAACCCTAAAACCACAGGGAACAACTGCAACACAAAACTGAACTCAGCCAGCCAGGAAAATTACTGAAACAACGAGAACATGCAACAACTACAAGGAGAAATAAAGAGGGATAAATAAATATAGGCAGCACAATGCCAGAGTTTTAAAGTTCTAATGAGGGCAGTCATTGAAAATTGATTTTCCCCTCTGTGCTTTTTTTTGATGTGAATTCCAGCCATTTGTTCCCTCGGTGGTTTATGGAAGGAAATCATTATATTTGAGGAGAAGGCCAGGGCCTTTGCTTGGAGGGGTGGGCTCTGCAGTGGGATGGCTTTGGCACCTTGGGGATGGTGGCAAACCCAAAAGTCTCGGACTGCTGCAGAGTTTGAAAGGTGCCAAGAGGAGCTGGAGGCTGGAAAAGGCTCCAGGAGCTGCTGGATTTTGGCAGAGGTAAAAAATGTGGAATAACACTCGTGGAAAGGGAAACCCAGCAAAGAGACAACACCTGTGGGAGAAAGTGTCTCCCTTTGCATGAAAAATTAAGATATTATATGGCCCCATCATGCACGTTCCAGCTCTTTCTACCAGATATTCTTGGGGAATTATTAAAACTGCCTCATACCCGAAAAAATATGATTTAAAATCAGAAAGAACTGACAGAAGCTCCCTCCCTTCATCCCCAGAGACTCAGGCTGGGGTTTCAGCAACACATCCAACACTGGCCCACACACCACTCCCCCCAGACACTTGTTCCCAGCCAGGAATAAAGATTTGCAGATTTCCAAAGAAATCACATTTTCCCTTTCCCGAGCACAATCCAGACCACCAGATCTGAGGGTTGGACGCGCCCCCTTCAGCAGCCAGCTGCACAGGAGTCCCTCTGCTCCAAGAGCATGAATAATATCAATAATTTTGGCTGCTCAGCATGAATAATATCAATAAATTGGGCTGCTCGGCACAGCCCTGTGGCAGCTCACACGCTGCTAGGGTCAATAACAAAGATTTCCTCTAATAGGGCTGGGATAGGGCAGGAGCACAGAGCCAGAGCAAAGCATTCACACCAACAGAGCCCTTTGAGCAGCTCTGAAGTAACAAAATGCAGAACGGGTCTGTTTTCCCACATGAAGCAAAAGGAATGCAGAAATATTAAGCCAAAGATGTGAAAAACGTTGATTATTGTTATTTGCTGGTTGGGCTTGACTCATTCTCTCAAAGCAGCACCAGCTCTCTTTCCCATCCACATGTCTACACACACCTGTACTCAGAAATCCATATTTACTAACTTTTTGGGTTCTGACCCACAGACCAAAATTATTCCTCTGCCTCTCCAATAACCAGAGTACAAAGAAGGAAACAGGATTTTGCCAAGGCACAGCAATTCCAGCCCACTGCTCTTTGCTGCTTTTCAGCTGGATGTCACTTCAGATTACCAACTGCTGCCCAACGTGCAACACAAGCCCAACAGACCCATTTCTGTGCTTTTTTCATAATTCTGCATGTACTGACACTGGGTAAATAAGACAGGTAATGTTCTAATATAATTACGGTGACATAAATCAGAAAAAATTAATCTTTCTTCTTCACTAGCAATCAAATCACATTCTGAGCTGCAATAAACCTTTAGGGTAAATACTTAAAGACTGAAGGATGAGTTAAGAGTGTAAAATTTGGCTAAGTAATGAGTAAATAGGTGCATAAACTGCCTATAAATGATGAATGAGCTGAAGTGGGGGAAAATGATGTAGAGTAACATAAGGAAGCACAGCTAAAAGGGAAATAGCTCCTTGACAGTGACATATTAGATTGTGAAATTAGATTATGATATTGGATTGTCTCTCAAAGGAAGAAGGAAAAACATTATCATTTAGATTACTTAAGGTATGGTTGGAGAAAATACCCCAAAAGCTCAAGCATGCAGCTTTATTGGGTATTTATGGGATATTTTATCCCAGGATCTGAGGGGACAATCTGGAAATGGTGGCAGAGTCATGTCTCTAGTTTCCCTGCCATGGACACCAAAGGGATGATACAAATAGATGATACAACTCAATTCAAAATATATCATTTATACAATAATCTAAATATTCACATTGTATAAATAACTCTGTGCAGAGGAAAGGCTCCTCAAGCCCAGCTTATTGAGATTCCAAGTACACCAGACTTCATTCTCTTCACAGGAACAAAAATATTTTGAGGCCAATTTGCATTTCATAGCCAGGGGCATCATTTGCAGGTGACTGAACAATCAATTAAAACAGCTTGAGTAGGTTTTTCTGTACAGTTTTGGTTTTTTTGTTTTTTTTGTTTTTTTTTCCCACAGAACCAGGTCATTGCTGCTCATTCACATGGTTTGGGGCATTTCAGACATTAATAACACCAAGTTCTCCTCAAGATTTCTTGTGCTGACGTATGGATTTACATTTTATTTTCCCCAAGCTGGTGGAGAACTGAACCCACCCCTTCCACCACCCCCAGACATTGATCAGCCTCAGCAGGGTTATGGATCTGTGCTGCTGCAACTGTTCTTCACTAATTAAAATTTATAATTTCAGTGCAGACCAGAAAGCCATCACAAAAAGCACCAGTGGTGACTCCGTAGCCTTTTACTTTGGATAAAATAAAAAACAAGTCTTTGAGAGTGGGGAAAAAAGTGGGGGAAAACCTTTCTGGTTTGCTCAGGAAGGGCAGGGATGGCCCAGTCCTGGAAATACTCAAGGCCAGGTTGGATGGGGCTTGGAGCAACCTGGGCTAGTGGAAGGTGTCCCTGCCCATGGAGGGAGTGGAATGGGATGGGCTTTAATATTCCCTTCCTACCCAAACCATTCCAGGAGCCTGAGGCAGTGAACAGAATGGATTTGGAAGTCTGTATGGATTTTGGGATAACCCTGCTTACCTTGCACTGGTTCAAAAGCAATCAGCTCTTGGTCCACATGTTTTTTATAAAATTTTTTACAGTTTCTCTCAGTTTGTGTGTTTTGATCAAGTACAGCCTCATCCCAGGAACACTGTCAGCCTTCAGAATTTTGTCATGCAGATACACTGCTTTATTGATTTGAATTTAATAATTAAAGCCTCATCCTTGCATTTACAAAATATAATTTTTTAAAGCCTCATTATTTAATTATGTCATCTATTGCTCTGGTAAAGCAATCAAGGCAATCATTGGCCACTCGGATAGGTAAGGACATGTCCAAAACTACTCCTTTCACAGTTCATGAGGGAAAAAAAGCTGGAAGTGAGAATATTTCTGCAAATCAAACATCTCAGTTAAAAATGCCACTCTGTATCAACTGATACATTTTATTCTGGATCTGACAAGTTTAAGTAAGATTTGTATGTCTGTTGAGTCATGTTTGAAACCCAAATCAATTTAGAAGCAGCAAAAAATCCAATTGCTGTCCTTTGCAGAATGTCAGAGTATCACCCTTCTGCAACCATGCTGCCAGAAAAAATAAGGGAGAAAAGGTAAAGAAATGGGAATTTCAAATGGTCCATAGATTTTTTTTTTTTACAGGACAGGATAAGTGAGAATGGCTTCAAACCAAAAGAGAGCAGGGTTAGATGGGATATTAGGAAGAAACTGTTCCCTGTGAGGGTGGGGAGGGACTGGCACAAGTTGCCCATCCCTGGAAGTGTCCAAGGCCAGGCTGGACAGGGCTTGGAGCAGCCTGGAGGGTGGGAAGTGCTCCTGCCCATGGCAGGGGGTGGTTATTTATTCAGATTATGGGGTGTTTTTCTGTTTAAAACAGATTTTTTTAATTTCTACAGCTTCTACATTTGCAGTCTCACAACAGCCTCATGAACTTCAACTGAGTACACAAGTGTAGGAGGGAAACAGGGCAGGAAAAAGGGAAAAAAAAAACTCTAGGAAATTACTTAAAATTTGAGTAAATCTAAGTGAGGGCTGAAAACCTGAATGCATTTCACAACCTCTGTTCACCAGAATAGGAAGGAGTTCATCAGAAACATGAAACCAGGTGAAACAAATCCTGACAGGGGGTTGGAATGAGACCTTTAATATCCCTTCCAATCCAAACCATTCCAATATCTGAATTTTTAAATCAAAAGAGGGACTATTTGGCGTGTTTCTCCAGATCCATTGTGTTACTTATAAAGATTCCAAGTGCTGCTGCTTCCCTGTGTGTCGTGGAGTCCCCTCAGCTGCCCAGCTCAAAGAAAACCTCACCTCTCCACATTTTCTGTGCTCAGGGCACCGTGTGGAGCTTCACAAAGTGAGAACCAACCAAAGTGAGGTCTCTGACGTGTCCCAGGCAGCTCCACCTCAGCCTTCCCCGAGCTGGAGGAAGAAGGAAGGAGGAAATCTTCAGAGGTGAAGTTTTAATTTTTATTTTTTTATAATTAATTTTCTGTGTATGCAATTGCCCACACAGTCGATCTGTCATTGAAGGAGGTAATTTACTCTCCTCTCCACAGATTTCTGAGCAGCCAAATAAAAGGCTGGGGTTATTGTAGAGTGTGCAATCCTCTGATGAGAAAGCAGAAAAATCCGCGCTGCTGCAAACCCTCCCCTCAGTCCAAGCCCTTTCTTCCAGCTGGGCTGGAAAAGAACTTTCCATCAAAGCCAGGAGAAAACCACACACAATTCGAAACATTCATCTGACCTCTTGTTTCCAAAGGGTTGTGGCTTGAACCTCTGGGTCCTTCCAGCTGCCTTGGTTCCCGTCAGAAGTTCCCTTTCAGGCGGCCTCCAGTGCTCCAGCCGCACTCTCGCGGCAGCTCCCTCTGCTCTGCCGGGACACCAGCGGCTCCCTGACCTTCCCTTCAAACAAAGACACACAAAGGGGGAAGGATGAAACCAACCCGAGCAAGAGGAACACTCAGAGCAGGCAGTGAATGTTTTGGAGTTCCAGCAAAACTCCCTCGCTCGAAGCATTTTAAGGCTGGCCCCGCAGAGGAGGTTCAGTCCTCGCTGTGCCTTAGAATGGATTTTGTGTCCTCAAGTGGGTAAACCCAGGCAAAACCATGCTGGGACAGAGAGAAAAGCAACCAAGATCCCCCATGAAATAGAATTTAAGAAGCTATTTAAGGACAATTTGAATTAAACAGTGTATTAGTGAGCGTTTGAGTGAATCTATGTATTTTTATATCGCCCCAGCTCTTTGTTGGGCATAAACAGCAGGATAAAATAGGAAAGTTAAACTCCTGGAAATCAGGGTCTGTTAACAAGGTTTGGGTGTCTAAATAAGGAGGGAAATGACCTTCAAAAGGCAGATTTGCTACAAGTGTTGCTGGAAGAAAAGATCAGGAGGAGCATTTTCATACCTGTCCAGCGTTATTGCAGCAGCCTGATGACAAATTTTTGAGCTGCTCTTTAAAAGACAAAGCTTGGAGAAAAAGGCAGAATTTAAGTATCAACTACAATGTTGAAAATGAGGTAATTTTTGACATGGAAGCATCTCAGAAAATACAGGAAAAATAAAAGTGTTATGAATAAAACTCCTAGTAATAATATTTAAGCATAATAAGAGGGTTAGTGAGTCGTTGTGGGGATACAGACATTGCAGTGTCTCCTAAAATAAATCCATTTTAAGAGCACAGGCTTCTGGAGATGTTTAGGAATCACATTTTGCATTTTACTCCTTGATAATGCTCAAATCTGAGCGTAATAACCCAGCTCCCAGTGCTGTTCTCCCTGCTGCCTTTTCATTTTACAGCTCCAGTCAAGCACCATTTCTTGGAGCTGAATGGAGCTCGATGCCTCCTCTGCAGAGATTATTTTCATAGCAATAATCCACTTTTTTCATTTGCAATATCAGCCTGTTGCTGATGAGGGAATATAACCAAAAAATAGCATTTGTGAAGGGGCATTTTAGTTTTCCATCTATTTGTTTGCTTTTAATTTCTCAGACATTTGTCAGGAGATAAGATTGCTGAGGGGGAACAGGTTTTTCCTGTCATGCAGGGGTTTTGAACAGGGTTACTTTGAGTTCTGCAATTTTCACCCCAGCCTTTGAATCATCACAGCCATAATTTGATGTCCAGAGGCACTCTGCTTTATTTTTTACCTCGTATGACTTGAATTGCAGGTACTATCAAGTTTGGGTTGGATGGTGCCAGAAGAACAAAGATTGGCATCATGCGAAGCCCTGAGAAGGGTGAAAGGTCTTTTTAAACCAACAGGAGTCTTGCTTTGAGTTAATATCAGGACTTAAAACTAAATCTTCTCCTTTTAGGGCTTTTATTGAAAAGTAAGAGACCATTCAGGGAGAAAAAGAGCCCAAGATCAACCAAATAAATTTATCAGAGAGAGAAGTTATTGAGGTTGTGGAGCATGTAGATGTTCAGTGGAAGTTTTCCAACCTCCTTGAACATTGACCTTGGAAATTCCACAGAACCATCTGCTCCTGGAATCTGTATATTCTCGGGATTGAGGAATATGGATTTCCAAAGGGCTGGATTTCTGGGGGAAGCAGAGCCAGGGAAGCATGTCCAACAATTTCCCAGACTGGAAATCTCTGGAGTTATCAGCACAGATAGTGAGGGGAGGCTTTATGATGTGCAGGGCAGAGCTGATTGCAAAACTCACTTTAAACGGATGATAAAACAGGGAGAGACAGAGCTTGGCTGGCACTCAAAATTTAAATAGAGCATAAAAAGCTGTTACTTTATTATTTCACGAGGAACTAAAGGAAAGTAATCAAGAATACTTGTATACAACTTATTGTAGTAAAAAAAAAAAAGAGAGGGGCTGTAATTCAGATTTTGGAATCCAGCAGCTTTATGAACTAAAGCAGCAATAAATCGAAAAATAACAAAATGAAATAGAATTTAGGAAGCTATTTAAGGACAATTTGAATTAAACAGTGTATTAGTGAGCGTTTGAGTGAATCTATGTATTTTTATATCGCCCCAGCTCTTGGTTGGGTATAAACAGCAGGATAAAATAGGAAAGTTAAACTCCTGGAAATCACAATTACTGCATTTTATAACGGCAATTTATATTTACAGTGTTCACTGCTCAAAGCTGAAATTGTGGCAGCTCTGTCACTTTGAAACCTGTTTACTACAAGACACATTTCCTGAAGGTTTCAGGAAAACTCAGTCTCCCATAAACATATCCCACATGGATGGCCCAAAGGCTTCCTCAGGACACAAAGTTTTCCCTAGATACAGGGGGATATTTTACATCCCTGCTTCTGGTTCAATTCCAAGCAGGAATATTTTGTGGACGAGTTATTATTTGTGATTTCACAGGAGAGCAGAGGGGTGTGGAGTGGTTCAATGAAAGGCCCCTCCTGGAGGAATGTACGAGCTGGAATCTCAAGGTTCCTGGACCTTTAATCCCCACAAACAGGGGAAATCTGCCCATGGAACTGGGGTGTTGGTCACACATAAGAGAGAGAGAAGAGGTAAGGAATGCAGGGAAGGACAAAGCACAGGCAGAGGTAATTTCAGTGAATGCTGTGTCAGCAACATCAGGACTGTGAGTTCTCAAAAGAAACAGATCATAGAATCATAACATTAAATGAAATTAATGTTGTAAAAGACCTTGAAGATCAAGTCCAATCTTTGACTGATCACCACCTTGCCCTAAACCAGACTGAAAAGTTGCAACCTCTGAACTTTTCCAGGACTGGGGACTTCCAAATCTTAACCACTCTTCCAGTGCAAAAAAAAAAATCTTCCTAATATCCAGTCTGAACTTCCCCTGACACAACGCGAGGCCATTTCCCATTATCCAGTCACTGGTTTGCTGGGAGAAGAGGCTGAGCCCCTCCTCACCATGATCTCCTTTTAAGGAGATAATTTAAGAAGTTTTATAGATTTTTTTTTTTTAATTAGGTAAGAAAATTATGAAATTTACCTTAAGCATCAAGGTTTTCTCTTCCACAAGAATAAAAAGATTTATCAGAGTTGTTATTGAACTAAAATAGCAAAATGCCTTTAAGTAAAAGCGTCAGAGATGGCTTGGAACAGGAATGGTTGAGCAACTGTATAAACTTTATAAAAGCAGAACCTCAAAGCAAGGAGGGTATTGATGCCTTGTGCAGGCTGCCCTAGAGCAGAGGCTGGGCAGAGTTCCAGAATAAAGCAGGGCTTCATTAAAAGGATCTCCTCCATGGATCCACCTTGAGCAGCACCAGAGCCCAGCCAGGGCTGCACCCAAGATGAACCCAAATGGTCCCAAAATGCACGAGCGCTCCCGGGGGCTCTCACTGGGATCAGCTCTGCTCCATTGGCACACTGGAGTTCATTGTCCCATTCCAGCTTTAGCCCATGCAGTCCCATCCTGCTTGTTTTTCTCTCTCCAGCCCACGTTGTTTGTGCTCCTGGGCCTGAGGTTTGGATCATTTGTCTTTGGTGCCCAGCTGGAGAAGGAATTGTTTTGTCTCCCTGCTCTGTACAGAGAGCTCACCATCCCATAATATGAAGCTCAGACCCACACACTAAAGCAGCACAGAATCTGAAAAATATGAAAGCTAAAACCTGAGGCATCAGCACCACCAGTGCACTGTTTCACTCCCATATTTTACCTGCAAAGCTTCCCAGAGATAAACAGGCAGGAAGAGAGGGAGGGATTAGAATGTCTTGCACCTCTGGCAGCGACTTCAGTCAGCGCAGGGAAGGTGTGAGACATCAAAGCAAACTCTCCTCTGATGGTGGTGGTGGCAGCCCACACTTCGTTTGACATCTGTAATTAGTGTCTGGAGGTGCCAGGGAGTGAGGACTCTCAGCTGCAGCCTTTGTAAGAGACAACAAAGCAGAGATGCTTCTGTTTAGCCTTGATGTACTTTGGGTTTTTAAAGCAAACACAAGTGTTAAATACAGAGCTATGAATAGACTGGGGAAAGGGGAGGCCAAGCAGAGATGAGGCTGGAGCTAAAGGACTGCAGGAGAGACTGAGAAATTTCTTTTGTGTTTTGATTTCATTCCCCCTCCCTCTCTCAGCGCTTATTAACTTGTTTCTGCCTCAGAGCAGCCACATCTTCACAGTTCTGGTGGCTTCCCATACCCATCATCTGCCTGAGGCAGCTCTGCTCCTTCCCAAAGGGACTCAGGTGAAAGCTCGAGGCTGGGGGCCTTTCCTACAACTCCCTTTTCCAGGAGAATCATTGCTGATCCCTCCCAGCATGGTCAGGGCCTGTCTCCGTGGGTTTGACAGCTGCCAACCCCGTGAGTGACATTGAAAGGAGCAAAACACTTCTGCACTTCTGGCTTCTGCATTGTATCATGGAACTTGCTGAAATGACAGCAAATGTTTGTTACACACAACCAAAAAAAAAAAAAAAAAGAATCCTACAAAACCCACAGAGAAGCCAACAGTTGTCAGATGAATTTCTCTCCCATTCCTCAGGCAGAGACATCTTAGAGCAATTAAAGATCCACCAGGAGCATCAGCTTGCTCTTTTTTCCAGCAGTCTCATGTTTCACACCCAAATTTATCTTGTCTAAAGATTTAGAAGTAAAAATTTACATGAAGCTTCTCAATTTGTTATTTTTGCAGAAAGATTCTTCCCTGTGAGTGTTAAAGGTGTGTCATTCTCTACTTCTGAGCTGCAAGAAAATAGAAATAGGAGGAGGGAGGAAAAAATGAAATAAGGAGAATAAAATTTAGGATGGATAACAGGAGAAACTTCTATTTCCTAACAGACAGATACAATGAACTTTGAAATACCAAATTGGTCAAAACATCAGAAATAAACTACAGAGAATAGCTCCTGCCCTGGCAGGAGATGAACTTGTAGCAGAGCAGCTTTTATCCATCTCCAACTTTAGATTGCACCAGTAGAAGGAGAAGAGGGTATCAAAGGAAATTGCTTCAGGGAATTCAGGCTCACTATTGGTTCTCTGTCCTCAGGGATGTGGTTATGAAATGAAAAACATCTCCTTGAGCTGCCATAATGGCAAAATGAAAGCGAAATTCCTGTTTGGGAGATAATGTTTGTAAGAGAAGGGGAGACAACAGAGGAAAGTCAAATTTTCCCAGCTAGAAATGGCTCTGCTGTGACTGAGCCAGCAGGAACCTGGGACAAGCAAGAAATCTTTATTTAAGGATTAATTGCCACCTTCCAGCAGCACAGGGCTCCCATCAGTGGGAAGAGAGATTTTTTGAAAGGTAGCTTAACCCTTGTGATGTCCCAGTGAAGATTAGACCATGAGTGTCCCCATGAAGATTATTGAAGGCCCAGTGGCTTCAGAAAGGGAATTGAGGCTTCTTAAAAGAGAAGGCTCCTCCCTAAGTGCCACTGTATCCATTTCTCCATTTCTGTTGAAAGGTTGTGTTAGAATATAGGGATATTTATTTTATGCAGAAAATCAAAACAAGGAGACTTCTAAGAGCTTACCTGGAAAAAAAAAAAAAAAAAAAAAAAAAGGAAGCTCAGTTTTTCTGGAGGGGAAAAGCAGTGTTAAAGTGCATCCTAAAATATGCTGGTGTTTGGGGAAATGCAGGAAATTGCTGAAATGTTCTGAACATCTTTGGGGGATTCTGTTTTCCCTGTCTTTCTCGGAATTAGTTTGTACTCCCTGGGGACAGATCTTAGGCAGGGACGACATGAATTTTCCCAGATTTCAAATAAACTCTCACAACATCGACACCTTTGCAACAACAGCCAGGTCTCCTCGCTGTGTCAGCACAATTTTCCATGTCTGTGTTCCTGGGGAAACAGATCCTGAAGTGGCAGAACAGCAGGAACAACCTTTCCTGTAAAATGGAAAACCAAGAAAAATATTGCTTTCCCTCATAATCCCCCAATTTTAAGGAACAGAGCTCCCACAGAAGCGATGCAGACAACAGGAGCTTCAAACGTAATTTCCCAAAGCCAGAAACCTCAAAGTTAAAGAACTCACCAGAGAGGAAATGTATTTTTAGCACTTTACAGATGGATCATTTCATTTAGAATATCCCCTTCTGAAACATCACCAAGATTTCTTCTAAGAAGTGAAGCCACTTGGGCATCCAGGGAATTTCACATCAATAAAACAAGTCATGCCTCTCCTGCAACTTTTATGACTACAACCATCTCCTTTCCCCTTCTTCTTTATTCCTTTCTGCTCCTCCAGCGACCTCAGCTCTGTAATTGCTTAAGGAAGAAAGAAAAAAATGAAGATTATTGAGGGCTGAGCTGCACAAACTGCTCTTCCTTCTCCCACTCCCCCAGTATTCCTGCTACTGGGATCTCCACTACTCAGAATATTCTTTAGATGAAATCTAAGGGTCAATTGTGCCAAATTTCCAGACTTCTAACCAAAAGAGGGCAGGGATGGATGGGATATTGGGAAGGAATTTCTGGCTGGGAGGGTGGGGAGGGGCTGGGATGGAATTCCCAGAGCAGCTGGGGCTGCCCCTGGATCCCTGGCAGTGCCCAAGGCCAGGCTGGACACTGGGGCTTGGAGCAGCCTGGGAAAGTGGGAGGTGTCCCTGTCCACGGCAGGGGTGGCACTGGCTGGTTTTAGTATCCCTCCAACCCAAACCATTCCATGACCTTGCTGAGACCCTGTGTGCTGGGATCAATCCCTCACCAGATCCCATCTCACCCCTTCCCACTGAAGTCCCTCAATTCCCTTTCCACACACGCTGCTCCCAGCTGGAATGGGGGAGAGGATAAAAGGCACGGAGCTGGTGCGTGGTCAGGGGACTCCTGCCAAGAGCTGGGAACTGCTCCAGGACCACGAACCCATCCCACACCCCCACCTGAGCAGGGTCACCTCACAGCAACAGCAGAGCTGCAGAGAGCTGCAGCCTTCAGGTGATTTATTCAGTTTTAGACCCCCTTATGCAGACCCAGAATTGATTTTTAAGCTCAGAATTCAGTACCTCCCTGTGCTGCCACACCTCTCAACACTCCAATTTCCTGTTTTCCAGGCCCACAAGGATCAGATCTGCAGCTCATATTCCAGGTGCTCATTCTGTGACCCAGTTTGATGAGTTTTACACATCCCCAAATTGAACCAAAGGCTGAAATCCGACAGCTTTTTCCATCCTGTTGCCTGTGAAGCTGAACTTTTCCATTAACATAATCCCAAATGGAAATCCCATACTTTAAGGAGATATACATTTATATAAATAGGGAAATATTAAAAGCCAATTTGTTCAGCACGTTTAAATCATGCTTTTAGCAGTCAGAGGTAATCAGTTTGTCATTCCACAAAAAGCCAATGTGCCTGGAATGAAACAGCTATTCCATTCCTTACTTTTCCCATATAAAAAACCCATTCTTACTTTTCCCATATAAAAAACCCATTCTGGGATCATGCATGAGGGCTCCTGGTATAAGTGATGGGATTCTTCCAAGCATTACACAGCATTTCAAGAAGCATTAAACTCTTACCCTCCCATTTTTAGTTCTTACATGTTTCATCAAAATCCTGATTTCGAGTGAATCAGTGAACAACAGGGTTCTAACAGAAGAAAGTTTTTAAAAATAGGTGGTAAAAAACCCAAAGTATGAGATATAAACCACAAAAACTGTGAAATATTGATTGTGTTTTAAAACTATGGAGCAATGAGGCAGTAATTTGCAATTAAATACCACATTTAGCATGCCGGGTGTTCAGGATACAATTCAATAATATAATTCATTAATAACTCAATAATACAATAACCAATATCCCAGGGAAATTAATGTTAATATTTAGCCTGTTTATTAATGGCTAAAAATGAAGCTGCTATAAATTTGCACCGGGGTAGTCAGTAGTGATGCATTACTGTTATTATTTCCCATTTAAAAATTCATTTTTCTGTGCATTGTACCTGAAGTTCCCAGAGGTACAGTTTTGTCCTCAAATGTATGGGTAGAAATTTCTGGCAAAATAAACCAAACAAAACAAATTACCAAGGAAAGCCACCAATCTTTGCTGTGTTCTGAATTCACACTCTCCAATGATTTGTTTTAGGAAGAAATTATTTCCAGACTTGTGCATCATTTCCATGTGCGTCAATTATTCAAAGTGATTCTTTTTCTGCTCCCACCTCCCAAAGCCTCACTGGGCCCAAACTGGGGATGAAATTCCCAAAAAGTTATTTGGAAAGCATTTTATTAAAGGGTTTAAATTTCTGTTGCTGTTTTATATCTTCACAACTACCAAAAAGGCATTTTCCTCATGGCTGGAATCTGTCCAGGGCTGTTTCACCTCACAGAATGGGAATGATTAAGGTCGGAAAAGCTCTCTAAGATCATCAAGTGAACCAGAACTGCCAAGGCTACCCCTAACCCACATTTCCACAACTTTTAATCCCTCCAGGGATGGGGACTCCATCCCTGCCCTGGAGAGCTGTGCCAGGGCTTGAGAATTTTTCCTGAACAAATTCCAGCAGGAATTTTCCCTGAAATTTCAATCCAAATCTCTCCACGTGGGAATCTTTGCTTCCATAGCTTGTGGCAGCTGTGATATTTGTGGAGTTTGGTGTGGAATCTCTGTTTTGGTCTGAGAGGAGCAACTGTTGGGTTTTGCAGTCGTTTCCCAGCCCTGTTTCCCTGTGTGGATGTTTCACATCCCATTTCCTGCAGCTCTCCCGGCCCACTCCCATCCAACTGCAAACACATTGACTCATCCATCCCAGCTCAGGGCTGAGAGAAATCCTACAAAAAATCCCACTGATGGAAAGGCTGCAACTGGAAGAAAATTCACACCCAAAAGACTTTTCCAGCCATGGAATAAAAATTATTTGAAAGGTACAGTTGCACTCTCATTAATACTGAAATTATTCCTGAGGCAAACAGAGTTTTTCTAGTCTCATTTTTGTCTGTTGGAGAGTAAGGGATATTTTGAGGGGGCAGGGAGGGATAGTGTGGATTTACTTTTTCTACACCTGATGTTTTCATCCTTGCTATTCTAATTTTTATTCTAATTTTTCCCTAAATTTTGGAGGTGAATTGTTGTCTTAAACTCCTGAAGGGCGCAGTGGGAATTAAAAGCACAGGTGCAGAACTGAAGGAAATATTCTATGGCACCAGCAAGGGATCCACTGCATATTTCAAGATATCCTTTGTGTCCATTTAATAAATGGGAATATGAGGAAAACAACCTCTTGGAACCAAGCAGAGTGATCACGTCTCTTCCCATTCCTTGTCTGTATCCAATCAGGGGCTTTTAAATAATAATATTTAAATAATTTAATATTATTTTTCAGCAATAATATTAAATTTTGTATTAAAAATTGTTTGAATTTTACACCCTGGGCATTTTGGAATAGAAAGCATCCAAGTGCTCATTCCCTGAGTTATCCCTGCTTTGAGTTTGCCACAGATCCCCATGTGCCCTTCAGCTGAGATGTGAAAATCAGGCACGAGTCTGCCCTGCCACATTTCCTCCAGCTCCCAGGAGTTAAAACCTTTCCTTTGGTGTTGCTGGTTTACATTTTGTGCAGCTGTAAATTTATTCCTTAGGCAGGAACTGGAATGGAACCTGAAAGCAGAATTTTTGGCCTCTAGACTGATTCATTCCATCAAAACATAAAAACCACAGGCTGCAGCTAACAGGGGAAATATCTGTATCACCAAAATGAGAAGTTTGCCACAATATGAGATTCTGGGTGCAAAATACTCGACATGGAGTAAATCCTAAATTGAATTTGGTAAAGAGACATTAAGTTTAACAGAAGCTGCCAACAAGAGCATTTTTTCCGTTATGTTGTGTGCTGAAATTACATTAAATGAATAAACACAAGGCTATCAAGAACTACAATTGAAAAGACAATATCAAATGAAAGCCTGGCTTATTTTGCTTGATCCAAGGTGAAACTTGAAGAGCTGATTGTAAAGATAAACACAACTAATTATTGCAGCCACTAGGAATGAAACCCTTAATTTGCTTTCAGTCCAAGATTCTTCCTGCACCAATCCTCTCCCCTCCACTCTTTTCTTTCCCAAGTCAAGATGAAAGAGGTTTTCATGGATATCCAGTTATTCCCAGAGCCAGGTCCTGTGGGACAGAGGCCTCGTGGTGCCAGGACTGAGCAGAACAAGGAACAAAAATTTGGGGAAGTTTGGGATCGTGGCTGGGACAACACACGCAGGGAAGAGAAAGCTGCCAAAGAATTTTTTTAGGTGTATGTGGAGGTCACAGCAACCTCAAAACATAAACCAACCAACAGAAAAGGAAACCAAAGGACCTTGTTTGATATATGGCAGCTCTTGTTTTGTCACAGCACAACAATTTCTTGCCTCTTTCTGAAAAATGGCTCCAAAGAGAGAAAAAATACATGCAATAACTGTACTGAAAAGAGAAATTTATTTGTTTTAACACAAGTTTCTCAGAGTTCTGAACCATTGGCCTCAGTCGGACACAATCACTGACCTACAAGTGACTCCCTTGCCTTGGCCATGGCACCTTGTGTTGCAGTAAGGTAGAAAAATTATAAAGAAAAGCCTTATAAAATCAGGCCTGCTCTGGCTGGCCTGTTATTTCTTCTAAGTCAAGCTAGCCCTCTGCAAGTTCCCATGTGAAAGCAATCCTGGTGTGAGCAGTTCATTAACATAACGATCTATTCCTGGGTAAAAAAAAAACAACTTGCACTTGTATAAACTGGTTTTACACCATTAGATAAAACTGGATAAAAAGGAGTTATGTGACTAAAGAATGGGCATTTTCCACCATGAAAAAATGGAGTCCCGTGTGATTTATTCCCATAACCTTGAGCTCACCCTGCGGGTGCAGCAGCTTCACCTCCCTGCCAGTGCCACCCCCAGGAGGGCCACGGCCACCCTCTCCTTTACCAACAAAGTGCTGCATTTGATATTTCTGCAAGCACCTGGGCTGAACCCCCACATTTCCCACAAGTTTCTGCAGCAGAAATCCCGATTTATTTCTGTGAGCGCGTCAAAATTTCGCTTTCATGGCCTCTGTGCAAATTAAACCCACGGATTATTCCACTGCAACAGCCTCGCCCTTTCCACCCTATCCCTCGCCTCCCTTCTGCACACAGGGAAGCAGCTAGAGCCCAACCTTTACATTTTTATTGCTGCAAACACTTTTTGCTTTGCTGAGCGTGCGTCACTCCAGCACTCCCAGCTCCCTGCAGTTGGCAATACCCACCTTTTCCAATCAGGGCATACAATAATTCATACAGGGCGTGGCTCCTGTACAAATAAGCAAGCACAGCTTCAAAGATAATGATGTTTTCCTCCTGTCATTTCTCACCTGGGATGAAGGCGAGCATGTAAACTAGATGTTTTGGGCAAAAAAAGCAAATTCCTAAACTCATGACCCAGCAAAAGCCTCTTCTGGTTGTCTCAGGAGCTGGAGGAACATCCTGCATGATTTATAGCAGCAGGCACAGAACAAAAAACAGAACATTAGCCAAGAAAAGAGAGTACTACTCATTTAATATTATTATTTATTAATAGCTATGCAAGATTCACAAGCATTTCTCCATCTTTTTAAAATAATAACTAACTGCTCCATATGTGTATATATATATATATATTTTTTTTTTTTTTTAATTCAGGCATGCATTAAAATTCAGTTTGGTTTTGAGGAGTGGAGAAGGCAAACAGATAAACAGATTTTTTTAATGTGTTATTTATTCAAATACATCAGGCTGAGCAATAGATCTGCTGTTTGAGACAATGCCTGATTCTTGCTGCAAGAATGGAGGGAAAATGCTGGGAAATGCTTGTTTATCCCTCTCTTACCTGCAAGTCAGATCAAAGCATCAGCTGTTTAAAGAAGTTGACTTCACTCCACTAAAGGAATGAGCTCTGGTGGTCCCAAGGCCTGCTAAAATATATGGGATTTTTACATGGAAGTAATATTTCAGTGCAAAAATAAAAAAGTAAAATTTCATGTCTGTTAAGGGATTGGGGTAATCTCTTCCAGCATGCCCTGGGATCAGAAGGGAGAGGATTAAAATCCTCTCAGTCCTCCCTTTCCAACAGAGGAAAGTAGGGAAGCATCACTGTCAGGGACAGTGAGTCCAACACGAGCCCTGGAGGCTCTGATTTGTGCTTGGCCAAAATGATTTTTTTATTTTCCATTCATTTTTATTTCAGCACAGTTCTGTCTCTTGTTTAGGCCACTTGGAGAATTTGGTTCTACTTTTTCAGGACATTTTAAAGAATGGAAGCAATTTTTCTGCAATACTATTAAATTGCATTTGGAATTTGGGATTTATTATTTCAGGTCTTAAATCATGTGAGACTAAACACACGTAAATAACTTGCATTTTAAACCACTGGAGATCACCAGGTGAGAAATCAGTTTGGAGGTTAAAAGTTTTAAGGAATTGTGGTGGCCACTATCCAATGTGTCCAGGAGAGTTCATGGATTTACAGGAGCTAAAGCAGAAGTTGGTCCTGAAGAATAATTTTTTATGGCTGTCATCATTTACCTACAGAATTGTTTTTTGAAGATTACACAAATACATGCAATCAAAAAGGGAGGTGGCCACAAAGGAAATCCGTGGAAATAACAATAGATGCAATTTTAAATCACTAATAAATATTATTTGTATTTCCTAGGAAAAACAACTCCACCCCAGCAGCAGATAGAACCCAATTAACAGAAAAACTGAATTTCAAGAAGTTTCTAAAGAAAAATAAAATGTTCCAAGTGATAAGTAGCTTTTACTTAATAAATATCTGAGTCTTGCATGGTGGAGGGAAGGCAAAGACTTTGTTGGTGGTGCCAGAGGACAACCAGAGGTTGTCATTGATTTCCTCCTCCACACCCATTACAGAAATTGCAGCCCTTGGTAGAGCTTGTCTATGCTGATCTCCACCGGCAGTGGAAGGGCACTCTGAAAGGCTCAATAAGCCTTGATCTAATTCTCATGATGTGCTCTAATACTCACAAAAGTCCAATTCTTGCCTGGAACGTCAAACCCACCAAGAAAATGTGACCTCAAAGTTGTGCAGACCAGGATGTGGATAATTTTTTTAATTTCAGAAAATAATCAGAAAGCCAAATGTCAAAAGGAAGCCTTGATGGAAATGAGGGGAAGAATAATTTTTACCGATCATTTTAGTACATTTCTTATTCTTTTTTTTGCCTGAAACCTAACTGTATTCAAAGCACTTCTATTATTTTAGGGCTTCAGGACAGTTCTGCCCACAGAAGATAAGAAATGCACCTTAATTTTCAAGAAACACAAGCCTACAGAGAAGATTATATCCTTCATTTTTTAGAATGATGTCTCAATTCCAGAAGAGATTCAGCCCCACAGAGTTTAGCAAATATTCCAAAAATTCTGTCCCCTAATCTCTGATTTCTGATTGTATCCAAATGGGGCAGGGAGCAGCTTCCCAATAATTAAACCACACCAAACTTGGAGGCTTTAAGCTCTGGTTTCCACCCTTCAGAGAAGATGAAGTGTTGCCTCAGTTCTGTGGCTCCAGAAAAGAGATGATGAAGTGAATCCAAACATCTTTTATCTGCTGAGTCCTGGCAGCTGCAACAACAAAGGTTATTTAGGAGCATCTGACAGTAACAAAATGGGACAATTAAATTCAGCTTTTTGTCAGGTGTGTTCCTTCGCCATGGACAGGATGAATTACTGACACATGAAAGGGTCAAAATGCTTCTTTTTACACAGCTAAATATTTGCCTTCACCCTTTAGGCTCCTCTCCCTCAGCCTGCTGATGTCCCAAATGCGGGTGACAAGCCCACGGAGTCCCTGGTTTCCTGTCATGTTTGGAGGGTTACAGGAATACAATGAGTAATCCACATTTTAAAGGAGCATTTCAAAGACAATGTGCACGGAACTGGAAAATCCAGAGGAGAGGTTTATGATTTCCTCTGCTTCTTGATGTGTTGTGCCTGACTGTATTTATAGCAATTTTCAAGAGTTTATGAAGCCAGAGAGCACAAAACCAAACAAAATGCATTCAGGGCATCAGTTTTCATCATTCCCAAGCCCCCCTGAAAGCCGAGACAGATAGATTTGTTCCCAAGTTCAGGAGCATCACACTCTGCTAAATATAACTCAGTGAGTTGCTTTAGCTGGGAGGAGACACCACAATGAAATTTCTTCCACACTTTTACATCCCGCCCAAAACACAGGATGTCTTTGAATGGAAACTCAGAGATTCAGTGGAATAAATCAGATTAATCCCTTTGGAAAGGCAGCTCAAGAGCAAAGACTCTCAGTTTTTTATGTCGTGGATATCTCAGAGACTGGATGGACAAGGGGCAGGTGAAACTCGACTTTTTGTTAGTTCATTGTTTATATTAAGTTTTCAAATCCTCCAAGGGAATAAAAGACTTAGATTTTCTCCATTACACAATATAAACCCTCTGAATCCATCCCCACACCCAGAGCCCTCCAGGTGGAGTCACATTCCCAAGGGATCTCCTGGGATACAGGACAATACCACCCAAATTTTTAATGCACTGATGGAAAGTCCTTGGAATTTGGTTGGCAAAAAATAGGAGACAAGAGGCCAAGGAGAACATAATCAGTGGCAGAAGTTTTAGTGTATATCCATTTCCTTTCCCTTATTCTAAAATCAGGTGATTCTGCAAAAAGAAACAAAGCCACCAAGAGAAAACCCCACATAACAATAAAGTTTTTTATAACAGCTGCTCCCTTGGGAAAAATACCAGGGATGTGAAAAACGACCCAAAATTTCACAAAAAGTAAAGAATATTCACTCAACCCAGTCAAAATTACAACATAATGATCTGAACAAGAGCTGTCACTGAGAAACAAATCATACCCAGTATATGAAATGTAGCTTTTCCTGATGCTGACAGATAAACTTTGGGGTTTGAAACACTTCTAGTCTACATTTATAAAGAGCACAGTGGCATTTTCCACATTTGCTTTACCAAGTCTCTAGGGAGGGTTCAGGATGAAGCATAAAAACTTTGAGAAGAGACTGAAAATCGCAGCTGAAGGCACTGTCAGATCTCAGCCTGCTATGTTTCAGAAAAAGCATTTTTCACTTCGAGTTTAAACCTGATTTCTTTCAAGGGTTGATCTTAAATAGCAACGTTCAACCCCAACCTCTCCAAGAAATGGCTTTGGAAAAAGCCAATTTTTAAATGCAACGTGAGAAATGACAGCTCTGAAGGAGCAGAAAATACCCAGACATGAGCCAGGACTTATTGATTGGTAAGTCTGGAAGCCAGGTAAGCAAAACCACACAGCATTGTCCACAGGAGCTGTTGGGGGGCCTTCAGAAATCATGGAATCTCCTTTTCTATTGTTGCCAGCTCACCTGAGGAGCAATCTCCCCACAGGATCAATTCCCATCCCTGGTTTAAAGAGAAGGAATAGATGTAACAGCTCAAGAAATGTGATCTCTTTGCTTTCTCATCAAAATAAACATCTTTTTTTAAAAAAGAAATATGATAAATTGGGTAAAAATTACCCATACCTGCATCAGATATAACCATGTGACTTCATGAAGAAGCTTGATCCAATGGGGATCTCTCCCAAATGCTCCACAAGACTGAGCTGGAGAGTTTAGATGAAATATTAGGACAAATTTCTCCACTAGAAGGTTGCTCAGGTGTTGGAGCAGGTGGAATGCCCATCCCTGGAACTGTTCAGGATGCGGCTCTTGGGGACAGGGCTTGGTGGTGAACTGAGCTAGTGGCTGGGCTTGGTTTTAGAGCCCTTCTCCAATCCTTCATGAACTGCACTCCAAAAAAATACTGGTGCAGGTGGAAATCACGGGTCAGGATGTTGAGGCAGCTGCTGGAAGAGATGGATGAGACCAGAAAATGAGGAGAAAGGAGCCCTTTCCTGCCTCTCTGTGATCCCATGAATATTTGCTGCTTCAAGATTCAAGGGTGGGTTTTAGACACTGGAATTCCAAATCTGTTTCCCACCTAAATCTGGGAAATCTCCCACAAGCATATCCTTGTATCGATTATACTTTTGCTGATTCCTAAAATATGAAACACAACAAATACGAGAAACTCCCCTTTGTACCACAGACACCACTAAAATCAATTTTTTACTTATTTCAGATTTAAACAGCTCCTCTCATGGAGTCCCAAATTCCCAAATAATAATTGGGGTATTATTTCCATCCTCTAATTTAAAGCCACTTAATCCTTTGTTTGTTTTTTCCAAGCAGCACTAAAATAGGCAAAAATCCTTGTTTGATTTTGTACCCAGCACTGTCAAATAATTTTTTTCCTTTCCAAATCCATTAACTCTTTGCTAACCTCAATAATTCTGCCTGTTTTAACTTGGATTTTCCTACCATTTCATGTAATTCCTGTAGATCAAGCCAACAACGTTTCCTGTTCAGCCAAAAAACTTGAATTAATTTATAAATTTTTGCCCCTGAATAATTTTATAAAATCTGCCTCTTTTTACACCAAAATTTTACAAAATCTCCCTCTTTTTGCTCTTAAATTGTATAAAATCTGCTCTTTTTTACTGCTATTGTTTAGCACTTCCCTCAACTCATTAAAGACCCATTTCAACCCAGTCACCCTGGAACAAAACTGGAGGCTGAGAAACCTTCACCGTGCAGAAAAATGATCCCTTCATCCCAAACTTG
The DNA here is from genome assembly GCF_031753505.1 of Anomalospiza imberbis. Classification (NCBI taxonomy): domain Eukaryota; kingdom Metazoa; phylum Chordata; class Aves; order Passeriformes; family Viduidae; genus Anomalospiza; species Anomalospiza imberbis. The sequence continues at coordinate 2,263,326 of NC_089690.1, read as the reverse complement.
TTCTGTCTTTCAGCAGTTTTGGAATCAATAATGTTCTTTAACCACCTCTGACACTTTGCAGTGCTCAACTGAAACCTTGGCTGAAAACAACAAATAAATGAGGCAGAACAAAAAGAAAAACAGATTTTCAAGTGTTCCAAGCACGCTTTTGATGCAGAAAAACCACTGAAAAAAAAAGTGAATTTTGTTTTTTATAATCAACCCAAATGGATATTTAAGGAGAGTTGAATCACATATTAATATTTTCTGTGAATAATTTGAAATAAATGGCTTTTAATATGAAAAAATACAAAATATTGCTTGCATTTACTTGGTTGTGGTGGTGATTTTCATCTTTAATTCCTTTTTTTTTTTTTGTTTTTGGCTCTGGGGTTTTTTTTAGGTGTTTCAACATTTATACTTTTTAACCTTTCCTTCAGTATAATCAATAAAAAAAGACATTAATTACCTGTCCAGGTCAAGGTTTAATTGATTTAAATTTGGTTCTACCTCAGTTCTCTGTGGCTGACACCACATTCCTCATGAATATTCCATGTTTTACCTAGAGCTGGCTTGAAAACTTGGAGCTAAAAATGAAAAAATGCAGGGAAAATATTGTACAAAGAATGCAATCCTGATCTGGTGAATGGAGCAGATTCTCTGCTCAGAATTAATAATAATGAGAATAATTAGAATCATGATAGTAGAAGAATAATAAAATAAAAATGAAAAATATGAAAATTATTAATAAAATTGAATAGAGTAATGATAATAATAAAAATAATAATTTTAAAGACAACAGCATTGGGTTCAAATAAAATCCACCAGCATTTTTTTTACAGAGCTTGATTTGTGCCACTCACCAAATTAATCCCATTTTCCCTGCTCTCTTGTGGTACTTCCCAAGGTTGGAGCCTCAAAACCTGTAGGAAAAACTGAAAAACTTTAAAACCAGCCAAAAACTATCATTTAGGATGTAAGAGTCCCTATAATTTATTCAGCCATGGAAAGTACCCATAAAATAAACATGAAATGGAGGAGAAGACAATTTTCTTGCTATTCCTCCATGGATTCCTGTGGCTTTTTCAACTTCCAGTGTTTTAAAAGAGGTATTTTTCCATCTCAGAGTAGCCAGAAGTCTGGACAAATCCCTTTATCCCCCAGCTGCTTTAAGGCTGAGACTGAGCTTAATTATCTCTTGAAATACAGGTCAGAGTTTGGGGTGAAAATCTGAAATATCCTATAAAAACTTACATGCTGTGATTAGAAAGTACTTCTGAAATTAGGATTTTCACTGAGAACCTTTTCCTCTCAGCCAGCAGATGCTGAAAGTCCTCGAGAGCAGAATTTGATGAAGAAAAGCTGCTTAATTGGAAAGCTTGCAAAACAAGCATCACTTCCCAGGCCACGGATATTGCCAAAAGCTTCCAGAGGTAAAATAAAAAGCCAGGCTGGAGGCAAACAAAACTCTCTATATTTTTTTATTTAATAGTTATAAGTTTTTTACCACATTCCTCACATAGAGGGAAGTGAAATTACTTTCCAGAAGAGAGAAAGGAGTTTACAGCACAATAAAATCAGATTAAAAAAGCTAAACTAGCAATAGCAGCTGCAAAAAGAAGTTTAACACAGGCACACAAGCTCACAAATCCAAGCAGGACAGACAAGGCAAAGCCTTCCAGGAATTTTATGGGGTAAATTCAGCACAGAATATTATGGGGTAAGTTCAGCACTTTCATGCCACATATCCAGCCCTGTAAATCTTACTTTAATAGAATGAGTATTTATTTGAGTAGGCTCATGTTGGAGCCCTGGATGCTGAGAATTCCAGGCTTTCTGTGCTGACAGGCACCGACCCCCAGGAGAACACTGCATTGACCTGAGGCCGTGGAGAAGGCTTCCAAAATGGAATGATGGAACTGGGATTGTGGGGGTGGAGTTTGAACAGAAGTGTGTGATATCACAGGGTGGAAAACTCAGAGTGTAAGGGTTTAGAATACAGGAATAGATATAAAGCAAGATGGAGGTTTTAGGGTGGTGGCTGCTCCTTCTACTCCTTCTCCATGGGTTTGGGTGGTTTTGTGTAATTGGATAAAAAGTCCCCATTGCAGGCATGGGTGGTTGGTTATTGGGTTAAAAGGGAAAGTAATTGAGGTGTCATTTCTTAATTGGACAGTTTATCCTTAAAAGGCCCTGGAGAGAGAGAGACAGGGCTCCATTTTTAGCCTGTTGAAGTCAAGTACTGCAGAACTAACAACTTATGAGACTGTAACATGGATAAGAACTAATAAACATCTGAGTCCGAACATTTAATCGTGTATTTAATCCTGACCCTGGCAATAAAGGAGCAAAGACTCCACAGGCCCAAACTTTTATCCATCCCCTGAACATCAGCACACGCAGCACTTGCACAGATGTTAAGGCTAAATTCCCATCTCACCTGGATTGATGTATAAACACTTTTTATTGGAGAGCAGCAGCCAGGCTTTCCTGCTCTTGGAAAAGGAGGAGAGGAAGAGCTGTTGAGATAAAGCAAATTCCATGAGATAAAAGTCCATCAATTGAGGCAGGCAGCACTGAGCTGGTGACTGACAAACACAAGGTGTGCAGGTTACCACAATCTCAGCACCAGAGCACACTAAAATATCGAGCAGGAAGTTCCTATCTGCTGGAATATGACAAAGTTGGTGAAATCTGGAAATTGGGGGATAATCAGAAAGGAACAGCAAAGCCACAAGCTGGAGGAAGTGCTGGTATTTGAGCTGGGGGTGGGTTTGCTGATAAAGTAGGAAATATCTGGATATCAAATTCAGCACCAGAGGCCTCGTAGAGCAACTCAGTGTTTTATCAGGAGTGTGGAAGGCACCATGTGGAATCAGAGCACCAGTGGGAAATAGCATGGATACAGGCCCTGAGCAACCAGGAGGATACTGGAAAATACTGGGAAGTCATGCAGCAGAAATTCGTGTGACAATTATACTTGAAGAAAACTTTCTCATCCTGCTACACCATCTTCATTGCCCTCTGGACAGGATCCTCCCTGCACTCAGGAAAATCCCTCAGGAGAGCTCTGTTGCTCTGTTGAATGTCTCTTCCGTCCCAGTCATGATCCCTGCCTGAAGATCACATAAATCACAACGTTTTTTAATGTAATCCCCACTGTTTTTTAGTGCAATTCCCAACATTCTGCAGGTGAGGGAGATCACTGGTGCAGAGGAGCTGATTCCCAGCTCATTTCCAGCTCCCTGCTCTGCTGCTCTAATTAGCAGACATGTCCACGCTTCATTTCAGCCTTCATGCTACACTCATTCTTTAAGAGATCCTAAAGCATATGCTCAGCTGCACATTATGGATTGAAACGAGAGCTGGAGGCATTCCAAAATCCAGGCCTGACCAAGCTGTCTGGGGGAAAAAGGCACTGCATGTGAAACTACAAGGATAATTAAGTCGAGTGTCAGCTGGAGTAGCTCTTTCCCCCAGAGCTGAAGCTCAGCCAGGATCTGCTGTGAGGACACTGGCACCTCCCCGAAACCAAGGAGAGAAACGGGATCAACTCCAACGGGGGAAAATTGTCTCAGGAATTGCTGGGACTTGCATTGGTGGCGTCAAAGGAAAGCACATCCCATAGATGTGGGGTTAAATCATTCTGATCTACTCGGAAACAGGAAGTGTTTTTCTTGGATTCCTAATTATGCCACTGCTAATGCCAGACCTGTGTAAAACTTGCAGACTATTTCTATTTCATAACTCTCAGGCACGGAGTGGGATTTTTAGGGTGTCCTGTGCAGGGCCAGAACTTGGACTGGATGATCCTTGTGGGGCCCTTCCCACTCAGAATATTCTGTGGTTCTGTGATTCTTACTGAGGGAGTAGCTACTCATACGTGCAGGATTACTCAGTGGATACTCATAGCCACTATCAACTCATTAATCAGAAATATTTTACAGAATGAAAGCCAGCTATTGTTTTCTATTGTCTTTGAGGCATTCAGTTATTAATTCCCTCACTGCAGCCAACCACCACCAAATTGTTTGGGCTTTCTTTTTCTTGTTTGGATTATGATCCTCAAGCTTGCCCTAAGAGGCCAATTAGCTGTTTGCAATTAATGGCTTGTTGCTGCTTGTCAGAGCAGTGGCCCTTGTCCTGAGAGGAGCACCTGAGTTCTCCCGGTGCTCTGCAGACACTTCCCTGCTCATTTTGATGCCTTTCAAAACCTGGCATAGACAGTGATACCATTTTCTGCCCTGGTAAAATTAGAATTCACGGTCCAGTTGTCAAAGGACAAAATGGGAATCAGTGCAAAGACCTGTCACTGTGGGAATTCCCTGTGAGTGGCTCACATGACAAGTGTTAATTAATGTTTTTTTTTCTGAAGGAACTGCCATGAATGGACCCTTCTCCTGTCAGCTGTGAGAGAAAACCCTTTTCACTCCTGACAGAGCACTCACAGACTTCAGCTCCTTCTTGGGCTCCTGGAGTCCCACTCTTCAAAGAGAAATTATATATGATTTTTTTTTTAAAGGAATTCAACATCTCTCTGTGAGAGATATTGACAGGAAAACCAAATTCCCATGACCAGTCCAATGGGGTGTGTAAGAGTTCCAAAGATTAAGGACATTGCAATTACAAAGATGTGCTAATTCCTCCTAAAAGGGTCTGATCCCAACTGTCCAACTGATTCCAAAGTCCAGCTGAACTGCAGGAGCAGGGAACCTGTAGAGGAACCTCTTAACAAGTAACAGCCCCCCACAAATGCGAAAGGGCTGCTTTAACCATTGGTATTAAATATAAAGAGGAAAACTGACTCCACATCCTGTGCATGGAACAGCTGAATTAACACACCTTCAATCCCTGCAGGGCCAAAATTCCAGCAGCAGGGAATTCAGGGCCAAAAAAAAGATGCATCTGAAGAAAAATTAGGGAGAAATGCTGTGGGAAAGGTCCTGCACACTCTCTAATGCTGGAAGTGGACAATACAAAATTCATGAGTAAATTTGGCAGAGAGATCTTAAACCCACTGAAGACAAGAAGCAACAAAAACAACAAGATGCTGTCTTAACAAGATGCTCTTAAATAAAAGGATTTGTCATGGTAATAAAAAGTATCAGCAAAAATAGATATAGCTTCAAACTGCAGCCAAAAGGAGCAATTCTTCCCCAGCAAAATGAGATCAATGCAGGCTTGGAAGTAAAGACGCACACAGTGAGTCTAAATGGCAAAGAGAACAACAAAATGAAGGAAAACAAGGAGATTAGCTCAGGAAAACAATAGGCAGGAAAATAAAGCCAGATATAACAACTCTCTTGGGGAAAAGAATATAAAATAATATAAAATCCAAACAAAGGGAAGAGCCTGACCAAGTGCAAACAAATGACAATGGATGGAAGAAAAATATAATTACAAAAAAGGACACAAAATGTTGATATACTACAGATTTAAATAACCACCCAGTCAATATATTTCCAAGAGAAGATGTGATTTTGCAGGAATAAATAAAAGAACAGAGCATGTCTCTCTCTAACAATATAAAAGTTATCCTGTTCCTGTGTCCTTTCCCAAACTTTCTAAGGAGATTTGAATGCACAGCTTTATTTCCCAGACATCGTCACTTGCTCTGGGTTCCCATCAATACCATTACTCACAAGGCTTTTGTGTTATTCCCAGCATTTTGTGAGTCAGCCAAGACAGGCCAGGGATAATTGACAGGAGTCACTCAGAAGGAACATTCCAGACCCAAAGCAGAGCGGGGAGATGAGTGCAGGCGTTCTGTTCTACCCCCTGAAATGACATCAGAACAAGACTGACTTTGGATTTAAGAACAGGTCATTGCTTTTTGTCTGAAACAACTGAGAGAGCTGGTTTCTGATGGGAAAGGCTGAGTTAAATCCACTACCTATTGAAATCAACAGGGAAAAAAAACAACAAGTAGCATTTTTTGTGTTGATTTCAGACCTGTGAATCCCTTTCCAACACAGAAAGCCCAATAGAAACGAAGTTTCTTTGTGGTATTAATTGTTGTAAAGAGCCAAACTAGAAGCTGAGTTTCATCATAAACTTAAAAATAAAGTTTCTCCCTTGCCTTAACCAAAAATATGGCTCATGAATTAGCGGAGGTGACCAAAACCAAATAATACTTTGTGCCGATCCTTATTTCTTGAGCAAAACCAGATTTTTTTCAATGCTAGATCTGAAATATTTTCAGATGATTGTAAAATCAGAGAATTGGTAATTTTGGATAAGATCTTTAAGTCCAACCACCAGCCCACCACCACAGTGGTCACCACTAAACCGCGCCCTCAAGTGCCACATCCCCATGTTTTTGGAATATATCCAGGGACGGTGACTCCACCATTCCCTGGACAGCCTGATCCAATGTTTTACAGTCCTTTCCACAAAGAAATTTTTCCTACATTTCCACGACTTTGCCCACGTGGAGCCATCCATGGAAGTGGCTGCAACAAAGCCTGGCAGAGGATGAGCCCTTTGTTCCTCTCTGCAGCTGCTTCTGCTCCTTCCACTCTTTGTGCAAATACTGGGGTTTTCTGGATATTCCTGCTTCTGGCTACAAAAGCAAAAAGTGGAAGTATCCAAAACTTAAAGCATTTGCAGGAGCTGAATTGAGGTTTAATACATTAATCAATAGAAATACCGAACCCAAAAAAAAGAATTCTGAGAGCAGGTGAAAACCTCTCTTGACTCTCTAGGTAATTTTGAATTTTGACTGTTATTTGGGAGAGAAAAAGGACATAGGTTAGGGAAGAGAGATGGTGAATTCTATATCCCCTTACTGACCTTTGGATGGGGAAGGAGATGGTGGAAAAGTCCTCCCAGGAATGGGGCTCTGAGGGACAGCCCAACTGCCTCATGCTTTGTTTTAACTGTTAATCCTTGTTTACAGTACAAAATCACAGCTACTAGGCCAGTTTTTTGGTGTGTTTGGCGTGTTTTGATAAGTTGGTTTTGGTTTTTTTTTCTCCAAAGTGGGTATTATTTAAAGAAACTCATAGGGCAAAGGTTTTGCTGACATCCAACAAGTCCATCTCTTTAAAATTCAGGAGTTCTTTACTCCTCACTCACAGTTCTCTCTTCCCCCTTTGCAAAAGACATAAAAAACATACAGAAAACTCCCCATTCTTTCTGGTTATTGATTGAGTGGGTTCTGCGTGGAGTAGATGCAGATCCCACGTGTGCAGTCCACTGGGATTGTCTCTCTTCTGTTACATGGTTAAAAATATATCAATTTTTCAAAGGCCAATGCTTTTGAAAGTGGTTTAAGCCATAAAAAGAAACGTACACTTATCAGAACTAACATCAGGAAAGAGATAGGGAGGAGCTGGGTTATCTTTGGAGTGGTAACAGCAATGGGAAAGCAGTATCTGCTGAATTTCCAAACTGCATCAGGCATTTTCCATGCACTGGAAAAGCCTCAGGCACTTCTGAATATGCTGGGTTTATTCTGTCCCATGTTAGTCTCAGAGGCTGAGCTAAAATTAGCTTTTTCTTGCTTTTTAAATTTTTTTTTTTTTTTTTTTTTTGCAGTTTAGTTGTTCAGGATCTTTCTCAGGTGTGGTGAGGACAGGTTTGCAATGACTGGGTGTTTCAGGGTTTAAGCCTCCAGCAGACCCATGGAACATCTCCCAGTACAGACAATTCTCTCCCTGCTCTCTTACAGGGTGAGGTCTTGGCAGACAGCCCTGGTTTAATGGTTATCACTGCCATAACCTCAATTCTCACCTATTTCGCAGTTCCCCAGAATCCATCCTAAGAGACTAACCCCTCTTTACCAGTAACAATTTTGTTGATGGCACCCAGTTCCTTGCATTGCCCCAAATTGCAGCTCCCAGCGACAGCAATTCCAAGTGTCTTCATTCCCAACCTCTTTTAAAGGTTGCCCAAAACAAGGAAATTAAAAACCTGCTGCTTGACCTAATTGGGTACTGCCAGGTTGTGTCTCTGCTCCACCTCCCATGACCCATTAAGCTACAGGGCATAATTTCCTGTTAATTAATAGGCTCAATTAGAGTCTTTTGAGCTGGGCCTCCATTAACTGTGTTACAACCAAGCAAAACCCATAGACAGCCCCAAACAGACTTGGTGAAACCATGATCATCAGTTTAACTTCCTCTGTAATGTCTTCTTGTTTATGGGGATCTGCTTCTTACCTTGGGATTTCCTTCCACAAAAAATGAGCGCAGAACTGCTTGGTCAACACATTTCTTACTTCCCACAGCACCAATTCCTCATTAAATTAACGAAGCAAGGAAACAGCCAGCCAGAAACTGGAAATACAAACAGCAAAATAAATCCTAAAAGATGTTAAGCAAACTATATTGAAGATTTACTTTGACGTGCCTTCATTTTGATGACCATGACGACGAAGTTGAGGCCTACCTTAATTTAGCTGTTATTGACAGCACTGAGACAACCTTGAAAAAAAAAAACACCCAACCAAAAACCAGCTCCTTAAACACAGATTTTACTTTCAGAGTGTTTTTGGGTACTCTTCTCTCTGCAGGCACAGCCTTGATTTGTCTCCTTTGCCTGGTGCCCCTTTCCTTCAATCCAAAGCTGAAGAGCTGTTGAGCCAGGTCTAAGAACAAGCTGCAATTAAACCCTGAGGATGCTCTATCCAAACTCAATCCTTCAGGACAAAGAGGAGGCTGCCACATTCCAGGGACAACACTCTCAGGGGAAATTACACATCAGTGAATCAGTGCAAGAGCAGGTGCTCACCCCTTGCCATGGAAACCGGTGAGGGGACACATTACAGAAGGAATTATTTCAGTGGAGAGGTTCAAGAGCAGCAGCCTGGTTGGGAAACTGAAGGTGAGAAAAGTGGCATGTTTTGAATTAGTCCCATGCAGCAAGCAGAAGATGCCACCCCCCTGAGTAGCTCTTGTCTGAAGCACCCACAGATGCTCAGGCCACACCATTGTTTGCAGAAATCAAAGTGTGAGGTCATTTACTAAAACAAAACCGTGTGGTGAGGAATGGAGCTATGAACAGCCTGATCCCAACAAGTTTTTAACCCTTTTAACAGGCAGAAAAACCATCCCTGAGATGATAGGTGTGTTCAACAAACCTTCAGATGCTCACGGTCCATCCCACCATGGTGTTATTCAGAGCTTTGATGGGCTTGATCTCTGCATCCACAGCCATCCCCAGTTGGAGCTGCTAGGCACTGCCATCAATCCCACTGTGACTGATGTCCATGCACACAACACCTGGAGAAGGGAATTGGAAGGAAAGAGCACCTCTGGAATAATTCAATCTGCATAAAACACCTTTCCTGCAACTGCACTATTCCCACTTGTCATTAATTATGACATTTCCAGCAATTTCTTAATTGATTTGAAGGAGGTTATCATGCATTTGGGGTTCTCAATCAATTCTTCTCCTCTCGGTACGTTTAACTGCTGCAGAGTTTTCCACAGCTATTTTGTTCTTCACAGCTCCTTGAAAAACACCTCAGCCTCCAATTTATTTCCAGTCATTAAAGCAAAATCTTTCAAATAGACAATATGATTTATAAAGTGGGAGAGATACTTTTATGCACTGCTTTATGAATTCTAAGCCTTCAATATTTGTTACAGCTCTTTATTCATTTGGTCTGAAAAGCCAGGAAAAAAAAAGCTCACTGCTGAATAAAGAGGAAAACGATTCTCAGCTTTCAAACAATGAGCACATCAAATTAAAAAATCGTTTATTTCAATGCCTCTCCTCCTCCTCTGTCGCAATGGCACACGGTTGTGGAGCCTTCAGCTGGCACACGGATATTCCATGGCTTTGAGGGAAAAACTGGAAGTGAGCGACTCTGGCAGAGCCCAGAGGGATCCTCAAACTCTGGAGTGGGACCGAAACTGAAAAGTTCATGTTTTTCTTCCTAAAATCATAAATGGTTTGGGGTGGAAGGATCCTTAAAGGTCCTTTTTTTCCAGCACCCTGCCATGGCAGGGACACCTCCCACTGTCCCAGGTTGCTCCAAGCGCTGTCCAGCCTGGTCTTGGACACTTCCAGGGATCCAGGGGCAGCCACAGCTGCTCTGGGCACCCTGTGCCAGGGCCTGCCCACCCTCCCAGGGAACAATTTCTTGCTCATATTTTATCCAAACCTACCCTCTGCCAATTTGAAGCCATTCCCCCTTTCCCTGTCATCGCCTGCCCTTGTCCAAAGTCTCTCTCCATCTTTCTTGTAGCTCCCTGCAGGCCACAATTAGTTCACCCTGAAAGCGTCTCCCCTGCAGGCTGGACAATCCCAGTTCTCCAGCCTTTCCCCACAGCAGAGCTGTTCCATCCCTCTGATCATCCTGGTGCCTCCTCTGGACTTGTTCCCACAAGTCCATGACTCTGGAGTCAAGGTATTCCAACATCTCCAAAACGCTCAACCACATCCGCCTTCTCTGGGAAAGGGAGCACAGCTGCTCTGGTACACAAACTCATCTCTTCACAGACCCAAACACCCCAAGCACATCCATATTTCTCCAGAGAGCTGGAACAACTTTTTCAGCTGTCCCAGGCTGAAGCTCTTCATCCTCCCTTCCTCCTGGGCAGGTGACACTGCTGCTGGGTGAGCCTCACGCCCAGTCCAGGAGGATCTTTGCCATTCATCCTGAATCCTGCTCCTGCCCTTTCATTTCCCACAGAACTCTCACTCATCCCTTTTCATCCATCCATGCCTTTTCCAGTGTTTTCTATCTCAGCTGTTTCAATCTAATCTTTCCTGCTGGCTCAGGATGGCTCCGCTTTCAACCCTCATTTATCACATAACCACATGGCAGCTTTACCTGATTTCTGGGAAGTATTTAAATTTTCTCTTTATTATTTTAAAAATCTATTATGAACCTCTCGACTCCACTGCACTGTGCAAAGAAAAATAATTATAAAAATACCCACTCTCTTTAATACCAATAATTTGTCATCTACTGAGAATTTTTTCTGGATATAATAGTAGTTTAACTCATTAACTTTATGCTAAGAACAGCAATTTTGCTGTCTCCTACCCAAATATTTCTAATATTAATGATACAGCTTAGATAAAGTGATTTAAGTAGTTGTACATACAGTGTGCTTATGCAACGATAATTAATTACCTCCAAGATTGAACTCCAATCTTTCACTTCCAATTATGCTTTCATAGTTCTGATGATCACCCTGCAAGTGTTCTTCTTCAATTCCATAATCCAGTTTGACATTAAACCACAACTGACTGGGAGGGACGAGGAAGGAGTCGTGTGCCTGTGATGCCTTTTGGGGCTACCTAAAACCAGAGGCCAGACAGAGTGAAGGGAATAAAAAGCAGTTCTGTTTATAGAAGGGCCTTCAGGTACATTCAGGGCAGACCAAGCCCCCAGGGGCTACACCCAAAAGGGACCACAGGTTTCACACTTTTATGAGTTTGGTCCATTTGCATATTGGGGGTTAATCCTCCAATTCCAGCTTCAGGTGATGAAGTCATTGACCCCCAGTTTGCTCCCCCAGCTCACTTTTGTTTCCGTCTCTCTGGCCTGAGGCAGTGAGGTGTCCCTGATTGCCAGGCCTGGAGAGGAATTGTTGTGTCTGCCCCAAATGGGGAAGCAGCAGCTGACACTGGGTGTGGAGTTCAGAGTTACACACTGAAGAACTGCAGGGTTACAGAGAGATGGAAATAGAAAAGCTCAGATCCTGAGGAGCAGGAGGCCGGAGCAGCAGGGATGTGATGTGGGAATAGGTGACGAGTCTCTGCCTCCACAGGGGGTGCCAGGAGAAAAAATATCCTTGTGTTTGTACAACACAAACTGCTGCTAGCACAGAGGGAAACAAGGAGCCAGCTGCACATGGGGAAGGGATTCTTGTTGCCAGGAAGGGCTGAGGGGATGCAGCAGCTCCAGGCTGGGAATTGCCCTTTGCTCCATCCCCACCCTGCTCATGTCCCTGGTGCTCTGCCCACCTGGGAGCCCCTTCCTTCCTCTGCCAGAAGCCTCTTGGCCTCCTGCAAGGGCAACCTGGCCTTGTCTGAGCTCTGCCTCTGATGCCTTAAGTTCAGCTTTTGTGTTTTCCAGACTCTGCACTGCCTTAGTGTGTGACTCTGAACTCCACACACAGTGCCAGCAGCTCTCCTCACAGCTCAGGCACACACAACAATCCTTCTCCAGCCCCAGAACCAAGGACACCGCTGCAGCTTCAGCCCAAAAACTGCAAACAGCAGGGAATGGAGGGGAGCAACCTGGGAGGGTGGGACTGCACAGCCTGGAGCTGGAATTGTACAATGAACCCCAAGATGGAAATGGACCAAAACTTATGAAGTGTGAAAATTCATGACTTGAGGTCCATCTGGGGTGTAGCCTTGGTCAGGCTCTTGTGCTGCCCAAGGTGTGTCCTTTGAGAGCCTTTTAATAAATCCCTGCTTTATTCCTTTAACTCTGCCCAGACTCTGATCCAGGTGGCCTCTCCAGACATCCTTCCCTTCCCAGCTCCTTGGAGTGTGCAGCTGGGAAAGCCCCAAGAGAGCTCTATTCTTCTTGGGGAGGTTGAGTACAACACAAACCTTCTCCACAATCTGAAATTTCACAGCTTTAAGGTTTTGGCTCCACAAGGGAATACCTATAAAATTCTGCATTATAACCCATCCCTGGAAGTGTTCAAGGCCAGGCTGGATGGAGCTTGGAGCAACCTGGGATAGTGAAATGGGATGAGCTTTAAAATCCCTTCCAAGCCAAACCATTCTGATTACAAAAAATAAGAAACAAGGCCTGCTCGTGGTGTGATTCAAACACAGCTGAAACCAGGACACTCCCCTCTGCCTCCACTGAAAACTGGTCAGGAACTTCTGCATCTTTTCCTACTTTACTGAAATTGTGGGAGCCTCCCTTGCAAAGATAATCCTGGAGCGGTTTGCTCACATGAGGAAGGTGTTCAGGACACCAAGAGAAGCACCTGGACATGATCAGTTTTGCCTCAGTCAGGAAAAGCTGCTTTGACTTCTTTGCAAAATCTTTATAGCCATCTTCATAGCAACAAGATAAAAAAGTCTCCAAAATCCTTGTCAACTTGTTCTCCTGAAAAAAAAAAAAAAAAAAAAAAAACAAACCCAAAAAAAAAGCAGGCAAAAGAAATATTAGGAATTTTAAAATTGTATTAAAAGGTTGTGCCTAAATTCCCTGAAATTGTCTTAAACGCACACAAAATGAAAACTTTCAGGAGAAAATGACCACAGAACTGCACAATATTCAGAAGTTATTCCAGACTCGACTCAGTGGATTCTTTTTAAAACAATCCATTTTCCATGTGAATTTTAATTTTAAAAGCAATTTTAATAACTGCAGATGATGAGCACTAATCTTGGTCCTCAGCCTCCCTGGAAGTCTTTCCCTCCTGCCTGAGTACCACATGTTCAGAATATATCCAATTTTTCCATCTTTTATTTGCACAGGTAGGGACCATTCAATTTATTCAAGCCAATTATCTCAGTGTGATTCATCATCACGATGCTCCAAAATAAAAGCAATCATGCTAGATTAGTGCAATTAAAAAGGTGTTTTTTATTTTTGGAGAAAAAATTTACCTGTTGAACTGAGAACTTTTCTCCAAACAACATCAGGGTACTTGTTGAACTTTTTTTCCTCTCCCTGAAGCTCAAATGCAGAGCTCTGAGCTTTCCCTTGGTTAAATACCTGTAAAAATGAAGCTCTGGTTTGTAGACTGAGCTAAAATTAAATTTTATTGGCCCATTTTAATCACTAGAAATCTCCTGTTTCGCAGGAGCACCAAGCAGAGCTCACACAGCACTGCAGGGAAGGCACTGAAGGAATCAGGGACCCAGAAACCACTCCAGGGAAGAACAAGGGAAAAGCTTTCATTCCATGAGGTTTTTCTCTCTGCCATGCACTTCCATCTGCTTATTAAATATCATTTAATTGACATTCCCAGCTTCTCTGGGCAACCTGTTCCACTGTTTAAGCACCCTCCATAAAGAACTCCTTCCTAACATTTAATCTGCCTCTCTTAAAATCCTTGTCTGTATCAAAAGTCCTTTTTACAAGCATCCTTAAGATACTGGAAGGTTCAAATCTTGCACAAATAATATAAAGATTTAACTGATTATTGCCAATCCCTGATCAGAGTATACAGAAATAATGATAAAGCAACCACAGAAATTAGGGATAGCACGTTTTAGAGCTCACAGTCATTGCAATTCACCTCATCTTCGTTCTCAGGGATGGGAAAGGGATTCTATGGATATAAAATAATTTATTGTCTAACCCAGCTGCCTGACCAAAAGTTGAGGGCATTCTCCAAACCCTTTATAAACACCAGCAGGCCCAGGGCATCTATCAACTTTCTGGGAAGCCCAGCTGGGTTAAGATTTCTCAGTAAAGGTCTCAATTTAAGGTTTCTCAGTAAAGAAATGCTTCCTGCTGCCCTTTGTAAACCTCCCAGAAGAGTTCTGAACCATTCCCACCAGTCTATCACTGCATCCCAGCAGGACAAGTTCAGTTTAGGTGGTTTAGTGCACACATAAATACATGCACATGTGGCAGCAGCTCTGCATTCCTCACCGAAAAACCTTTGCAAGTGCAAAAGTCACAGAGAGGGCCAGAAACCTCAAGGATGTAAACAGAATAAAATAATTCATTGCTTCAGTCTCCCTTTGATTTCCAGGGAAAGTAATTTGTGGAGGCAGTGGGCAGAAGGAAATGCAGAGAGGAGCTTTCCCAAACTGCAACAGGAGCCTCTAACTACAGAGCAGCACAAAAATCCAGCAAATCTGACAAGTTCCCTGCGTGGTAAACACATTTCTGGTGCAGACAACGGGCTTCACACAGGAATTGATGTTCTGCTCACAACCAAACGGGGCTGTGGCCGAAGCACACGGCAGCTGCATCGTCTGGAAATACCTGAAATGTTCAGAGATTTGATTTTTTTTAAGTGTCTCTCCACCTTTGATGGCAGCAGAATCCAAAACTCATTATCGTCCCCACAACTGATTTGCCCTGTTCGTGTCTTGTTTAGAAGTCCTGTGTTCTGACAGAGCTGAAAGAACTTTGAGAACAGATAAAAGCCCAGATTTTTCAGGCTGCTGGGTTCACCCCCTGGAATGTGATGAAGCAGCTCCAACAATGCCCTGTTTGCAAGGCTATAGGGGTGGATTGAGAGGGGCTGGGGTTTGGGCTGCAATTATCCTAAAACCCGTCTGGAGCCCCAGCCTCAAATCCTCATCCTGACATTGAGGTCAAAACTTAGCAGAGAAGAAGCTGCTCAACTGATCTGCAGGCCTTCGCCTGGCAACTAAAACCACAGAACTTTCCATGGGGTGGGCTCTTCTCCCATATCCCCCCTTGCAATGGGTGGAGATTCCTCCCTTTGGTTTTGGGGATGCTCATCGAGGCACAGCCCTTAATCTGGGTGAATTCCATCCATCCCTAATAATTGTTTCTTTTTGCTAACTTTAATATAATGGCTTTAACATCACACACTATCCTGTCTTATACTACAATCATAATTTTAGCTTTTATACCTTTCAATCAACCTCTGATAATTGTTTCTTTTTGCTAAGCAATATCATTGCTTTAATATTATTATTGACAATAATTAATTAACATTGCTTTAAAAATATTATTTTTAACCAAAGCAATATCATTGCTTTAATATTATTATTGACAATAATTAACATTGCTTTAAAATTATTTTTAGCTACAGCAATATCATTGCTTTAATATTATTTGCTATTGTACACTCTCCTATCCTATCTTATACTATAATAAGTTTAGCTTTTATACCCTTCCATCAATCTCTAATAATTGTTTCTTTTTCCTAAGTAATATCATTGCTTTAATATTAACAAGAATTAACTTTGCTTTAACATTATTATTTTTAACTACAGCAATATCATTGCTTTTATATTATTTGCTATAGTACACTATCCTATCTTATACAATAATAATAATTTTAGCTTTTATACCCTGTGTAAATAATTCTGGTTGAGTCCTTTTTGTCTAGTCATTTAGCAGAATAAATAATTCCCAGCCTCCTCTCTCCAAGAAGGAGCTCAGAAAACCATTGCTGGTTTGTATCTCATCATCATCCTTCACCAGCATTTGAAGACTTCCCCAACACAAACCAAACACATTATTTGAAGTTACAGATTCTTAATTTAAAAACCCACAAAACAAAACAAACCCACCTTTTTGTCCCTGAGGCTTCCCTAGGATTTTACACAAGAATAAGTGATAACGTCCTTAATTGTTCTTCGTACTGTTTGTTCAGCTTCAGATCCCAAAGTGCTCCAAGGAGGAGCAAACCCAGAGGAAATCATTGCCATGGATGTGCCCCTCAAGCAGCAGCTGAGGCACAACTCTCCAGAGGGACGGGAGCCTTTGGATTTTGGTACTTGCCAATGTCTGGGCAGGGAAAACACCCGAAAATCCCTAAATAATTTCAGTTTCAGGGTCTAACTCAGTCCCTTTTTGTGGTAGCGGCTCATGGGGAGTTGAATGTGCTTTTACATCATGCTCTGGAAAGGAATGGGACGTGTGTCCTGAAAATGAGGAATTTTTCCCCATAAAAGGCCCTGATCAGCACAGGAGAAACACCAAGAAACATCGTCCCTCGTTTGGGGCTCCTGGGATTTTCCTTCACCTCCCTCAGGCTGAGCAAGAAAAAAAATAATTAAAAATCCATGTTCTGGATTGCCCTCTCCCCTCCTTCCTTTGTTTGTTCTTCAGAGCTGGACAGAAAACAAAGCTCCTTCATTATTCACTGATAATTACATCATTTCAAAGTGTTCCAAGTCCCAGGATCCACCAGGAAGGGGAGGAGCAGGAACATGCCAGGGTTTCGTCTGCCACACTAAAGGCTCAGCTCAATAATTCAGGTGAGTATTCAATAATTCAGGTGAAATATTGAGGCAGGAGCTGCAAATTAACAAAAATAACACACAGTCATCACAGGGAAAATTCCCTTTTTTTCCCCCCATCAATATATATATACTCTAATATATGTGAATATACATATATTCACATATGTTAATTGATCTATTTAATATATGTGAATATTCACATTTTTTTCTGACATGGACCTGAAATAATATCACCAAAGCATTGTGAAAAAAAGAAATGCATTCCAAAAATCTTACAGCAAGGAAAAGTGTCTGAAAACATCTTAAAATTCCCCTCAAGTTTTGTTATTTTTGCTTTTACAGTGATTTTAACAGAAAGGCAGAAGAATATTGGATGCTTTTACATCAGTTTTTAATGGCACAAGGCAGAGGACAGGCACGCAGGCCAATAATTTAATTTACATTTTATTTTTAGCTGCCATTGATATCAGCACAAGTTTCATAACTTTTATTTAAGCATTAAATAAATATGTTTTTATGTTTAAATATACAATTAAATATATGTATATTTAAATATACAACTAAATGTGTGCATAATTAAATATATGTATATTTAAATATATAATTAAATATATTTACATTTATTAGTGACAGCGTTAACAATACTAAATTACCTTTCAAAGTTTTAACAAGGTTCCAGAAATCACTTTATTGTGACTTCAGCACAGGAAGGACAGGGACAAATTCCCAATTTTTCAGTGGCTGCAAAGATGGTTTGCAAGAATTATTGACTGCATTAATTGATTATTAATTGATTGATTGATTCCTTTTGGCAGAGCTTGGTGAGAAGCAGGCACTGAACCAATATCCCTGCTCCAGTCATTCCAAATCACAGGAATTAGTCTGGATCCCAGACATTTTCTCAGGAAATTTACCTGACTCTGCCTTTCCACCCCCTGTTCCAGGAGAATTCTGTTTCAAGCCCTCCTTTTAATTGCTTGGATCTCATTTGAAATCAATCCCTTCGCTTCCCCCTTCCGTGTTTCTAATATTGTTGCCGAAGGATCGGGACAATTTCAAATAATTATCTTTTAATTAAGGCTGATTTTCGGTGGAAGTCAAGCACAGCCGCCTAACAACTTCCCCATCAGTCCCCAAATAAGTTCCCTGTGATTATCTGGAGCTTCCAAAGCAGCAAGAACGAGGCATCGGTGTCATCTCTGGTGAGTTCTTTACAAAAAGAGTAAAGAACTCATTTCTGAGTCCCTGAAATGAAGGAAATCAGGACAGGCAGCAAAAAAAAAAAAAAAAAAAAAAAAAAAAAAAACCCAAAACTAGAATTCACCGCAGTCTAAAACAGCTGTTTTAAATCTATTTTATCTTTTTTGGTGGCAAAAACCAGCATTTTACAGGATGACAAAATACAAACAAATATTTCAGTTCTCTTGATAAATATCCATTTAAGGGCACTGGTTAAGGTTTGATTTTCGTCTCCCAGCAGTTATTCCAAGGATTTACCTGTTCAATGCCTTCTTTTTTAGACCTTTTTACTATTTTTTTGCATATCAGCCGTGGGGGTCAAAAGCACAGCGAGGTTCCTCACTGAGGCAGAGCTGGAAACTCCCCAAAAAGTGGAGTCTAGGATGATGAGTGGCTCCAAGGAAACACCAGCATAGCCAGATTTCTGGAGATCACTCTAAAAATTCAGGAAATACTCCTGGAAATTCTTTTCCTACCTCCTGTGGGTGCCTCAAGTCTCCAGCCAAGAGGCACAACCATTCCCAGCAGCTGTTCCTCAAAAAACAGATTTCCAGCCCAAAATGCCATTGCTTTTCTCATTTGAAGAGTTTTCAAGGAGATATCCCGAAGATCCTTTATAAAGATCCCATTTTTATCTTTCCTTGGATATCTCTCCATCCATTTCATGGATGCAGAGGTGCTGAGATTCACTGGGAATGAAAATCAAACATTTTAATAAGTCCCACAACCCACTAATCACTTGATTTTCTGCATTTTCTGAAGCCAAAATCATTTAATTTCAAGTTTTGGGGGAATTTATGCCCAGCAGGACATGAGCTTGAATTAGAGCATAGAGCTCCAAAGGAAGAACAGAGATTTTCCTGCAAAAACTTTTTGTTTGGAATACAACGATGTAAAAACCCCGTATCCTGAATTATGGAAGTGCTCTTGCACCCAGAAGAAAGAACATTCCTGTTGCTCCTAGGCCAAAATTGCCTATAATCCCTAATTTTTTCAGCAACAGTGTGGTTTTGAGGGACTTGGCATTATTCCTGAAGGGAATATCCCTGGAAGCAGCGTGTCAAGGTCTGGAATAGTGCTTGGCACAAAGAGCATATGGCATTTAATGCAAGCAAATTAAACAGCTCTTCTTGGAGACACCCTACTGCAGCCATCCCAAGAATTCCCTCTGGATTTGCACCTGGAGGAAATGGCTTGAATATTTACATGTTAAATTTCAGCCAGGGGCACAGGAATGATGGATTCCAGGTAAAATTTGCATGGAATATTTCACTAATTCAGAGTTTCTGCTCCCAACCTCCGGAATCTCAGTGTTTCCATCTTCCACATGTGGTCACCTGTCCCCTTTCCCATCATCACTGGGGTTTCTATTATTATTTTTTTTTAATCTCAGTTCCACAGGTTTGAATTATTAATTATAATGTTATTTATTACTTAAGAAATATTAAATATTTATATATAAATATTCAGGCAATTTCTGCCTGGATCCAGAAGGGTTTCCAGATGTTCCTAAGCTCTGTCATCCTGGAGATCATTCCCAGGTTCTGCTGCTCATACCTTCTGATAGAAAAGTTCTCCAAATAGGGTTCACAAATAAATAACAAATAAATAATAATAATTAATCATATTAATTATTACTAATTTGAATTATTCTCCTTCAAATGTACCAGGAAGTACCTACAGAGCAGAATTTGCAATCCCAAACCAAGAGAAGTTTAGGAAAGAGTTGGGACCTTAAGGGCCCTTCCAACCTAAACCATTCCAGGATTCAAAGATCCTCCCCAGTCATGGCTTGGATCCCATCAAAGTCAAGGTTTTCCCCTGAGTTCCCAGTCAGTCCTGTTGGAATTTCCTGGGTGTCCAAGCACTACAGGCTCTGCTCCACAGCTGGAAGGATTTTCCATGCCCTGGACACCTCCCAAATTCCAAGCACGGGATGCTTTGCCCTGAGCACAGCCCAGCTCTTTGCTTCCAACAACATCCCCATCCTACAGCTTCACTTCTTCCCCCACTAAAACAAACAAAAAATTCCATTATCACGTAATTTTCAACCTCTGGATTTCCTTCACCTCTTTATTCCAACTCCACTTTGCTAAAATCCACCAGGCAGAGCCAACAACCCAAACTAAATTTCCTGTGGAATGACGTTAGGATCTCTGAACCTTCGGCTCCACCACGTTTATCAGATCTGGCTCCTCTTCCAGGATGAAACCCAAAAAATCTCAGCTCAGGAGCCTGAACAGGGAGATCATTTTGCTTCACCTCCAGAAACACTTGAAACTAATCTGAAACTCCTCCTGCAGTCCTTGCCAATGAAGGAAATGATCCAAAATCAACGTTTTTGGCTTCTAACACAAAATTCAAACATCTCTATTGACTGTAATTCTCTCTTCCCTTGTCCTGCCCTCCAGACCTATAAACACCCAACCCATTTGTGGAAATTTAAATTAGGAATTTCATTTTAGCTCACTCTTGATGTAACAAGCAAAGTTTCACCTTCCAATTTGCAGAGAATTTAGGGTTAATTATTTTAAATTAGAGATAAATTATATTACAATGTTCCTTTCAACTCAACTCTGATTTAACAAGATAAGTTCCGTTTCCAATTTGTGGAGAAGTTGCCTTTAATTATCTTAAATTAGAGACAAATTCTTTTACCTTCCCATATTTCATCCCGTGGTTTTTGTGGTTGGAATGAGGGATTTATTTCCATACTTCAGCTTAAAAGAGAGATGTTATGAACCACAGGCTTGGAATCAGTGTCAAAATGTTTCAGCTATTTTTATGCTAAACATCATCGCTATGGAAACGCCACGGTTAAATTTAATGTGAATTTTCAGGGATTTTTCTTGCAGCACAGAGCAACAGTAGAGTCCAGGCTGGGTTTAAAGGGGAAAAAAAACCCAGGATTTTAGGTGTCTGTACTGACTTAGAAAATATTTAACCAAAATTATTTTTATCTCTGTGATTTTAACCACACCCCGACAAGTCACTCCCAGCACACCAGTAAAAATTATGGCAAAATGGACAAAACACACTGAAATTCCCTTAAAATTAAAACACCAGCCAGGTCCAGCTTTTTCCAGAAAAAAAAAAAAGGATTTTTTTGGTCCTTATTTTTACAGAATAATTTTATTTTCAAGGCTTTGTTCTTATGGAGCATGAGGGAAACAGGTGATCTCAGCATCTCGGGTCCATCCTGGGGGAATTTCTGTTTTTCCAGGATAATCAGAGTTTTCCCTGCCCTGATTGGATCACTGGGAATATTCTACAGGGCCAGTCAGCACCTCTGTGTCAGAACTGAGAGCAAATCAAATCAGGGAGCTCAAGATTAGGAAGATCTGCCCAGTTTTTTGCTGCCAGGGTGAAAATTCCAGCAGTGACAGCAAAAGTGTTGTAGGTTGCCAAAGTACCAACCATGTGGGTCCTGGGGAATAAAATAAAATATTAAAAAATAAAGAAAAACTAAAAATTAAAATTAAAATAATTTTTTAAATTTAAACAAATTAAATATAAAAAAGATTACAAAATAAAATAAATTACAAAATAAAATCAAATAGAACAAAGTTAATGAATTTTAAGATAAAATAAAAACAAATTTTTAAATAAAATAAATTTTAAAATAAATTCAAAAAAAAAAAACTCATTCCAAAACCTGCATCTCTGCAGAGCAAACCTGGAGAAAAGCAGGATTTGGTTAATACTGAATGGAATTTTTCCCAGTTCTCACTTGGGCTATCCCAGCAGCAGCTCCCAGGACTGCAAGGGTTTGATGGGAAGCACCCATCAAGTTAATTCCTGAAATTATTAAATTATTACCTCGCTCCCCAGGAGTGCTGCAAGGAGCCCCAGGTGAGGGTAACAAAGCATCACTTTCAGCTGGAGGGCCAAAAAAAAAAATCAGAATTTTCTTGAAAAACCCAGAGCTGTAACTATTAAAATAATTTTTTAAAATAATTTTAAATAATTAAAAATATATAAAAATAATTAAAAATAAAATCACTAATGTTTTAATTTTAAGAGCATTTCAGTGTGTTTTCTACATTTTGGCACAATTTTTACATGATGGGCGTGGCTTTTCTGGCTGTGGGCAATTAAAATCACGGAGATAAAAATGGTTATGGTTAATTAGTGAAATTATTAATTTAAGAAATTAATAATTGAAGTTAATTCCTGAAATTATTACCTCGCTCCCCAGGAGTACTGCAAGGAACCCCAGGTGAGGGTAACAAAGCATCACTTTCAGCTGGAGGGCCAAAAAAAAAAATCAGAATTTTCTTGAAAAACCCAGAGCTGTTAATATTAAAATAATTTTTTAAAAATTTAAATAATTAAAAATAATTAAAAATAATTAAAAATAATTAAAAATAATTAAAAATAATTAAATTAAAATACCAAAATAACTAATATTTTCATTTTAAGAGAATTTCAATGTGTTTTCTACATTTTGGCACAATTTTTACTTGACAGGTGTGGCTTCTCCAGGTGTGGGCAATTAAAAGCACAGAGATAAAAATTATTATGGTTAAGATATTTTCCAAGTTGGTGCAGACACTTAAAATCCTATTTTTCCCCCCCATTAATCCCCCAGGATGAGAGAACATTTGGAACCCCTGGAAACCCTTCTGGATCCAGGCAGAAATTGCAGGGAAATCTTCATTAATTGAGGCAAGGAGACCTCAGAGCCCTCTCCAGTGCCTAAATGGACTCCAGGAGAGCTGGAGAGGGATTTGGGACAAAGGGATGGAGGGACAGGACACAGGGAATGTGTCAAGTGGAGAGCACTGAGCTTTTCCTCCCTTAAATTCAGAATTCTCTACATTTGCTGTTGCAAAATGTAAAAAACAACTAAAAAAAACAAGCGGAAAACCACTCCAGCTTCCTGAAATCTTGTACTCACATCAACTACATGCTCTGGCAAATATTTTATGCAGTTTAGGGACCTGGCTGGTGGGAAAAAAAAAGCTGCTCTCTTCCCTCCAGGACAATTCTTTGGAGATGTTATTTTGAAAATCTCTGTTCCTACTCACCTAAGACAACACCTACACCCCCAGCTCACGGCAGGAGCCTGGTGACACGAGATTGTCACATTTTCATACAAGGCTCCTCATGTTTCATTTATAGGAGCTGTGGTTCCTGCTGGTTTTTACATCCTTGGAGCTCAGTTCCAGCCGATCCTTGTGTCTTTTTTCTGATCTCACTGGTGAAGGTCAAAGCAAACCCAATATTCCTTCCACCACCCCGGCGTTGGGATGGGGTGAGCCCAATTTCCCTCAGGAGGATCAAGTGGGAGGTGGGAATCAGCTCCCCTCCCTAATTCCTTCCATGCTGGAATGCCTGGCTTGGAAAAGGAAAACGGGATTTTTCCAGGCTCAGGGGCAAAGCTGAGGTCCCATATGATGAGACCTTCCCCATAAATTGCAACCTGGCTCTGTGTGTAATAAAACTCCTCATCTTGCCTTGATTTGATTGCTTTTTCCCCCACAAAATTTGCTTTTTTCCCCCCACCCATGGCAGTATTTGGGTTGTAAATTCAATATTAAAGAGCTTGCCGATTTTTTCATAGGGAAAAATTTCCTCCCTGCTTATGTTCTCACTCACAGCTGAGAAAGCTGGCGAGGTGAAGGATCAAAGCACTGAAGATTCCAAAACTTCACTCCAAGTGCTGCTTTCAGTTTGCAGCCTGTGGACACAAAGGTTCATGTGGAAAATAGAGGGGAAGGAACCCCTTGGACACTGTCAGGGATCCAGGGGCAGCCACAAGCAAATCTGGGAATTCCATCCCAGCCAGGAATTCCTTCCCAAGATCCCACCCCAATCTCCCCTTTCCCAGTTTAAAGCCATTCCCTGTGTCCTGTCCCTCCAGCCCCTCTCCTGGAGCCCCTCCAGGCCCTGGAAGGGCTCTGAGCTCTCCTTGCCTGCATCACGCTTCCATTCATGAAGATTTTCCTTCAATTTCTGCCTGGATCCAGAAGGGTTTCCAGACGTTCCAAGCTCTCTCCTCCTGGAGATCATTCCCAGGTTGTGCTGCCCATGGCCCCTGAGATAAAAGTTCTCCAAGTAGAGCTCACACACCATTATCTGAAAATGAACAGAAATGGTTCCTTTTCCTCTTAAAACATGACTTAAGGGAAAAGGATTCAGCTATTTAGCTTGGGCAACTCTGGGGGAATCCTAAAAACCCATCCCTTCATGCCACATTTCCAGGCCTCCTGCATTTTGTGTCCCTTAAAACTTCTTAATATTGTTGATAATAAAGTTTTTGCCAAGTTCATTGCACAAAATATTTCAGGGGCAAACAGAAGTTAGAAAAATTTTTGTCCTTTCCAGTATATCTTTCTTTTTTTTTTTTTTCCTTTCAATTTTCATTCATTTTTAGCATCTGGACAGGATAAATAATTTCTAAGTATCCCAAGCATGTCCATATAGCAAAAGGAAAGGATTTTTGGGGGGTCTTTTCTCCTCTTTTTTAAACCAGGTGTTCTCAAGAGAGCATTTGTACAAACTGGTGTTAGACACGGTGCCGTAGGAGGCCTGGAAGAAAGTTTCTATTTGGAAATACACTTTGCATATCAGCAATGAATAAAACATAGCCCTTTGTGTGCACATTATATCATGGAGCATGACTAATCTGGGGATACATTCTGCCTTCTCTCAATTCCAAAAAAAAAAAAAAAAACCAAAAAAAAAAAAAATCAGCAGATTAGCTGGAGTTGCCATTAATAAAAGCTAGATTGTCACCTTAAGACTTAGTTAAAAATGAAATAAAACACAGGGGCTGCTGAAGGCTGTTCCTGTTGGCTGCCCAGCCCATCAGGATTAATATTTCTGTATACCTGAGGCCTTCATTCTACCTGACTTTTTTTCTTTTTTTTTTTTCCCCCATCATTTATTATTATCCTTGTTGGTAGGCAAAGAGAAAAGTCATTCAGACCTTCCTGAAGACTTTTCAAAAACTCCTTAAATTGTGATAATGCTTAGCTTAAAAAGGATCACTTTTAAAGGGTAGGGGCTTGCATCTTTCTTTTCTGACTGGGAAGTTTAAGGCCAGGTTGGCTGGAGCTTTGGATGATCTGAGTTAGTGGAAAATGTCTCTGCCCATGGCAGAGAGGGGAACGAGGTGAATTTAAGATCCCTCCCAACCCAAACCTGTGATTCCATGAACCACAGACACAGTTTGCTTTAGCACCTTCACAGGTTGAGAATTTCACCAAAACCAGTTTGCAAAGCCCTGAGAAGGGGCAGGAATTTCCAGGCTCCAGGGCACGACAGAACAGGCTGGAGGAGCAGCACCACATCCTGTGCGAGCAACAAATGAAAAACCAGAGAAAACTCTGCTCTCCCAGCAGCTACCAGTGCAAACACTGCAGTTTAGTTGCCAAGCAACCCCCTCATCCTCCAAAATTCCTGTTCAAGTAGCAATAAAATCACTTGTTCAAAGGGACTGGAAAACAAAAGCCAGTTGTGGCTCTGCCGCCCTGATTTGCTCGGTAAAGTGAAGGAGAAGCAGAATCTCAGCCCCATCCAAGGCTTATCTGGTCACAAATAGAAAACACATTATGAAATTCCACATGCCAGAGACATGATTTCCTCATCACACAAGCAAGGGAGAGCAGGGCTGCAGGGATTAATGTTGCAAAACCCGCTTTGGAACGGGGGAAAGCTCCCAAAGCAGCCCTCAGGAGGGCCCAGCTCTGCTCCAGCAGACCAGGCCCTCCTGATGAGCTCCAAAACGTTATTTTACTCCTGACTGTGGGGCAGAAATCCCAGGAAATTTTGTCAAAGCAATTGAAGCTGAGTGATTACAACATCTAGAGGTGTCTCTGATCCCAGAATGGGAAGGGACATTAAAAATCACCCAGTGCCACCCCTGCCATGGCAGGGACACTTCCACCATTCCAGGCTGCTCCAAGCCCTGTCCAACCTGGCCTTGGGCACTGCCAGGGATCCAGGGGCAGCCACAGCTGCTCTGGGAATCCCATCCCAGCCCCTCCCCACCCTCCCAGCCAGGAATTCCTTCCCAAAATCCCATCCAGCCCTAACTTCTGTTCATTTGAAGCCATTCCCTGTGTCCTCTCTCCATCTCCTCGGCTCCCTCAGGCACTGCAAGGACAGAAATTTCTCTTTTCCAGGCTTGGAGCACCCTGGGACAGTGGGAGGTGTCCCTGCCCATTGACAGGACACCTTAATTTTAAGGTTTTAATATCCCTTCCAACCCAAACCATTCAGTGCAAGTAATTAATCCTCCTGAAGGTTTTAATGAGCATTTTTAACATGGGAAAAATTCAGTTGTTGCTATTTCTGTCCATGTCTATGACCCTCCCAACTCATCCTCATGCGATGGCAACAGGAATTCACATTTGGAAAATAAATTTGGCACTAAGCTGCATTTGCTGGACGGCAGAAGTTCTCTCTGGTGCTCCCCACCACCATTTGCTGGGAGCCAAACAAGGATCATCAAGGATTCCCAAAATCCCAAACGTCCCCACCACAACTTTTGGAATCATATGGCACAACCGGATTTCTTATCAGCTCCTTGCTCCACGTGTCTCCAGGCTGACAATTATCCCTGGAAAACATGGAGCAGAGCATATGTTAGACCAAGAAATATGGAATAATAATAATAATAATAATAATAATAATAATAGTCCCACGTGATCCACATTTCAAGAAAACCATGAGGAAAACAGACCAAGAATTTTGCCACACAACACAAATCAGGAAAATCAAGTCCCATCCGTAACTCCATGGGATGCCAGCAAAATGTTCTTGGTTATTCTGTTTATTTGTTCTGATTGGTGGAGATTCAGGACTTAAAAAAAAAAAAAATAACTTAAAAATAAAGGTTTGCATGCAACCTTTCCATAGCAAAAATAAGATTTTGAGGAAATAAATCTTTATCCAATGCTACGCTGAGGACAAACAAACAGTAAAACCCAATAGAGCCAAATAATCAATGGAAATCCAGTGCCTGGTTGAAAAATCTGCTTTTTTTCATATATAAAAAAGGTCAGTAAATATTTCCCAGCATTTCACAAACATGTGAAGGGCTGAAAACAGAGAAAGGGGAATCACATTCCAGATTTGGGGATGTTTTCAGGGGCACCTGAGAAAAATACCAAGAATTCTGCTTTGATTTTCACAATCTGCTCCTCTCTGTGGCATCCTTTTCAGAACTGAAAGATGCACACCCAGTAATTATTTAAATCCCGGGACAGGGATAACCAAACACACACAGCAGTTACTCAGACCCTGGGCTAGGGATTAAAAAGGCCCAAAACTACAGGTTTAAACCCCCCCCCCAAAAAAACAACAACCCAACTTATCACAGCATTGAAATTCTCTGAGTCATTATCCAAGATTAAAAAGCAGATTAAAAAATTCTTCAATTAAATCTCCTTTAATTTGGGATCAAATTTCTCAATCTGCTGAAGCAGTTAAGAGCCTTTTAGGCCCAGATCCACACTCAGCCAGGATTTTAGCCTGAGAAGGAAAATAATCCCTAGAAATTCTCCAGAAAAACATACAATTCCATGACTGCTCCTCTTGCTGTCTGGATCCTTCATTCTACATGATCTAATCAAATGTTTATCCTGACATCACCTGGTAAAATTAAACTTAAGCAAGGCTTAAACCCATTTAAATGTCAATTCCTTTGATTTAGCAGAGGGAGCAGATGCATGAGAAAGCAGAATTACCACAGCCCCTCCACCTCAGAACCACGTTAAAAGCTAAAAATACAATTTTATTTTTATGTTAAGAGACGAGGAAAAAAAAAGAAAAATTTAGAAAAAAAAAAGAAAGAAATTTAAAAAATTAAAAAGAAAAAAAGAAAATTAAGCTCCTAATCTTTTGTTAAGAGCTGAGACAAAGCTCAGGTCTTTCTTGCCATCCAAAGGAGGTTCAACCCTTCCTGGGGATCCCATCTGGATATTTGGATTATTTGCTGACCTACCTGAAGCATCAGCTCTGTAGCAAAGGGATTTCTGGTTGCCAGGACTCAGCAAAAAGCATTCAAATACAATAAAATAAAAAGGAGCTCACAGGTAAAATAAGGAAAAACCTAAAATATAGGTCAGGAAATGAGTAAGGGAAAAATGTTAATCGGCATCCAGTGTTGTGGTGAGGTTGAATTATATTTTGTGTATAAATATAAATAATAATAAATCTCTGTTTACATTAACACTGCCTTAAAATCACCCGATTTATTCTGAAAATGAAGGAAAAGTGCCTGAAAAACATAAAAAAAACACAAATCAAAGTTTTTGAGCTACAAGATCCCTGTTTTCCCATCCAACTCTTCATGGAGTTGGATGTCTCCAAGAAATATAAATGGTGCAGTTGAGCATTGTTAATTATTTTCATTATTAATTATCTGGGGTCTGGATTGTCTCTGGATTATCTCTGAATTATCCCTGGGCTCCCAGTGATCCAGGGCAGATTTATCCACAGGTTCCATCAGGAGGGACTGGAATTTAGGTGAGGACCAGGGAGAGGAGGGACATGAAAGGGAGCAATAGAAATATAAAGTAAGGGAAATAATATAAATATTAAGTAAGGGCAGAGACATTTTCCACTATCCCAGATCATCCAAAGCTCCAGCCAACCTGGCCTTAAACTTCCCAAAAAGAAAAGAAAGATCCAAGCCCATCCCCTTTAAAATTTATCCTTTTTAGGCTAAGCATTATTATCATTATTTAAGGAGTTTTTAAAAAGTCTTCAGGAAGATCTGAATGACTTCTCTCTTTGCCTACCAATGAGGAAAATGGTAAGTGATAATGGGGAAAAAATAAAAGGTAGAATGAAGGGCTCAGGTTTACAGAAATATTAATCCTGGCGGGCTGGGCAGCCAACAGGAACAGCCTGGTGGAGCAATACATAGTAAAGGAAAATAGAAATATTAATAAGGCAATTGAAATTTTTAATTTCAATCAAGAAATTGGGATTTATTAAGGCTTTTCCAGCACCTGCAGCTCAACTTGCTCCTGCCCAAGGAATTCCCAATCCCATAAAGAGCCTGAGGCCCCTGCTCAGCCCCACCTGACTCCACTCAGAGCAAACACCTGAGCAAACCCAGGGATTTGCAGGAATAAATCCTCTAAAGGACTCAGAATATCCAGCATTGTCAACAGGAGGGAAAAGCAAGAGTTTTCCTTCTCCCTCAGGTGTTTCCTGGGACAAACCCTGTTCAAGCTATAAAATATTCCCAAGGCAAGGAGAGGAACAAAACCTGGGTCTTCAATAATCGAGGCAAGTGTGAAAGCTCATTCCAGAAGTTATTTCATACCTGGACTCACAAATAAAAGAACACAATTATTGGAATATCCCAACTTGATCCCAGCAGCTCCCAGCACCTTACTGGGAGATGGGAACAGCTTGTGAGCTTTAAATCAAAATTATGTAAGAAACAATAAAATTCAGATCAAATAAGAGATAATTTGTTCACGACCAACATTTTAAAATAGCAATAAGAGCAATTTTAGCACCTCACTGACCTAAATAATTTTAGAGAAAGTTCAGGGCAGGAAGGGAAAACGAAGATTTACAAAATCTCATTCCTATTTCCAATTTTACTCTGTTGTCCTTCCAGGGTTGGATTGGAGTTAAAACCTGTGGTCATATTTAGAAGCCCTTTTCCAGGGATGTAAGGAATGTTTATTCCTAGGGAAAGGAAAGGAGGATTGAGGCAGGAGGCACCGACTGGGAATTTTGGGAGCTGGACCGAAAGCGAGTGAGGAAAAAACTCATCCGTGAGGCAGAAGTGCCACCTTGTGATTGAACACTGCAGTCCAGGAGGGGGCTGGGGACACAATATCTGAATTATCCCTCCCTCCCAAAACATCTTCAACCTCTGGAAAAAAATGTTTGAAGGAAATCAGTTGAAAATCCACGGATTTTAACGAGTGGGTGGCACAAGCTCACAAATCAAACTAAAAAAAACCCATAAATGTTTCTGGCCCTCAGGATTCCTGTGTTTAATCCAACTTCTAAATGAGAATTAAATTTCCTACTTCACTGCTCTATCATTCAAAAAGCTGTTAATTATCTGATATAAAAAATTTACATCTACAAGAAAATTACTTTCCTTAAACAATATCTGTGATTATCCACAAATATCACATGGGAAGGAATATTCCACTTCCAAATGAGAGCATTAAGAGGATGTTGATGGGGACAAATATAAAATTAAAGATTATATTCCTTGCACAGATTATGAGATTTTACCAAAAGTTTAGGAAAGTTCTCTCTCTGTATTAGAAATTTATTTTTCACATGTAGGTCATGAAATCTGTAACATGCATTAAATTATTGTGAGTGAGATCGTGAAGAATTTCTCATAAAAACAATTTTTTACTAAATATTTACATGAGAATACGCTCAGCACATCTGGATTTCCCATTTTTTTGTAGACACATCAAGTCAACCATTCCTGTTGCCCAATATCAAATATATTTCAAATATATTCAAATATCTCACTCTGGATGTGATCAATCTATACAAAAATAATCACAATATGGCAAGAGAAGGGGATTAAGATAAATAGTAAAAAAAAAAGTGATGAAAGAAAAATTATTGAAAATTATGTTCCTATTTTTAATGCAATTTTTCTTACACATCCAAGAAATATTCACCTGTTAAGATTTTTATAATAAGATTATAGAAGAGTAAATTTAGGGTGATAAAAGAACACTTAGTATGAAATAATAAATGTATCAAGAGGTCACCATACAACAAAGGAGAAGTAAAAAAATGGATTAAAAATACAAGGTAATTTACTAAAAGTTAAATTATTTTAATAAATTTGCTCATTCAACCAACCTGGACGTCCTGATTGATGAATACAGGATTTTGTTTGATTTAGCTCAGTAAAAAAAGATTTTTTTGGTGAAAAGCCTTAATTTAAGCTCATGAAACCTTGACCGACCTTTCAATGAAGAAAATTTCCCTAATATCCAACCCAAACCTCCCCTGGTGCAACTTGAGGCTATTTCCTCTCATCCTGTCCCTTGTTGCTGGGGAAAAAAGATCTAAAGAGACTCAGAAGTGGATCCAAAGTCAACTTGTCCCAAAGGAAGAACCAAGGAACGAGGAGCACCACGACCTCAGCGGCGCAAAGTTGGTGGCAAATCACATGGATGCTTTAAAAAGGAAAATATTGAAGGCTATCTCTATCAAATAATGTCATTGCTAATTTGATCCATCAGCTCTGTGGAATCCAAATTACAGACCTGTCCCAGCCCAGGAAAATTCAAAGTAATGCAATTATCCTTTTAGACTATATAAAGCCTCCCATCACCATGGCATCCAGATTTATCCTTTCTTAAATAGACACCTTCACCTCAGATGTGCATCGGAGAGAAACTTCTGCACTTGACTTTCTCAAAAGTACTCCCTGGAAATATTTATGAAATTTCACATGTGGCTGTGTAGGTCTCATTGGCACGTTCGTTTTGAAAGGATTAAAAAACCCAAAATTAACAAACCTCAAAGGAATTCTACTTGGTTTTGAGGGCTTTTACACAGAAGAAGCAGGAATAACATGGCCAAATCTACATCAAAAGTGAAGGAATTTTCCCTGACATCCAATCTAAATCTCCCCTGGCACAATCTCCTCTCATCCAGTCACTTTTACCTGGGAGAAGGGGTCAGCCCCCACCTGGGTACAACCTCCTTTTGGGCACTGTAGAGAGAAAATATCAGTAGAAATGTATTGAAAACAATCACACAGCCTTCTGTGGCCAAGGAGATGCTATTTGAGCTGCAAAATCAGTTCTATATTTATAAATATAGAATATTTAAAATAAATTTTAATATATATATTAATATATATAGTTTTAAAATAGTTTTAATAAATTTTAATTAAACTTATAAATATATAAATCTGGGCTCCATTATCAGCACCACTCTCTAAATGATGCCAACAGTTTAAGCTACTTTTAGGAAAATATTTTTAAAATCCATTGCACAGAAAATTTCCAACTCAGGAATGGACAAGTGGATATTTTGGAATAGAATATGTGGACATTTTTGTTCAGGGATTCAGGGCAATAATAAAGATATACTTTGATATTTGAAAACAATAAAAACATAGAATGACTTGGAATTGGAAGAAATCTTAAAGACTACCCAAATCCAACCCATTCCACTAGACCAGGGTGCTCCAAGCACCATCCAGCCTGGGCTTGGACACTTCCAAGGATGGAAAATATATTGTTTTAATTCAACAAAGGCATCTTGTAATCCAAAAAGTACATTTAAGTACCAAACATGATATAATTAACCAGGCTACAGACGGAAAAACATTAATCCTTTCTTTATCCCACTCATCCACAATAATTTTCCTTAATCCCTGGACTAAGCCAGGTTTTAATGCAGATATTCAGGTGCTGCTGGTAAGAACAATACCCATCAAAAACATTTCCATGTGGAATTCAGAGTCAAACAGCTTCAGGTCAAAAAAAACTGAGAATGAAGACAGCAATTGTCCCAAAGATCCAACTGGAAATGAGGTTCCCAAAAAATCAAGAGGTGGCAGTTTGCAATTGCTGGTAAGAACGGAGCACGTGGCTGGAAAAACTCTGCAGTGCAAAAGCCACATAATAACGAGAGGTTTTTGGCAGAGGATGAGAAGCCTCTTCCCCCATCCTGCAGAAAAATTTAATAAGCAAAACATTCCCAAAAATAGCCTCTTGTGAGTTGTGCCTGGTCTGGATTTCTCAGTGCATCTGCAGTGCCGTGAGGTTCAATTTTGATGTGAAAAATAACAAAATACTTGAATAATACAGGCAATTTTTATTTTTTTACCTGTGCAGGTTTCGGCCACCTCAGAACTCCGTGGTTAAAAGGTACAAATGAGCAGCCCACGAGGAATGAGCTGCTAGTTTATTATGAGTCCATGGGATCCAGACAGCCCTAGAGCCACAGCTCCTCTCAAGCTGGGTTTAAGGATAAATCAGCAACTCTTCTTAACCTTCAGTATTTATTTGCAAAGCTTGCTGGAGTGTAAAATGGATAAAGATGAAGCTCCCATAAAACTTGTGAGTTGAAGAAAGGAAGAATCAGGAAAATAATTGGCTATAAATATGCCATATGGATTTTTTCCTCTTTTCTGGAGGATTTTTATGGGCTTGGATGAGCTCTCGACAGATAAAATTGAGAAATATTCCCCTCGCACTTACTTGAGGGGGAAAAAAAAAATGAACCCAAAAAATTGTTCAATGAGTAAATAGAAGCAATCCCCAAAAGCCATAACAGAAGGATTGCTTAATAACCTCCATGGATTTTAGATCTTTCCACATCACTTTGCCAGGCAGCACAATTCCCAGCCTTGCTGATATTTCAGGATGCACCTCCTCAGTGGAGACAGTGGTTTACAGGAAATTTTGGGGGAAGGAGAGGTTTGGATGTCCAGTTTTCCTGTGCAGGGGAGGCACAGCTGGAGGAATCCCTGCTCCTCACAATCCAGCATCGCCCTGCGCTCCTCACCTGCTGCATTCCAAAGGGAATTGAAACAGCTAAAATCCTAATTCTAAGGAAATCTCATTTTTAATTTGATTTAACCGTGCTGATTTGAGTGATCTGGGTGTTTAAACCTAGGAAATCCTCGTCGCTCCTCTCTCTGGGAAGGTGAAGAATTTCCACACAGGATCTGTCCCAAATCCTCTGTCAGCACCAGAGCAGGAGATGCCAGGTGCTGATGAGTTTGGGAATGGCAGCATAAAGAAATTCCCAAAATCTTCCAGCCTTGTGCAATCTCCAATAAGGAAACTCATCATAAACCCAGAATCATGCTTAATTAGCAGCCAGATTAATTTACAATTGTTTCATCCAATTAGATCACTGTAAATAGGAAAAAAAAAGGTTAAATTCCTGCAATTATTAGGAAAAAAATGTTACATTTCTGCAAGTCAAAGGGTGAAGGCAAAAATACTTGCATGATTTCCAGCCCCCTAAAAAGATGCTAAAAGTATCTGATTTTCAATTAACAATTTTACAGGAATCCAATTCAAGACCTGAGACCTTGGGAGAGATGATTTGCTCCTGGTTTTCACTGAGGTTCATTAAATATTCCCCTCAAAAATAAACCAAAATGGGGATATAATAAAAATGATTATAATAATAAAGCTGGGATATTTGGAATTCCATTATTGGAATGCAGCAGTTACCACTTCAGCAGCTCTAGTATTACACTCCAATATTAAACAAATAGGAGGGAAATTCCCTCCCAGATTTATCCCCATCCCAGTCAGCTTTGAGACTGGCAAACTGGGGAAACTGGTGGAGATTTAAACACTGGAGGATCATGGAATTACAGAATGGATTGGGTTGGAAGGGACCTTAAAGATCATTTTATCCCAACTGCTCAACATTTCCTTGTCAATCCATAAAAATATCTGCGAGAGTGGCCAGGAAAAGGTTGGAATATCAGTGTTTCCACTGAAAAGAAGAAAAGCAGAATTAAAAATCAGCCACAGCTTTAAAGATCTGTCAGATTATTTCATTTCATAGAGGTTTTTTCCCTTTTTTTCATCATAAGTTAAATATTTTCACCCTCTAAAGTTGCAGCTCCCTTTATTCCAACATGAGGGGGGTTCTTCCTGCTTTTCCTAGTTTGATTGTCTTTTTTCGCTCAGAAAATTAAATTTCATGGAGTTGGTCCTTATAGATTGAATGCTTTGTGCTAAACAAATGGTTCTAGTATTTGTTGGTGCTTTCAATAAATTAGAATTTGATGCTCAAGCCAATATTGAGCTGACACAAATTAGATTTACCAAGCAAATTTTTCCCCCAAATATCATCTTATCGAACAAGGGCTGTATTTTGCACCTGTCAGAAAATGTTTATTGCTTTATTTCATTAGCCTGGCCTGTCAAGCTTTAATTTTCAATTGCCTGGCAGAACAGAAAAGACATTTTGCTAAGAGAGAACTCACTTTTCACAGTAAGAAACATCAGTGTTTGGAATGAAGCACCACTGGGTCTTCAGGGTATTTTTTTAGCCACTTGGACCACAATTTTTCCCAATTATTTAAGTGGTTAAAATCCAAGCAGAGGCAGGTTTGTGTAACAGAAGTTGTCAAGTCTAAATAATAATAATAAAATTAATAATTATTATCACCTATTTTAAACCAAATGGATTTTTCAGTTCTTGCCCTGTTGCAAATATTTTCTTTCAGAAGTTGGGGGTTTGCTGATATAAAGCAAAGTTCAAAACAAACATGAAAACAAATTTGTAGATGCTGCTGCTACAGGAGATTTTTCATTTTAATGGATGAACAAAAATCCCTTTAAAATCAATTAAAAATAGCAGAATTTTCACAACATATCTGCACAAGTCATCATGTCCAAGAGGGAACACCAGATTTTCACAGTGCTCAAGAATCCTGCTTTTGGGAAGGACACTCAAACTTCTGATTGCTGCTGCCTGAAATCCACTTTTTCCATGATTTTTGAGGTCTTTTGCAAAGACCAGAGCAAAGGGATAATTCAGGAAGAAGCATCCCACCAGGTCAGGAGCCTCCTGGGACCTTTGCCACCTGTAGGGGACTTTTGGCACCAAGACCACCACCAACACAGGCTTTGAGCTGAGCCTAAAGTATCCCTGTAACACCCCAAGGGGCTGAAAACTTGATTTGATTTTTAGCATTCTTGGTCAAAAGACCCATGTGTGCCCTAAAAGGGAAATGCATCTCTCCAGCACGGGGTCATCGACTTCGGGAATGTACAC
This sequence comes from Anomalospiza imberbis, assembly GCF_031753505.1. Taxonomy (NCBI): domain Eukaryota; kingdom Metazoa; phylum Chordata; class Aves; order Passeriformes; family Viduidae; genus Anomalospiza; species Anomalospiza imberbis. The sequence continues at coordinate 2,227,548 of NC_089690.1, read as the reverse complement.
TGGCAAAAATAACAGCTCCTCTCCGAGTGCAAGAATAGAAAAATGTGGGTTTCAACAACAAAAATACCTGAAATTATCTGTGTATTTTACACCTCAAGGTCTCATTTCCATGAATTGTTGATGGTTAATGACTAAAAAACAAAGTCTATCCTCCACAAATGTTACTCTTGATGAAAACGCCACCAAAAGCCATTGTTAACTCCCAAGGTTTTGATTTCACCCACAGCACCACACCAGGGGAGTTTGACTTTTGGCTGCTAATTTTAATTCCTGCTTGTTTGCATTTCTTTAAAGCCTTGCCAGATCTGCCTCAGACACGGCATTCTCCAGGCTGCCATTCTTTCCCTGCTCCTAAAGCTAATTGGCAGCACTTTTTGGAAGAGGAATGCTCCTCAGAAACACCCTTCAGATATTTGTTCTTCAGAGCTCATCACTAGCTTTATACTCATCAAGTACCAGAAATTTGGGTATAAATTAAACGAAATTGCAGCCCTAAAAGGCTGCTTAGACCACATAGAGCTCACACACAAAAATCAAATAATATCATGCTCTTCCTGTGTTTTCCAGCCTTGAAAACACAAAATCTAGTTAAAATTTTTAAGGCAGAGGGGAAAAGGATAAAAATACTCCTCAAGCTGAGGAAACATGGCCAAATTCCTCCCCCAAGATATTTGACTTTCTTATTATTTCTCTTAAAATTCATCCACACATGGACACCAATGCCCAAAATCAGGATCCCCTCAGCCCCATTGCATTATTATGTAAAATTTTTAATGTAAAATTTATTATTAAAATAATCTGTATTTTGGGTCCTGCACATCCCCATGTGCAAAAGCCTGTTATTAAAACATACATTGCTGTTACTTACTAACGTTTGGAAAGTTTAATCAACCAACCAGCAAACAGTGATGCTCGTGTTTTAATAATTAAGGCAAATAATTCCCTTCTACTCCTAAAGCCTTAAGGATCCCCAACTTCCAGGCTGTGCCACCCGGCTGCTGTTCACACGTGGGTTTTTTTGCTAAACCCAAAATTCTCATATGACCTGCATGCAGGGAGACAGGCCAGGAAAGAAAAGGGTATTTCCAAGGAGCACAAGCATTTTATCATTTTTCTGATCCCACTTTTTATATTAAATTCTAATGCTGGGCTTGCCCTGCCAGGTGGGCTGGAGCGTTTTGCTGTGGCAGCGTTGGAGGCGATAAGAGAATCCTGGGGTTTAATCTGGAGCTGATCCCCAACCCTCTCCTGGCAGTGTCCAGGCTGATAAGGACTGAGAGGAAAACGAGGTTTCAGCAGGGTGTCCTGGCTGTTGACTGCATTTGCTCCCAGCCACCATCAAATTCCCCGTTAGCGCCGTCAAACTGCGACTGCCCGAGGTGGGAGCTGCCACCTCCTCACCGAGTGCTACCATTTATCCCAAGACCTGTGACACGGAGCTAACTTTACCTGCAGGAACAACATCCTCCTAAACTTGTCACTTTACTGTGGATACATCCGTGGTCAAGTGGTCAATGATGGAGTGGGGAGGCAACAGGAAAAGCAAAGATGTTTCCCTCCGGAGGGAGCAGAAGATTCGTTGCCGGCCCCTTCCAACGCTTCTCGGAACTCTGGGGAGGGGAGATTGCTTAATTTAATGCTCAAAAAAATGATCCCATTGGAAAGGACTCCCTGCACTCAGATAAGACTTTCCCAGAAATTTAATTCCCTAATTTCATCAGGTGGCGTCTCGGCCGCCGTGGTTTTCGGGGACGGATTTAGAGGGCACCTCGTTTGAGGGCAATTTGAGAGAAGCAGAGTTGACACAGTGTCAATCTCTTGCCAGGCTGAGTGGCATCTCCCAGGAAAACAATTGAATTTAGGGCTGCAGCCTGCTTGTTTTAATCTCCTCTCTCTCACCAGGCTAAAATGCTTTTTTACATAAGCAGCAAATATATTCAATATTTGAAGATGTGTGAGTGAAAATTTGTCCTTCCCCAAGGAAAATAACTCCAGGCTTTTTAAAAAAATGAGGACTGGAAGCTCAACCATTTTCCCCAAATGAAAGGTCATACCAGCCACTGCTATCCTAAATTTGATTTATCTCCTTGATTTTATAAAAACCCTTAACTTCACAAAACATTTTGGAGTAGGACACAGAGATTTGAACAGAGAGATTCCTCAGAAAATCCCTCACTTTTGGATGTCTCCCACAGGAAGGATGGTCTGTGCCATGTTCTTTCCTGATGAGCTTTGTAAATTGTGCAGTCAGTGCTTCAGGACACTTCCAGAGTAGAAGTTAACTCCTAGAATTAGATGGATATATATATAAAAAAAAATTAAATCTTTATACAGCTGCATGGATTGACTAAAAGAACAAAGAGTCCCATTATTATATATATTATATATATATAGACAGATATAGATAGATATAGATGCATGCATATGAATGCGACTAACAGGAATAATCCAGGCCTATGGGAATGATATATAGGAACACCCAATTTCCAAATTTCCTGATGTCCAAACAGCTTAAGTATTTTTATTTAACATCATAGCCACGATGCATAATCACAGCTGAATATCTTGTGCTGCAGTAAAACACCTCCTGTAATTCATTCATTAACTTTATAGAAGGTGCAAAAATATTAAATACATTTCCTTTTTCTAGGCTGAGCTGTTATATAAGGAATACAGCCTTGACCTGACTAAAATAAATTATACATCTAGCAGGAAATGACTGTCCATACCATGAAGCCCTTGGATTTTGCTCTCCGTGAAGACCCTGGGCTGAGCAGCCTGTGATATTAAATGTTCAGACAGACTGATGGGACAGTTTGTGGCTCATCATTTCCCTGTCAGGGGACGTGTTCAAGTGCAGGTATGGAGACAAGTGACACTTGGAACTCCCAGCAGAGAGGCCACACCATGTCCTTGAAGAGTCAGCCAAGAAATTCAAGATGTCACCAGTTTGCTGATTCTAGAAGGAGTTTCTAGTTTAAACATCAAATATCCCCATGGCTCCTACAAAATTCCTGCAGAAGCTATGGTTATCTCCAGAAAAAAAAAAAATTCCTTTGCAGAAGGTGCATTTGGGTAATTTCAAGAGGCTGAGGGTGGCACTGAGGAGGGTTCAAAGGTGTTTGTCAGGTGTTGGACACCTGGACACTGGTACAGGTACATGGAGGTGAAAGGCCAAAATCAGTGAAAAGCAACCCCTGCCTACATTTTTCCACAGAGCAGCTTTGAGCTGGGTTTGGAAAGTTGGTAAAAGTAATTTTTTACTTGTTTTTCTCTCCCTTTTTAAGCAGCAAGGAGGCCAGGCCCATTTAAATTCTGCTTCTGGCTTGCAGCGTGTCTGAACACAGAGAGGTCATGGCTTGATGCTGCTACTTTGATGATGGAAGAGAATTTTATATTTCGCTCCTCCAGGTTTTCCTCCATCTTCTGGCTCTGCAAGTTGATGAGTTGATATTTCTAAGTGCACAAACACATGATTAGCATCGTCTTCTGCTCTCAGAGGCCTTTGATGCGCCAAAATTAAGGAATTCTGTACAAAGTTCAGCACCCAGGATCCCACCTGACAAAACCTTCGCACCTGGCTCAGTCACATGGAGGGCACACAGGAGCAAGGAGTGGCTGGAGAGGGTGGTCAAAGGTCCCTGTCCACTTTTTCCACCTTCTTGGAAAAGAAGTTTTCCAGCCCTTGGGGAGTTCTACAGCAGAAGGTTTCGCTTCAGCCAAGCATTGAATTCAAGGTTGGATTTCAGGCCCTCTAATAAAGACTGGTTCTCATCGTACAAGGAGTTGTGTTACCAGCCTGAAAAGGTTAAGAGAGAACTTCTCAGATGCTCAGCTTCTTCCCTCCTGCTTCTGATCCCCCTTATTGTTAATATTAACTTGTCATATTTAGGAACTGTGACTCAGCCTTCCCAGAATGAAGCAGCGTCCCTGAGGCTGCTCAGGAGCCTCGTGGTTTGCATCCTAAACCCAAAAATCTCCACAGAAAATAAGTGGATTCTATTCAAAAAGGACCTTGAGTTTTATTCCAGCACTGAGGGTGCAGAACTCCACCAAAGCCTCCCCTGAGTCTGGATGTGCCATCCACCACTCGGTTCCTCCCTCAGAGGAGCAGAGAGTCCCTGATCCTGTCAGATGTCCTTGGAAGAGGCAGGGACGACCTTTCCCAAGTGCTGGATCAGAGCCAAGCCGAGCTTGCAGCACAGAGCTCTGCTCAGAGTGCCAGGGGACAAGCAGCAGGGCTGGGATTCGGGCTGGGACAAAGGGGACAAGGCACCTCCATCTGCTCCTGCTCGTGCTGTGCTGTTTGAAATGGATGAGGGGAGAGAAGATATTAATGCCAAGAGCCTTGGGAGATGGGGTGCATTCCAAATCCCCACACCACAGCACACATCACACATTGTTTCCAGCACTGTAATTATCTGATAAAGCTGTTAAGCAGCCCCCTGAGGTGCCATAAAGAATTCATACTTCCCACCAAAGCCATCGCAGCCACGGCCAGATATTAGTCAGCAACTGGATGCTACTTTGGGGTGGGGGGGGGGGGGGGGGAAATTATATCAGGAGAGTAATTTCCTTTTATTTCTGAGAAACTTGAAGTTTGTGATGGGAGGATGAGCTGGCTGCTCTCAGATCTGCTTAAGAAATACACAGCTTTTCTTAGCATCAAGAGAGAGGACCAAACATTTAATATGTGCACAGGGGTGGGGAGGGTCTCACATTTGCCTCCACCCTACATTGGAACCTTGTTAAGGGAAAGATAACCAAACTTCTATGGATTGACTCCAAAAGTAAATTTAGAGTTCAAGGCCAGGCTGGACAGGGCTTGGAGCAACCTGGGATGGTGGAAGGTGTCCCTGCCCCTGGCAGGGGTGGCACCGGATGGGCTTTAAGGTCCCTTCCAACCCCAATCATTCCATGATTCTATGATTAAAGAAGCCCAAGTGTAGACATAAGATCCACAGCCTCGATTGCTTTGTCAGTTAAAGATAAAATGGAAAATTGCAAAGACAAAAGAAAAATTGCATTTACAGCCACTTCAGATTGGAGCAAAGCCACCCTAGTAAATAAACCAGCTGCTCTTTGAGAAAATTCCTGTCTGAGGGAGTTTCCAGGCACCATCCAGGCACTGCTCATCGAGGATGCTGCCAATGACCAGGTGCTGTAGCACCTTCCTGACCTGCTTTGTCCAAGCAGCAGCACAGCTCCAAGCAGAGTTTCCGTGGGGCTGCTGCCTGGGAAAAGAGGGATGGACTGATTCACACCTGGATCTGGAACAGTTCCCAGGTGAGGGATGGGGTGTCTGGGCCAAATTTCTCCCTGAAGCACCCTATGAACCTCAAGAATTAGAAATATTTGACCCAGGAAAATCAAATATTATGCAAAAATCCATTATCACTGAGCCAAAGATCTCCAATTTTTGAGATCAGAGTCCGTCAGCACAGAAAGTCTAAAATTCTCAGCACCCAGGTTGTACATCTGCCCCTGTGCCCACCTCTCCTGTGATGATGCTGCTCCAGGAGGTGTTGGGAACACACTCATGGATCTGCACTGGGATCACTGCTGCATCCCAGGGAAACACCCACAGGTGAGTCCTTCCCAAAACTCCTCAGCAGCACTGCTGGAGACCCAGAGGGAAAAACCTCCAGCTCAGTTCTGGTTTATCTTCCACTTTTAAAGTGCCAATATTGACACAGCTACAAACACACACCTCCCTCCCCACCTTCAGCAGGCAGCAAATACAGGGGGTGACTTTGAGCCTTGTTTACCAGGGAGACCAATTTCAATTCACCTCTCCACTCGTCTTGTATCTCAGTTTCTTCCCTCGTATCCATATTTACCCTCTGCTCTGGCATCACAGGAATGTGTTAACGTATAATTAATGTGCATTAAGCACCGTTCTGAAGGGGCCTTACAACCCAAACTGACCCAAAAGGAGCCTTGCTCCCCCTATTTCCAACACCCCCATTGGAGTAATAAAGCTGGGTTTGATCTTCCTTTCTTATTTTTCTTTTTTGGGACCAGTTTTTATCATTCCAGCAGCCTCTGGTTGTTTTAAGGTGGTTCCTGCACCCAAACACTGTTTGGGCCCCACCAGAGTTACTGCAGCGTGCTGCAAAAACAGAGCTGCAAAGCAGCACTAAAACATTCTGAGCTATAACATTTACACTTGTATTTTATCATTTCACATATGGAGACATCACCTAATTGTCAATAGACTCACAACAATTCTCATCAAGGGCCTCACCCACAGCTCCTCAGAGTCAGTGAGACCATTCTATTGCCTCCAAATGGCTTTGGATCGCCCCCAAAAGGAAAAAAAAAAAAACCCACCAAGATAAATTGCAAATTGTCTCATTAATTCCTCCAAATGTCTTTTGAACCATTTCCAGAAAAATAAATGAAGGGAAAAAAAAAAGTAGTCAAGCACTCCAAGAACACGACTGGAGTAAAACGAGAAATTAAAATGAAAATGCAGCGACCAGAGTAGTTTCAAAGTTCTACAAGAGAAAATATAATCACACATTGCAACTGACTCTAAAAGCCAGGGAGAACAAACCCTGCCACGAGGCTGCCCCTCAACCCTTTCTGTCTCATCTCTCAACCAGTCCTCGCTGCTCTTGTGGGAAGGATCCACACATTATCAGAAATAACCACACTTCTCCCCATCTGCACCCGCTCCAAGCTGAGCGGGGAAATAAAACAGAAAAAAACCCTACAAAACCCCACACAAGTGACAAAATAGTTCCATCAACAGATGTGAGTTCTGATTCAAACTGCCATTTTTCTGTCCCTAAAAGTCTTTGTTTAACTCGGAGCATGTGGACTCACAAAGTTTTCTTTCACTCAAGCTCATAAAAAAATTTCTTGCAAGCCAAACACAGCAACAACAAAAATCCATATTAAGTTCCCAATTCCAAAAGTTTTCAGATGCAAGGAGCCTAAAAAAAAAAATAAATAAAAGTAGTAAAAAAGAAAGACTGGATGTGGCACTTGGTTGTGTTGAGGTTTTGGGGCTGGGCTGGACTCGATGATCTTGAAGGTCTCTTCCAACCCAGAGATTCTGTGAATTCTGTGAAGTATCTGCAAGAATCCTACCTTGAGCTTAGAATTCATCATCTGGGGTGCAGCAAATGCTGTGGGTATCTATGATTTTTAGTTTCTCATATGCCTAGAATTGGTTAATTTGAGCCTGTCTCAAAGCAAAAATATTAATGCCACTGTCCTGAATATTTCCTGTTCACTGCTGAAATAAAATCCTCTGCTGGGTGGTGATTATGAAGCCTGATTGCTGGGTAATTCCAATATCTGCTTCCCTTAATTTCCAACTCTACCACCAAAAAAAGCCCAGGACGAGGGAGAAGATTCATTAGCATTACTAAATTAAAATTATTCCAACAATCCACAGTCGCATCCTGCTGGATTCTCCATCAAATCAAGCTTTGTTCTCCAGCTTTTCCCTGTTTGAGGAACAGATTGTGCCAACCCCACGTTGTGGCTCACCAGAAGGAGAGTTCAGAGAGAGGATCAGTCTTCATTTGTGACTTCAGCGGTTCTGATAGAAAATTGAGTTTTGTGATTTTGAGAGGGAAAAAAATCTCACAAACACAGCAAAAAAAAAATATTCTCAGTTTTCTATGTTGTAAAAAGTCTCTGATGTTAAAAATATTGCAGACCAAAAGCATGGAATAGGAAATGCAGCCGTTTACAAAATACAGAGCAAGTTCTGATTGCTTGTACTCCATCAAAAAACAAGATATTGTGATGAAAAATACCTCTGCTTAATCACACATCCTGAGGTGATATCCCTGCATTTTCTGCTGTGTCAGGGTGAATAATTTAGTTCCATCCAGATAAGATTTGCAATATAGTTTGAATTTCTCAGTGCATTCTTCCCTTCTTGCCACAATACATTGGAGCCCAAAAGTAGGCATTTACCACAGAGGGCCAAAAAAAACAGAAAAATTCACAACAAGCTGACCAATTTTGGAAATTAAGCCAAGATATTTTGTATTTTCACCTCTTCAAAAATTTATTCCAACATCTTTCACCCACAAAAATACACAAAATGCACATCCAAGTTTCACTCCACAAAAAAAAAAAAAAAAAAAAAAAAAAAAAAAAAAAAAAAAAAATTTTATGTGATGATCATGCCACAGAAACTCCAGAAATATTCAGGAGGTTCTGGTGTTTCCTTCTCTTCCTGAATACTTCAGACTTGACCTAATGCATTTCCAATTGGCTTGACTCCCAATCAGGATTCCTGACCAATTCCAATTTTTACTCCAAGAATTTAGGAAGAAAATCCCAGTTTCAAAAGTTATCCTAGAGAAAGCTCCAGAGAAGAATTTCAGCCATTAGAGAACATAATTACTCCTTTTTTTTAATTGTGTTCCTTGCATGGAGCTCATGGAGCTTGGCCACAGGCTGAAATTTATAAATTGAATGTTCATCACCACCATAACTGCAAAAAAAAAAAAAAAAAAAATTTCTTTTTCCCCTGAGGTGCAGCCAGCTGTCCCTGAGGAAGGGACAAAGAGCAAAACCACAGCATCATTTAGAAAACTTGGAAAAAATCTCCAAGACCATCATATCCAACCAGCACTGCCAAGGCCACCCCTGCCCCATGTCCCATATGCCACATCCTGGTGGCTTTTAGATCCCTCCAGGAATGGGAACACTGTCAGTTCTTTATCTTCTTTTTCAGCCTGGGTCAGGATGGAAAGTGTTCGAGACTGTATTTCTCGTTCAGACTCAGGTGTTTTTTTAGTTCTTATCCATGTCACAGTCTCACAAACCCTGAGTTCTACAGCACTTCACTCCAAAAAACCAAAAATAGAGCCGTGTCTCTCTCCCTCTCTACAAGGCCTTTTAAGGATAAACTGTCCAATTAACAAATGACACCTCAATTACTTTTACTTTTAACCCAATAACCAACCAGCTGTGCCTGCAATGTGGACTTTTCATCCAATCACACAAAACCACCCAAACAGGGGAAGAAGAAGGTGAAGAACCAGCCACCACCCTAAAACCTCCATCTTGCTTTATATCTACTCCTGTATTCTAAACCCTTAAACTCTAAGTTTTCACCCTGTGATATCACACACTTCTGTTCAAACTCCACCCCCACAATCCCAGTTCCATCATTCCATTTTGGAAGCTTCTCCATGGCCTCAGGTCAATGCAGAGTTCTCCTGGGGGTCGGTGCCTGTCAGCACAGAAAGTCTGGAATTCTCAGCATCCAGGCTTCCAACAGAACACTGCCCTGGGCAGCTGGGCCAATGTTTGACACCACTTTTGGTGAGGAAAATTCTTATAAAAGTTTATCCCTCAGCCACACATTGAGGCCACGGTTTGCACCTCAGCAGCCTTCCCAAACCAAGCGTTTTGTATGTTTTCCTTTTCTGTGTTAAAGCAGAAAACCCCGGAAATGCAGGAAATATAAATGGCCAAATAAAAAAAGGAAACCTATTCACAGCCTGCACTGAACCACACCCCAGGGAACTTGTAACTGCTTCTCAGGAGAGCTGAGTAAAATATCTGTACGGAGCACGTCAGGAGGAATTACCAGCTCTTATTTATGGCTATGTCACCCAATCCTAACATTTATCCACTTTATGTCACAGCTTCACTTTTAATTTGATCATCTTCCCACTTTTCTCCACATCCCAAAGGCCCTGGGGGCTCTTTAAAAATAACACATTTATCGAGCCCAATTCACAGGGAAACACCCCAGATAAATCCAGCCAGCAGTAAATAACCATTGGCTTCTCCTCTCAGATGCTACAACTGCATTTATCCCACTCCCAAAAGTCCCAGGCTGCCTGTCCAATATCTCCACTTTCCACTCATCAGTCCCAGTGGCTGCACTCCCTCCTAATGGGATATATTTTTGCACTAAATTGGCTTGATTCAAAGGCAGGATAATTTGTGCTTCATCAGGATCCCAAAGACCATCAATTTAAATTAAAAAATAAATAAAATCAGTTTTGCCACTGACCAAAGTGCAGATAACAGATGTTCTTCAAAATTTTATCAAAGATTACTCCTGTTTTGAGCAGCTGAGAGAAGTTTTAACAAGTAATTTCTGACATCAAATTCATTTTCAGCACGGGCAATCCAAAAACATGTTTAAGACACTGAGGAAAAGATAAAGATTTGCAAAGTACTCGATCCTCAATTCTCCTCCTTCCTCAGATAACAGGATGTGGGTTTGTTTTTTTTTTTTTTTTAATAGAAGGAAAAAATAAAATTAAAAAAAAACCAAACAAGACCAAAAATCTAGTGCCAGCTTATTAAATATTCAACCAGTCTGGCCCAGCTGCATGTGTCTAACTCAGTCTGGCAAGTTTGCTACTCTCTGAAGAGAGATTTATTTTTGCATTAAACATGCGTTCAAAAAATTAAGTTCAAGGGTTTGACAGGCGAGTTTGGGGAGTTTAACAGGGGATTTATTGGCCTAAAGTTCCTGCCACCTGACTTCCATGGAAGTTTCTCACCCATCCTCTCCAGAGGGATTTTTCCACACCTAACCTCCAGTCCCTGGTAACAGAGGCTCTCTTTAGAGCATGACTTTTCGGTTTTTTGTAACAAATCTGCCATTGAAATAAAGATTTTTTTTCTTTTAAGGAAATAAAGAGAAAATCGTATTTTAATGGATTCTTTTCCTTCAACAAGACACGTAAAAATAGTTACCTTGTGCATTAAGTGACTGTAAAAGCAGCTGCCATCCTTTAATTTGCTTTTAAAACCTTCCTCCATACACAATGTCACATTTTGCACATTAAAATAAAATCTGGCTGCACTGAAACTTCTCAGGCACCAGGGTGGTGTTCCTGGACAAGGCTGGCTCCCCACATTCCCAAACCCTTGTTTTCTTTGATTTCTCAAGTGCAGCAGAGGTCCTACAGTTTCGTCATAAAAACCATATTAACCGAGCGAGAATAATAGGACAAGAATTTTTAAATTACAAACTGTGTTCAGATATACTTCCATATATATTAATATACTGAAGAGGAAGATTCAGACATTGTTTTCCCGAGCTTATTCAAATTATCATTTCAAGATTTGGAAGAAATCACCCAAAATTAAGTTCTTTTCTTTCCTAACCTGTATCAAACCACACAAGTCATTGCCCAGTAACTCCCAAACCTACTGACTTTAAATTGCTCTCCAAAGCTCTGTATTTTTCATGATTTCACTTAAGAAAGTGACTTTAAATTTAAATTGCTCTCCAGTGCTCTGGATGTTGTGTGGTTTCACTGAAGATATGAAAAAGATGGATTTGTTTCCATATATAAAGAAAAACCATTTAATTATAAAGGGGAATTGTCACTAAGGGCCAAATGCTTTGGTACAGCACCAAATTCTGAACCTAAGGTGGAAGGAAATAAAATATCCCCTTGTGACAGAAGCGTTGTATGCCCTGCTCTGCACATCTCCTGCAGCCCAGACCTGAGCATAATCCAGGTGGAATTAGTGTTCCTTGGTGCAAAATTCTGGTTTGCTGAGGTAATCACGGATTCATTTGGGTGGGAAAAGCCCTCCACAATCACCGAGTCCAAACACGCACCCCTGTCCCCAAGTGCCACATCCTGGTGGCTTTTCCATCCCTCCAGGGATGGGGATTCCACCACTGCCCTGGGCAGCTCTGCTGGGCTGGACAAGTGTTGCTGTAAGGTAGAAAAATTATATAAAAGGCCTCATAAAACCAAGCCTGCTCTCCTGGAATCAGTGCCTGGCCTAGTCAAGGTGGCCCTCTGCACGTTCCCATGTGAAAGCAATCCTGGTGTGAGCAGTTCCTTAACATAACAATCTATTCTTGGGGAAAAACAACCAGCTCCTGTATAAACTGTTTTTACACCGTTAGAAAAATGAAAACGATCCCTCACAAACAACTTTTCAGTTCGTACACCCCTGGGTTTGAGTGACCAATGAATACAGAATAACAACTTGTTAATAACTAATAAAGTAATTGGCGAGAAAATTACTGACCAAGTGGAGTCACCCACAAGTTCTGTAAAACTGGATAAAAAGGAGTTATGTGAATAAAGAATGGGCTTTTTCCACCATGAAGAAACTTGAGTCCATGTGATTTATTCCAATAGACAAAAGGAATTTTTCCTTCTATCCAACCTAATCTGGTGCAACCCAAGGCTTCTTCCTCTCCTCAGGTGCTTCCACGTGCTCAGGAAACAGGATCAAGGTGGAAACTGTGGTTCCTCTACTTGACTCAGAGTTCAGCCCCTAAATCATTCCAGGAATATCTCCAAGCCCACTTTCCCAGCAAAGGCTGCAGCTTTGCCTCCTCTGGAATCCCCATTCCAGCAATAGTGGCTCACTGAATTACAGAGGCAGCAGAAAAGGACAATTTGTTACTGCCACCCTGATTTTTTAGTTCACATCATCCTGGCGGGTCTCACCAGCCAATGTTGGATGTTCCACAGGGCCACACAAACCCCACAATCATTTCAAACAGCATTTCTTTTTCCTCTTGCTTTTCTGTGCATAATTGCCAGGTATAAAATACAGCTCATCTTGAGCCAGCAAACCCCAGCACAGGGCTGCAGCTACATTTATTTCTTCTATAAATAGCATTTCATAGAGTGCTCACCGCGGAATTTATACCACTTTAGCAATAAAATGAAAGTGGTGTTTTGGAAACAGCATAAAAATGCATTTTTAATCATGAAACCTTGTAAGCCTTGTCTAGAATGGTGCTAGAGACAACTTTTCCTTGCAAAAACATTGGAGGGATAAATGCTGACCAAGTCAAGGGTCAGATGTTGGAATGATTGGGATTCAGAGAGTGGCTCCAGATACATTGAGCTGTCTCAGCATTTCAGGGTTGAAGTTGAAAACACAAAGCAATGAATTTTGAACGTGATTATTCCAGAGATGCTTCTGGGCACTGCTGGAGTAAAACAACTTGGGCAAGGTACAGGAGGCTGATGAATGCAATTCCAGGATTTGTGATGAGGAAACCAATGCATTTCAAAAGTGGAGATGGCCTGGTAGAACCCATCTTGGCTAAAAATCATCAATTCCCACTGCCCTGAGGACCCTGATCTTCCCTGGTCACCAACAGCTTCTTTCATCAAGTTTGGTCTTCAGTGGGTCTTTGTCTCCATTACCAAATTAACACTTAATTCTTGTTAAACTTGAGCCTAAATATGTTGGCACTAACACAAGAAATTCCAAAGTTCTGGCAGGTAAAGAGAAAAAAGCATCAGGATAAAGTAAAAAGAAAGTAAAGCAAAAAAGGAAGAATAAAAACCCAAACACATCAACCTCTTCCTATTTATCCATGGAAAAAGAAGAAATTCCTTATCCTAAAGCCTAGTTATTACCTATTTCCCACAATTTTCAGGAATCAACAAAATAACGGGAAGCTGGTTTTCTCCTTTTCCTAACAAGTGAAATAAAACCCAAGGAAAGGACTGAAATGGTGATTAAAGTCAAGGAAATTAACAAGGAATATGACAGGGACAAAAGGAAAACAGGATACAATCCTTGGCTTCCAGAGTGCATTGAAACTTGAATTCATTGTCTTCATGGGAATATTGAACAAAAATTATTTTAAATTAAATTCTGAACACCAATGAACTCCTTTGGCCCAAATACTTTTACTTAATGAATGCATTTTTTTAAGGAAAAAAAAAAAAAAACTAACCTGAAACCCAAGAAATTCCCATGAGACAATTTGCAGCTCTTTCCTTTGGAAAAGCATAAAATCCAGCGGGAAGGGTCAGTGAGAACACGCCAAAAAGGGGTTCTCTCCATCCCAGGGTTTGGCTCCAGGGGGCACTGAAGGACAGATATCCCTGCTTCCCACCTCTCCCAGATCCAGAGAATTCCCACCACACAGGTTCCCAGCAGCTCTGCAATAATTCCTGAGCACTGGAGGCTGGCCTGGCTCAGAAAGGGCTGCTATAAATAATTCCACGGTTAATTCAATGGAAGGGCTTTGGGAAAGAAACAAGGGAATGAAGATGCAAAAAGAGACATTCCTTGAACTTCCTCAGGGCACCAGACGCAGGAGGTGCTGATCCTACACAAAATCCAAAGGGCAATGCATATTTTAAAGGAAAATCCACTGCAAGCACCAAGGGAAGGCTGGCACTGACTCAGGGAGCTGTGCCTGGAGCACAAAAACCAGGAGAAATCTCATGGAGCCCGCTGAACTCGAAGGAATCAGACATGGCCTGGGGAAGGCGACACGAGCATCAGACATTCCCGCTATAAATACCCTGCCTGCCCCTGGCAGCGACCTGGGCCACGCAGGGATAAACAGGACAAACGTGGGAAGGCTTTTGGACCTCCTTCCGTGCCACTGACCACATTCCAGAGAGACAGAGCCACCAGCCCACAGAGGAGGAGCAGCCACTGTGGACTTCCCACGGACTGGGTGGAAATGCCAATGTTCCATGGATCCCAAATTCATGGGGGAATTGAACTGTCCTAAAAACATCACCCCAGTGCTGCAGCAATAAGGGGGAATGTGTAGGTCTATAAAAGGATTATGGGTTTGGATGAGATTAAGATCCCTTTCTTTTGTTGCACACAGAAGGAAAAGTAGACGTGAGAGTCCATCAGCATTTCCCTTGCACTTTCAATCATGATTCACCTCCCATTTCATTAACGATTGGAGCTGTACTTTAAAATACACTGTATTTTGCTCAATCACTGGAATTTCCAGCCTGACCTCTCAAAAAGAGCCAACAGCAGATCTGCACACCTTGAAAAAGTGAGGGAAACCATTTACACAAAATTGGACAGACCCAAGGAAGGAACACACACCCCACCACCAGAGCTCTGAAATCATCAACAACTCCTCCCAGATGAAATTTATAAATTAATGAGAAAGCCCTTCAGTACCACCACGAGGACTAACAGGAGTTTGGTGAATTATTTACTCACAGAGCAGGAGACAAGGGAAAGCTTGCAGCAACATCAATACTTGACACATTAGCGAGTCTTTCACTTCTGCTTTATCAGCCTGCTCATGTGCTCTCAAGTTTGGTGACCCATATTCTGGAGCTCACTGAAAAGAGCAGCCTTGAACAGATGTGACAATCTTGTCCATGTAGAATCAAATCTGGAAAACTGAGATCCCTTTTTAACAAATCTCTTCTGCAGCCACTACAAAGGTGACTCAAAGAACAGCTGGGATTTCATTTTGGGTCTTCCATGACACAAAGCTGCTCACTCATTCTGGGTATTAGCCCCAGATTAATGCATGTTTCAGGAAAATATTAGAGTTTTGACATTGTTTCCACTCTATTTTTTAAATTTATCAATTTTTCATTAACTTTCAGACAGAGAATGTCACACCTTTGATCTCTTCAACAAAGGTTTGTGAGTAACTAAAGGAGCCAAACTCATCCCTGCTCTCGCAGAAAGGAAAGATACAAAGGAAATAAATGTCAAACATCTTCCCTCCTCTCCATTCTGCAACACAGGAGGGAAGAGGCCACACCAGAGCTTCCATGAAATCAGAAAAAGCTGAAAATGTACAGTGTTTCACCATTTCCCTTTTGAAAAAACCCTCTCCCAGCAAGAATTTAAAAGTCCAGAAGGACAAATCCTGAAAGTGGCAATGCTTCCATGGATAACCAACAACCACAGCATATTTTTCTTCATCTCTTTAAATATGGACAGCACCTCCTTCCAGATCAGCCTTGCTTCAAAGGGACAAAACCTCTCTTGACCAGATTTGATGGTTTTATTAGAAATTTTTATGTATATAGAGAGACAAATGAAAATCAGATTTTGGAAGCAGGTAGAGGGAAAAAAAAATCCTGTATTTTCCTTGAGTCTTTGTCACTCTTTCCTGATTAAACAACTGTCAGGCCCACCCGGGTTGAACAGTGACCACATCCCTGGTTCAGAGGGAAAAGCCCCCACTAAAAAAGGCTGCTTGGAAGGAGGTATTTGGCCCACAGATATTTCCTGGAGTAGTTACAGAAAGGAGCCTGTTTGAGCATCTCAGGTCACCAGCAGACAATTGAGGCACAGATGGAGAAAGAACATCGAGCTTTGGGGGATAATCAGATTTATTTTTTTCAATAAGTAGAGCATATTATTTTCAAGTGGTTAACTGAGAATAACTCTTGCAGAAGTACAATATAACAGTAATTATTCCAAAATCAATGGCACAAAAGGCTTCATTTCAAATCACGTTATGATTGCTGGATTAAAGTAGTTATTATATAATAGGATAGCAATTACTCCACCTTAATAATTTCTGGGTTTCTGAGGGTGAAAGTGACAATACAAGCTACAGCAGGTGTCAAATTTTAGATGTTGTGGAATGAATATTCCAAAGACTGGAAAGAAACAAACAGATTAGCATATAAAAACCACAGGCATGGAAAAGAGCTAAAAATACCCAACTACTTCACCCCTCTTGAGCAGACATCCAGAAGCAGCTCCCTCATGACAAAGGGCTCTGAGCACGCCGCTAAAATCACGAGGAGGCTGAAGGTTCTCATCACCCTTCTCTGAAGGAACTCCATGGTTTCTGGGGTAATCAACTTTAGAGTCTGTGACTCTTGAGCAGACAAGTGGGACAGTCTGAACTCCCAGATTTGCAGGACACCCTAAAGACACACCCCACACCTCCAGCACAGCTGGGTTTGCTCTGGTTTGGGGTTTACATCCCTCCAGCACAGCTGGGTTTGCTCTGGTTTGGGGTTTAGATCCCTCCAGCACAGCTGGGTTTGCTCTGGTTTGGGGTTTAGATCCCTCCAGCACAGCTGGGTTTGCTCTGGTTTGGGGTTCTGCCAGCTCATTTAAGGCTCCAATTCATGGACTCTCCCTCTCTGGGGATATCCCACAGCCCTCTGGACACAATCCTGTGCCATCACCCTGCCTGAGCAGGGAGGTGACACCAGGGCATCACTGTGGGCCCTTCCAACCTGACCCATCCTGGGATTTGCAGTAAAAGCACCCCCAAAAACAAGGTTATTCCTGGGTTTCTTGCTCCCCAAACACAAGGTTATTCCTGGGTTTCTTGCTCCCTTGTCTCACTTCTTTTTAATCCCCAGCTCCCTTCTTTTTTCTTTAAATACCAGGTGCAAATTGCTTTTTAATCACATCATGAGAGTAGCACTCTTTCAGATGCCACCTTAAGTCCTGCTTGGAAGACTTGGGTCTTCCCCTCTTCAACCCTCTTGACAAGCTTTTCCAATTCCTCTCTTTTCTGTGGTAGCTTTTCCCTTATTCCCAGTTCCTAAAAGAAAGCTATATTAATAGACCCAAAAATGTGGGATTTTCTACAGATTCAAGACCTCAGAAATAAGAACTGGGTGGGTTTTTTAGGTTTTTTTCCTATTTTCCTTAGAGGAAGGATCCCATCTGTGCCTCAGGGCACCATCAGCTCCCAACAGCTGCAGCACCAAGGTAGAACTAAATACACAACTGCCCGATTAGTCTGTAAAATCGAGTTCTCTTGGTATTACAAACTAAATGGCAAGTCCAAATGAAGTCCACCTAATTCCTAAAGAACAAATATTTGAGCCCTGTCAAGGAATGCAAAGTCCCTTTGGCAAGGGAAGCAGGCACTGATGTTCAACACAGGTAAATGTGCAGAGTTTAATACAGTTAAAGCAAGGGAAAAGGAAAGTCTCTTAAAGAAGATAAGTTTGTATCGATTGTAAATTTACTAAATGCAGTTCAACACACGAGTTTTTGCCCAGGCCTGCCAAAATAGGGAAACACAGAGGAAAAGCAGCCCTGGAAACACAATCGGGCACGTGCACACCAGGGTTTGAGTGACCAATCAATACAGAATAACAACTCGTTACTGATCAATGAAATAATTGGCAAGAAAGCTCCTGAGCAACTGGAGTCACCCACAAGGTCTGTAAAACTGGATAAAAATGTGAAGAAGGAATGGCCTTTTTCCACCATGAAGAAAATGGAGGCCTGTGTGCTTCATTCCAATAGATGCCCTTGCACGTGAGCCAGAGGGGCAGCAAAACCCATCCCCAAGGTCGTGGTTAATTTGTGATCCAGTGTGAGACCTGCTCCTGCTCCCTGCATCATCCCAAGAGCTGTTCCTGGTGGTGACAAGCTGAGATGAGGCCCCAGCAATGCCTAGGAGCCACAGCAGGGCTTCACAGAGGTGCTAAATCCCAGCCCCAAAGCTCTCCAGGCTCAGGAAAAGCTGCCCTGTCCCTCCCAGCACAGCAAAAACCACTGTGCTAAAAAGGGTTTCTCAGTGCTTTCAGCAGAGAGATTAAACATTAAAGCAGACAGCAGTGGTACAAAATAGTAATGCAGCATAAATAAGCCCCTTATTATCACAAAAGCATATTAACCATTCACCTCAGCAAAATTCTTCTCTCATCTCTTTGCCTGCCTTCATCACAGCAGCTGCTCTGGCTGATATAGGCCAATGCCTCCTAACTTCATGTGGAATTTCCTTGTGCTAAAACACTGAAAACATGACACAGAAATCTCTAAAGAAATCTACAAAGTGCTAGACAAAGCTGGCAAGTAAAGTGTATTACAGATTATTTCCCCTAGCCTAAACTGAGGTAAAACATCTGCATAAACAAAAGGTGAAATCAGAAGGACTTCCAGATAAATATTTCTCCATTGCCACTCACAGAGAAAAGCATCACAGCACATCCAGTTACTGGGCAGCTTGAGGAAATATATTAAAGATGGTACAGAAATACCCACTCTACTGAAATAGGTTCATAGGGCAGGAGATTTTAGCAAGTTGCTCCCAAAAAAATAGATTCCCAAAGATCAATGGCAGCAAGATGCCACAAATTGCCAGTAACTTTCGAAACATTAAGCCAAGAGACTTAAATAAGTCCTCAAATATTCCTCAGAAATTCAAAGTACTGAGTAACACTACTTTTTTTTCCCCCTGCTCCTACACTGTTCATAATTAGCAAATACTTCAGTCGTGGGGACAAGAGGCTGATCCTCCAGCAGCTGACAGGCCAAGGGAATTCAGTCCTCCTCTGAGCAAAGCACTTCATATCTGTCCCATGTCCTCCCCTTCAGAGGAACTCTCCATTTATTAGGAATTCTTCTAGGGCCGAGATGATTTTTGTGGTACCACCAGATGGTCCAGTCCCACTTAAACCAGGAAGTGCAAATGTTTCTCCAAACATCAGAGGGAGAAGTTGGATCTGTGATGTTGAGCCAGGAGAGCTCCCCTGGGCCCAGCAGCCATGGCCAAGCTGAACTTGTGCTTTGAAGACTCCAAAGCTAAAAGGCTGCTCCACCAGGACTTGGGGAGACTTATTTCCCAATTTTGGGGACCTAAAGGGAGGAAATTGTATTGGGAAGGAGTTGGTTCTTCTAATTTTCACTGCATGTGCAGTGCCTGAAAGCTCCCAGCTGGGAATAAGCACAGAACAAAAATAAAGGCAGTGGTTTTGCTGTTATAGGCATTTTTCCATAAAAAAGAATCCAGCAAGGGACTGCTCTGCCCTTACTGTGTCCACATGGGACTTTTTCTACATCCTGATCATGGGGTTTTTTCCCTCATTTTCCTTTCTCTGCCTCATCACAACGCTGAGTGACAAGAACACTGCACGTGCAGGTAACACTTTTTATCACCAGGCCACTGCTCCACCTCCAGCCCCCTTCCTACAGCTCCCTCCAACCCAGGAAAGGCAAAATTTGGTGGGAAACCACAAAAGGGAAACCTCCTTCCTACAGCAGAGGAGAAAGCAGCACCCAACTCCTGTCTGATAGCTCACACAGAGACCCAGGAGGCTCCAGGATCTCCTGGCACAGATCCTGGGAATGCTGAGAGGCACTTGAACAACTGAATTTAGCAGCCCCAGGCAGGACATCCCTCCTGCAGCAGCCACCAGACAGTAACATCCCAGGGAGGAGGAAATACATCCTCAATCTCCTGCTCAGAGAAACATTTTTCCAGGAAAAAAAAACAAAACAAAACAAACAAACAAAAAAAAAACCCTACAAATAAACAACCCCCCTCCCCCCCCCCCCAAACCGAACAAAAAAACCACACCAAACTCCTTACCTTGAAAGCAGCAATTGTTCCGTTCCCAGGAAGAGGCCAGCAGGAACATCCAATCCTTCTGTATCCATGGATTACATGGATTCCACACCCCAATAAACAACCCTGCTCCATCTTTCCCTCCTCCCTCCCTTCCTTCTCTGTTAAATTCCCTTCCCACAGCACCTCCTCCCCAAGGGGCAGCAGCTGCTCCTGGTCTGCAGCACAGATCCCACAGGTGGGATGGATAACAGAGGGAATTCCTACAGAGTTTGGGAATTCCAGGCACCCCACAGCCCTCCTGGCAGGGCAGAGAGCCCCTCCTGACACTCTGCAGGGTGTGTTTAAGGATAAAAGCTTGGATCTAAGTGGAATAACGGGGAATTCCATGGGATCTCAGGGGGTTTGGCAGGAGCAGGTGCTGTATCCTGCTCTGGGTTCCCACAGGAGGGACATGGACCTGTTGGAGGAAGCCACCAGTGTTCCAACAATGTTCCGTTATTCCACTAGATCACAGTTTAAAAAATTGTCTGTTTGTGCTCCTGGTTTTCCTCTGTCTCTGAGTTTTACTGTATTGCAGAATGGCTTTAAAGTTTCATTATTTCCTTTCTCTCTCTTGCCCCAAACCCCTGATATTTGTGTTATTGATCCACACTTGTGCTCAGTCTTGCACCCAACACCTTTTCCTCAGTGCAAAATCCCTCTGGTTTACTGAGGTCTCCACTTTCAAACCACTGCCAAACACATCCAAGAGAGCTGATTCCTTAAATAACACCATTGCAGGGGAAAAAAATAATTAACTCCCTTTACAAAGCCCTGCATAGAGGGCATGTTGAGCCTTTTGAAGGATCCATGACCTGAATTGGCTGCAAATTCCAAAGGTCTTGGGGGCACTGGAAATGCTGATTCCTCTCCCAGAGCAGGAGTGGTTATTGCTAAATTTGGGTCTAAATTTGGAGGGGTTTTCATCTCTCCTCAGCTTCTTCTTTTTCAGATCCTTCCTTTTTTTCATTGTCATGCAGGGAAGTCAAACTCCTGCGCTGTGAAATTGCAAACTGTTTCCATGGAGATGATTAATATGTTCATAAGTCCCCAATAATTCATTCACTGCGGGACCACTGAGGGTGAAACTTTGGCTGGCAAAAGAAGATGCCTTTAAAAACAGATATTTTTTCCCCTTTTGTAATAACCCAAATAAAGAAACAAAACAATTAAATACATGCAATGCAAGCAACATGAATATGTTCAATTATTGTGTCTCAACCCAACAATTTTAACTTTAGTAAATGTTAAGGAATATCTTGTCATCAAACCTTTTAATAATTAAAAGGTGAAACAATGATAATTAAGGCATGTAGATGGTGGATAATTGTTATTTCAATAATTCCATTGTGTGAGAGGCACTCTGGGGCAGCTGGCTGACAATAATTCCCCTTCAAGATCAGGATTGTGCCTTAAACAACTGCCCAGGTGTGACAGGAATCAGCTCCTGCTTGTGGAACTGCACAGCTCCGAGGGGAACTCATGGCAAACTCTGATTTTTGATGGACATTAGCACAGGTAATCCTGTCCTCCACTTTCCAAAGAGTTTAATGGGAGCTGGAGCAGCCGTCAGTCCTTTGGAACAGCCCTATTTTTAAATAAGTCAGAGTTTTACTTAGACTCAAACACAAATAGAGATACAAAAATAAACACATTGGGTTTTCTCTCCATTTGACCACAAATTAATAAAAAATCTGTTAATAGGGGAAAAAAATAAAGAGTCAATGCTCATATTAGAACAGTCATTAAAGAGGAAAGTAAAAATACCTGAGAGCTTTCACACATTTTAACCCTTTTTTATTGCATCTCCCCTTTAATGAATCATTTTCTACTGAAGCTGTGATGCTGAAATTCAGCCAAACATCCTGGGATGTGAGAGACAAGCAGAGCTTCTCCACTTACTTAATATAGAACTCTCAGCTGATGGCAGAGCTGGAAAACTTACTTCAAAGCACACGAGCAGAGATGAAGGGCTGCATGTGGAAGATGGAAATGCTCATCCCGATCCAGACTCTCCAAAGAAGCAGAAGCAATTAATTTTAATTAGATTAATTAAAAGTTATTTGAAATAACCCCAGTTCCTGGTTACCTGGTTTGACCCCAGGAGATCGCAGGGGTTCAGGGCAAAACTCAGGACTGAAGTGGCAGGAAATGAAGGTGTTTGTTTTCTCATTTTGGAGGTGGAAAAAAGCATCACAGGGTGACCTCACAGATCAATTTTCCAAGATGGGTCTGCACAAAAATCTTGTGCTGCCTGTCTTAATTTGAAAAGCCAGCTGTCTGTTAAGGAAGGCAGGAGCCTTTCTTGAAATGGAAAATGTAAATCCCCTCCCTCTGAATTGTTATAATTTTGAAATTAAAGGGTTCTCAGGCAAAGACATGGGAATAGGAATAACAGTTCTTTACTAGGAAAAAATAAAATTAAAATACAAATGCAATACAAAACATCACTGGCAGAGTCAGAGCAGGCCCTGGCAGCCTGTGGGTCAGGGTGGTGGCAGCAGTCCCATCCCATGGTGGCTCAGCCCTCCTGCAGTGCCAGCTGTGCTTCTGCTGGAGCAGGGATCCTGCACAAGGCTGGAGTTTTCCTCTGAAGCTCCAGGGCTGGTGTGGATGGGCCTGGGCTTCCTCTGGGAATGCAGTGGGGAAGAAAGCTGCTCTTCTGGGAATGCAGTGGGGCAGAAAGCTGCTCCTCTGGGAATGCAGTGGGCAAAGGCTGCTGTGGTGCTCCAGGAGTCAGATTGTATCCAGGTAGGAATGCTTGGCTCCTCCCCTGGGCGGAGCATCTCCCCATGGGTGATGGAATTTTCTCAGCCATGCAGGGACACTCACTGGCCATGAACAGAAGATAATTAATAATTAATAGCCCATTAACAGGAGATATCTCCTGGAGGGAGGATTGGCTGTGGGAGAGATGAAGAAAAGTGCCCCATGAACAGCAGAGAACTGCCCCATCTCTGACAGATGGGGACAGAACACACACCCCCAGGACCCGCCTGCATTTCCAGCCCAAGACAGTGCCTCCCCAGGGAAGGTTTAAGGGAGACACTCCAGGCCAGGATGGGGCAAATCCCAATCCCTGTCAGAAGAAAAGGCTGGAACCAACACCTCAGGTCCTCTGGATCCAAGTCCATCCTGTTTTCTGCAAGGCTGAGAGACTTTGGGAAAGGTCTGGTTGTAGGAGAGCTGGGAGAAATTTCTGGGAGAAATTTTGGTATTCTCTGGGAGAAATATGGTGAGCAGCTGGAAGGTAGGTTTTTATTTTATAATATAAAATTTTGGAATTCTGAGGGGTGGCTGGCAGAGCTATACAAACTCTCTCACTCAGATTCTATAGGAATAAACTCCTGCAGAAATTCCCAAATAACACTGACACGGCGCCATAGAGCTGCAGCAGTGCAGAATTTCCCTCCTATTGGAGTAAATGGAAATTTTTTACAAAAGTAAAATCACTCTGGAGTTGCAGTGCCCTTCCTCTAACAGTGCACATATAAATACATTGCCAGTGTAAGGGCAATGTAATCAAATTGAAATATATTCCTGTTTGACACTTTCATCTGCTTTCTCCTGTTTCTTTCCACTGGAAAAGGACTTTTTACAAGGGCACACAGTTGTAGGATGAGGGGGAATGGCTTTAAGAGGAACCAGGGTAGATTTAAATTAAATATTAGGAAGAAATTGTTCCCTGGGAGGGCGGGGAGGGACTGGAATGGAATTCCCAGAGCAGTTGTGGCTGCCCCTGGATCCCTGGAAGTGCCCAAGGCCAGGCTGAACACAGCTTGGAGCAGCCTGGGACAGTGGGAGGTGTCCCTGCCACAGCAGGGGTGGAATTTGATGATCTTAAGGCCCTTCCATTCTGTGACTCTGATCCCTTCAAACCACTGACTCCATGGAATTTCAAGCCACACAGGAAAAGAGAGTTCACTCTTGGCAACTCCTCTCTAGCCCTGAGAGCAGATTCTCTATTTCCAAATCTGTTTTCATGTTCCTACACAGCATTTGCAGCACCAGCACGGAGCTGCCTGTTAACACAGAGTGCTGAGGTTTGGGGAATAACGGGTGAGGAGAGGGATAAATTCAGTGCTGCCTCCAAGTCAACCAGGGCAGCAGCTGCTCTGGCTCCAGCCCTGATCCTGCTGCAGTGGAGCGGGGCCAGGGAGACTCCTGCTTTGCCCATGGGCTCTCATCCATGGGGTTTGGATGGGGCTGCAGCTCCTGGCTCATGGGTGAAAGGCAAATCCAAGCTCCAGCTGCAGTTAAATGCTGTGCTGGGTGATCCAGCTGCTGTGCCAGGAGCAGGGAGCAGCCTCCAAAATTCCAGCTCAGAGTGGGTTGCACCTGGGCCACGATCATTTGGGAGCATCCCACCGACTGCACGGACAGGGAACGGGGCCCTCTGGAAGCACAGGGTTCCAATATCCAAAGGAGGCATCTATTAAACAGCCTAAACTTTTCTCTTTTTAAGGCTTGAAATTTCTCTCTTCTTTAATCCTTCAAATTTTTCTCTTTTTAAACGCTTTTAATTTCTTTCTTCTTTAAGGTTTCAAATTTCTCTCTTTGTTGAGGCTTTTAATTTCTCCACCTAGAACGTGACCTCAGTTGAGCCTGTCAGATTTAAGTTTTCCTACCTAAAAATGTGGGGAATTTACTCTTTATCCTGGGATCATGTTCCCAAAACCTCCCATTTGGGTGTGATAAGGACACCCAAATTACTACTATTATTATTAAGGATACTCCCAATTAACCAGCACTTTTTAAGCAACACTAAAGCTGTTCAGGATCCGTTAATTCCCAGCTTGGGATGACTCTAGGAGGTTCCTGATCTCCATCCCTCATTGATAGGGCTGAGCTATGGCACAAACCCCAAATGGAAATCCAGTTCCTGGCCCTGATCAACTGAACTTGGATCATGGAACCACCTCAATGGTGTGGAATTAACAGCAATAAATGCTTCTTCTGCTGGGCATTGTTTCCAGGTTCAGGCCTGGGTTATCCACTGTGTGAGGAAAATCTGCAGGACTCCTGAAAGAGGCTCTAGCAGCTCAATGAAGAGGGAAGGCTTTGGAAAACCCTGTCCCAGGTTGGATTGATCCTTAATTTTACAGCTCTGTGTTCTTCTCAAGGAGCTGGGTTGTTTTGTGACTCAAAGTCTCCATTCTCTCAGCTTCAAATGACTTCTTTAAATGTAATTTTAATTGGGCAGGTTGTCTAAGATCTCCTGTTCTGCCTAAATCTGATTTTTGTTGCTAAGTTGTTTTTTGGTTTTTTTTTTTTTTTTTTTTTTTGGCCTGGTTTTGCAGCTTTTTTCTTGCCTATATTAAAGACCGGCAGAAAACAAACTCAGCTTTAATAGCATGTAAAATTTGGCTTTAATGAAGAGAGACAAGGACGCTGCTGAACCCTTACAGAAAAAAAAAAAGAAGGGCTGAGTTCCCTCCTTAAGTTTTTCAGCAAAACTTAATCAAACACGTGAAGAAAAACCAGCAAAAAGTTTCATAGTATTTAAAAAAAAAAAAATCACAAATTCCAGGTAATTTTCCACCTCTTCTCCAGCCCAGTTTCATTTAGGTAGATGGGATTTGTGAGCCTCCTGCAAAATAAAGTACTTTTAGCAAATTTTTATGACAAGATGAAATTCATCCTTAGTGGTACCTCAGCACTTCCTGAGCTGTGGAGAAGCTGTCACTCAGAGAGAGAATTTCAGGTCTAATTACCTCCACCAAGAGGAAAATTTGTCCTTACAAGCATAAAGTGAGCAGCAAATACATTTATTATAACAAATCACCCAATAACGCCGCCAGCACAAGGAGATTGGGTGCTGGGATGACACGATATCATTTCAAAGAGAAAATACAATTCTTATCAACCACCCAGCAGCTTTTAAAACAGATTTACTGATGGGGACAAGCTGTGTGTAAAACAAGGAGCTCGTAGTTGGCTGCTCCTTCCATATTTTATTTATAGACTCCCCAATTTGCCAGTTAACCACACAATCTGTCTTGGAAATGTTTAATAAAACTGCTCCTCTCTCCTAGTTCATTTTGCTGGCTGAAATTCCTTGAATTGTTGCTCCCAAAATTGGACACTTAGTGATTTATGAGGATAATGACTGCTCGCTGCTCACCTCAAATGGGCAGAGAAAATAATTGTTACTCATTTTTATGCTTTCATTTATTTTTCCTCTCTTCAAGCACTGTCTCCTAATGTGTCTTAAAAATATGAGATTTTAGGATGGTCACAGGTTCCAGGGAGAGCAAAGGATCTGGATCAGCCCTGGATCCTGGGCTTGATGGAATTATCCTCTCTGATGGCTTCTAAAAGACTAAATGAAGCTGCACCAAAAAAAGAAATACAATCTTTTTAATCAATGTTTGTCTTTAATGTAGCAGTTCACACTCTCCTTTGGATTCCTCATCAGAGTAAGCTACCAAATATTCTGTGCCTGGGATTCCTAAAAAGACTCTTAAATATTGATAAAGAATGCCAATATCTGAGTGTATGAGAAGATTTGAAATTTGGTTTGATGGGTTTGGGGTTTTGAACTTATCTCCTTCCTGCATGGTGCATTTGCTTTTGGAAAATGCCTCACAAACATCCAATTTTCAGTGGTATTGTTAATAATGGGAACTGCAGTGATGGAGATGAGGCAAGGATTTAATTCCATCACTATATAAAATACATAAAATATAAATTTGAGACAGTAAACATTCTTGGATAAAATTGGGCTTGAGATACTCAAAATATTTTAATTCCAAGTAGCAAAAAATGCTGCAGTGGAGGAAAGGAAAGAGAAAGAGCAGAAAATGAGCTCAAAAAAATAAAAGAGACTCTTTCAACACCAAACTATTAAAAAAAAAAAAAACCCAAACTGAGTCAATTAGTGCCATCCATGCCATTCATATTAATTAAAAAATGCTTATCACCAGATTATATTGCTTGTTTGCACCATCCTTACTTCATTAGCACTAATTGGAAGTAATTACGACTGATATGTGAAATATTCAATTAAAAGATTTATCTGTTTCTATTGTCATGTTTCTGGAGCATCTGCAGCATTGTCAGGACTCCAGTGCTACCTCTGGACCTTCTGGGAGCCTTCCCAGCCTCCTCTGTCTGTTCTCATCATGGGCTGGAGTGCGACCACCCAGGAAAGGACCCAAACCTCAGACCTCACCTTCCCCTCAAGAAATCGATACTCTGAGGGGAGAATCAATGTCTTCTTACCCTGGTTGCTGAGAAATTGAGAAGCAGGCAGTCCCACAGATATTCCCTCTTCCCTTCAGAGCACTCTCCTCTTCCTTTTGGAGTTGTCCACCAGATTCAGCCAAGTTTGACCGACCAGGAAACACAATTTCTGTCCTCCTGGTTTCATGTGTGGGCACAGAAAAGGGCTGTGCATTGATGCCCTCCCTCCTGAGGCCTCAAAATGAGATTCCTGCTCTTACTCCTCAGACCTCTGAATCAAAAACCCTGGAAGATCCAAGAGCTTCACCCAGAACCCCAGGAGGGGAAGCAAAACCAGTGGCTCAAGAGTCGGGCTCTGCTCTTTCCCAGCTCTTTTCTGTTGCCCTGATTTTTAAAAGTGTTAAGTTTTCTTTTATAGTTCTTTTGAAAGTTTTAAAGTTATTTAAAAAGTTTTATATGCCTCCTGATGTTTACATATTTCTACTGGAGTTCTCACGCACTGTTCATGTAAATAATGATTGTTTTGCATTCTTCCTTGTGAGAAAAAAGAATTGATGGACTGTTGGTTTGACCAGTGTGGTTGGAGAGGTGGCAATTCCATCCTCCAATCCACAGTCACTTTTAGAATTCTATATATTACGAAGTCAGAAATAAAATTATGTCTTCTTCTCACTTAAACTCACCAAGCTTCTGTGTACTCATTTCGTGTCCAAAAATGACACTTTTCCCCTCGGAAGCACCAAGGACTGACAGGAGCAGAGAAAAACAGGTTCTGCTCCATGAGCTCCCCAGTCACTGCTGTTCTCCTCCTGCTCACAGGAAAGTCTGCTGGGAATGTTGGCCCAGCTGCTGAGGATGAGGACAGCGAGGTGACAGAGCTGACCCTGTGTCCTCACCAGGCATGGTGAGGGCTCCTCTGCTCTGCACCAACACCTCTGGCTGCAAGGAACAGCCACGGAGCTCCCAGGCTCTGAGAACTCGTGGAATCACTAAGGTTGGAAAAGATCTCTAAGATCAAGTCCAGACTTGGCCAAACAGCACCTTGTCAATCAATCCACATCACCAAGTGCCACATCTGCTCGTTGTTGAACTGTTCCAGGGCTGGTGATTCCACCACAGCCCCTTCCAACGCTTAATCACCCATTCAGTGAAGAAATATTTTCCTTAACTCCATCCTGAACCTTCACTTGAGGCCATTTGCCCTTGTGCTATCACCTGGGAGAAGAGGCTGACCTCCAAATTCCATTGTCCTCCATTAAAAGGCTCATTGTAGGCAAAAAACTTCTGTTTTCTGTCCCAATATCATAAAAACTCTATTATTTTACATTAAATGCAACCTAGGGATTACTCTGCCCATGCTCCTGTCACCGTGTAACCACCAGCACTGTTTTATGGGTGTATTTTGAAAGCTACACTTTGAAAAGATCCTTTTCATCGTGTTA
Organism: Anomalospiza imberbis; assembly: GCF_031753505.1. NCBI lineage: Eukaryota > Metazoa > Chordata > Aves > Passeriformes > Viduidae > Anomalospiza > Anomalospiza imberbis. The sequence continues at coordinate 2,198,886 of NC_089690.1, read as the reverse complement.
CAGGACCAATGATTCCTATAAAATTGGTTCTTTTTTGCAAACCACATCACAGAACTTGGTCACAAGGCACTGCCAGGCTTCAGGATCTCTCTCAGGCACAAAATGAATGGTCTGAATCATTGACTGCAGCTTGGCTAAACCCAGCTCTTCACACTGGTGAGGGAAAAGTGCCTTTTATAATCTCATAAACTGGGAGGCTGAAATTATCACTGCAGTTGTCAAGAGCTTTATAGAGATTAAATCTCCTCCATGATAGACTGGTAGCAAAGCTGAGGGTTGTTTTATGAGGGGAAAAAAGCAACCATAAAGAGAGAATTGGCCTCGCTCGCCCTCCCCAAACCTTGTTTGAAAACTCTTCCTGGCAGTCCTACAACAACAACACAAAAAAAAAAAAAAAAAAAAAAAAAGAAAAGACACAAAACCACAAAGAAATGAATGGTTTCTTCTTCCTTATCAAACAAGGAAGGTGATACAGGGAGCATCACCTCCTGCAGGAATATATGCCTTCAGTGGGAATTGAGAACATTTTCAGGGAAAGAAGTGCACGTTCAGTAGCAGGGTAGTCCTGAGATTAAATCTTTTCATGTTGGCTCAAAGGTGAGGCAGTGCCTTGGGGTGGGGGGTTCCCTTCAGCTGCCACATTTTCAAACAAAAAGCTCATGAGGAAATCAATTTTAGGGCAGAGAATGCAGTTTGGATCACAGAACCACAGGAAGGAGGTCGCTGGAAGGAGCAAGCTTGGGAGTAGCACAAGAGGTGCTGAAAGATTTGTTGGTCAAGGTTTTGCTTTGATCCAGCTCACTCCACATGGGGAATTACATTTATTAATTCAGATAATCACTTGGAATTTGGTTTTTATCACTCCCTGGATAAATCCATCAGAAATCAGTCTGACATCCAGCTGAAGACAAGGGAGCATTGTCCAGTTGGAATTCTTCGTCCACATCATGGGGATCAATAAAGGGGGTTACAATTTACTCAAGATAAAGTGGATGAAAAGCCTTCCCCAAACTCACAGGATGCTTTTAATGGAAAACTGTGGTTGATTATTTTTGTGGTTGATTATTTTTGTTAAAGGATGGGGAGACAGTCAAATAGTCCAAATCCATATCTCAGGAATTATTTAATGGCAGATATTCCCAGCAGATGCTGAATGCAGCTTTTCCAGAGATAATGAAAGAAAACGAATCAAAGTAAAGCTTTAAAAACGAGAAAAACAGACCTCCCAAACACCATTCTCAACATCCTTACCCTGTAACACAACTTCTTAAATCAAAGGAACTGAGACTTTTTTGACAGAATCGACACCATCTGTAAATTCATGCAAAAAAAAAAAAAAAAAAAACAGCCACATTCCACCAAAAAGTTCACATTTGGATTACTTTTCCTTCATTTTAACTTTCAAATAAGCCTTCCTCCTGCATGCAGCCAAAGCCTTTACTCTGACATTGCCTTGAGATGCTCTGGCTGTTAGTAATAATAAGGACAAGTGAGAAATTATTAAAAGAGATTTATTGAAAGTGACTGAATGCTCCAGGGTACCATAGGAGGAGGTTCGATCCTCAGAACAATTTTATACAGCATATTGAGGCTCTTCAGACTTTCAACTTACCAAAAAAAAAAAAATAAAATGGAAAGTTTCTCCTGATTCAGAGCTACTTTGACACAGCTTCAAAGCAGCAGCATCTCAAAGCAGCGTTGAAGGAAAAATGGAAGTATTTTACAATGACAGCTCTAATATCTGAACTCAGCCTAAAAGCTGTCAAATAAATTAATAGTGATCTAGCAGCTCTGATAGGGAACCTTCTCATGTACAAATGGCCTTGGGTTTTAGCCTACATTTTTAGGACAATGTATTTGTAGATGAATTTAGGAAATTTTTTTTTGTGCTACCGGTTTGTGGTGCTTGACCACGACAAAGCCACTCAGTAATTGTTGACTACAATGTGACATGCTAAAAACATTTCAAAAATATGATTATCCAACTTATCTGATCAGCCTGGTGTAGTGAAATGTGTCATACCTTTACATGTGTAATAATTAACTTGGGTAAGTTTAAAATCAACTTGCACAAGGGAAAAATTAATTTAAATATTTAGAAAATTGTCTCCAAAATATCTTCTGTCCATTTTACATCCAAAAGGACAGAAGGAGAAAATCCTTGCAATTACAGCCTGCAGAAAGTGTCTGTTCCTTGGATTTCTGTTCCAGGACTGCCCTGGATTTAATGCAACTATAAATCAGTTCCTGGGCTTTGACATCCAGTGAGAATTTTGTTATATCAAGAATCTGGGGGCTCTGCAGTGAGAAGCTTTTAGGATTATTTGGACATTTTGAAGTTGTTTTTGCCTTCCAACTGCATTCAGGTGAGACAGGCCCAGGGAGGCAGATTTCCAAGAGCTCCTGGTGTTTGTTGGGTTCGTGTGGATGTTTCCCCAGCAGAGAAAATTCTCCCAGTGATTTTCACTCAAGTCCCACAGCCCAGAGCTCGTTGAACCTCTCAGGGGAAGCTCAGGAAGGCCACAGCCAGCAATTAATTTTCTTGCATGCAAATTTCTTCACACTTGGGATGCTTCTCCCACGAGCCAGAGTCAGATGGGTTCCTGCAGAGGTGTTGGAGCTCAGGTGGGATGTGGAGCTCCCAGCGAAACCAGCAGCTCAATAAATCTTCATCTGTCTCCAGGCTCTCCATTACCTTAAATTTTATGGGTCACACCAGAAAATTTGGCTTGTTGAATTTTTATATTAGAAAAAATTTATTATTTGAGGATGAAAACGTAGAGCACTGGTTTGGCTTTCAGCAAAAACAACCTCCATGCTAATAACTCATTCCTTGAGGGGTGGATTTTCTTTGGACCTTCATGTCCACATTCCTTTAGCTTCAGTTTCACTTACCTTACCTGTCTGACTCTTCCCAAATCCAGAGTTCAGCCCAATTCCTGAGTCAGGTCTTGGAGAGCACAACCATCATCCTCCAGTGCAACAGCAACTCCTCCTTTTCCAATAAAACCTGTGGAGATAACACCTTCAAACGGGCATCAATGAGACAAATGAAATTTCTTTGGCTTGTGTTTTACCTCAGTTCAAAAGGAAATTATTCCCCAATAATTTACTGAAGTGACTCTCTGCAAACAATATTAGCTGAAAGAACTGCACCTCATTATCTAATAAAAACACACAGAATTCAAGGTGCCTTAAAAGTCTTTTGGACAGCACGATCCTGTGTTGATAATGGGATGTGAAACCAATGTTTTGGGACTCTAGGGAAGAAAATTATTTATTTATAAAGCACCTTTTCTCTCTTAAGTGACATTGCATCACTCCAGGTCACAGGTGATTAAAGCACAGGAAATGAAGGATGGGATTTAAGAGCTGGAGTTCCTTTACTCGGCAAAGAGCCCCACAGATCACAAAATCACGGAATTATTTAGGCTGGAAAAGACCTCGGAAATCATCAAGTCCAATTTCATGAAAGGTCATTAATCAACTGTGTAAATACAGCAGTCCAAAACTGTCAAATCACTGCAAAAGGAACAAAACTGGGTTATTTTTCAGAAATCCTCCCTGAAAGTTTTGGGGTTTTTTTCTTAAATAAATACACTCTGTTTTTCCATAAAGACAAATAAATAAATAAAAATGCTCCACAAATTAATATGTACCAGTGAACATCCTGGGAGCACTGCAGCTCTACCAAGTCATAACTCCCAGCAAAAAGAAATTTGGATGTCTTATCTAGACCTGCTTGTTATCATTGATCCTGGGAGAGCCAGAACAGCACAGGCAGTGATCTGAAAATGCAGGGGAAAAAAAAAAGCCCACGCAGAACCCGAAGCGCTTTTCAGCTGTATTTGAAAAAGATGCAGACAATGAAGATTTTTTTTTCCCTTTACCTGGTGAGGGATGATATTTCAACTATTTGATCTGAGGAAAGGAGGCATCTGCTTGAAAATCCAGCAGCCAACGAGGCTTGTTACACAAGCAAGGTTGTTTTCTTCAGTGGATTTTGAGAGCAAACTTTCCCCCACAAAGGCTGATGGCAAACGAACTCCGTGTTTTGACATCTGCTGCACGAGCTGAGTTGGCTAAATTGAATCCCCTTCTGTCTCCTCCAAACTGCCTTGATTTGGGAGCAAATAGGGAAAAGAGGCTTTTCTCTGCCTGTTTCAAAGCTTTCCCAAAGAGAATCACGACTGACGGGAAATGCAGTTTGCGAGTTAAAGAGGAAACGCGGGAGTGGGGAATTAACACACGGAATTTAGGAGGTGAGTTCTCCTCTGGAAATGTTTCTGTATGTATTTCCAGATCAATTTGAATCTTCCCCAGCTTTTTCTCTGCCTTTCCCCTTTGCTACATCATAAAAAAAAGCTGAAATTAAGGGCCACTGCTCATCTACAGCAGATTTGGAGGGGACAGGTGACAGAAAAGTGAGGACATCATGAAGAGGTCTCGGGTGAGAAAGGTCCCCTGCAGAAAAGACAGGACACAAGAACTTCATGCCATCTGCTCACTTTCACAATTCAAGGGGTTTTTGTGGTTTTCTAAACTGTTTTAATTGGGTTTTTTTTTCCCTTCAAGGACTGCCTAGATAGGTTTGGAGTTCCCATCCCTGGAGGTGTCCAAGGAGTGACTGGACTGGGCAGGATGACAGGATTGGGATTGGGCACAGCTTGGACTCGATGATCCTGGAGGGCTTTTCCAACCAAAATCACCCTGTAATTTCCTAGTTTGTCTTTTGCCACTTTTCACCTTTCAGACTTTTGACCAAATCTGCTCCTATTTCCATGCCAAAGCATTTTAAGCCTCCAGGAGTGTGGGGGGCACTAAATATTTTTGGTTTATGCTCTTGTAAGAGACTCCATGCTGTCCCTATGTTTCTTTTCCAGCCTTGTCTCCCAGTTTGAGCTGCACTGATGTTATCTTCCCTGAGCTACTCTGTCAGGATTTTGACTCATCATTTTTGGCAATCAGAAAGGATTGTAAAGGATTTCCTCCCCAGATGGGACAAGATCTGGAGCCCAGGAATGAGCCCAAGCCAGCTGAGCTGTGTGAAACCTCCTGTGCACACGAGAGTGAATCCCCTCAAGTTGATTTTTCAAGTATTGGAAAATGGGTTTAAATACCAAACAAGGAGCCTGAGATTGTATAAAAATATCTATTTTGTGCCTTTGGAAATCAATCTATTGCTCAGAGCTGCTATTTAAGCTGATGTTTGCTTTTCAATCCCATCAAACCACTCCAGGATGCTCGGTGTCCTATCATCCTCAATCTGTGGGATTTTCAGGATGCTGGGAGGGAGGATTGGAGGGATGCTCAGAGGGAGAATCTGCTCTGCAAGGGGAGGAATGAACTCCAATAGTTTTACACCTCCATCCCTTTGGCATACATCAAGGTCATGTTAAAAAACACAAAATAAGAATATTTTTTTTTAAAGAGTCATTTGAAGTGTTTGGGAGGGACAGGCTTTGCACAAAACCTGTCCCAATAATTTCAAGCAGCAGCAATTGAGTCCAAACTCACAGCCAGCCACTTTCTGCTTGTGGTGCCTTTTTATGGGCTGACAAAATCCAGAGATAATTCTGTTGGAGTCCAGGACATCCCTCTGGCTGCCCTGGCTGTCTCCAGACCCTGGCAGGGGGCTCAGAGACCTTGGCATGAAGTCAAAAACACCTGTGGCTTCCATTTTAGCCCGTGAGAGAGGTTGCCAACTCTGTATGAGGAATTACAAGCCACAAAGGCTCGAGTAGTGTAATAGGGGAATTGACACAGGGTGAAAAAGTAGAATTTTGGGATTTTTAGAATGTGATTCAGGGGGACAAGATGGAGGGATCTGGGCGTGTCCTGACCTTCTTCTCCTTTGTCTTGTCCTCCATGTCCTGCTGTGATGGTGACACTTTTCTGTTGGTTTAAGGTAGAGATTCACTGTCTAACATAGGTGGTGGACATTGGCACAAATCTGTAAACATACAACACGTAATTTTGAGTATATAATGTGGGAGCCGCCCGAGGCTCGAGGCAGACTGCCATGGTTTCTTTACTAGACAGACCTCAGCAGGTCAGAGAAAGAATGCTATAGATAAGGAAAAACAAACAACCTTGAAAACTTGACCTCACACATTCCAGACTTCTTCGGCTGCACGGGTTGGGAGACGAGGACTTGAACGATCTTGGGGTCAGCCCAGCATTGAGACCCCAACACAGTTCCAGCTTTTTGATGGGAATTTGTTGTCACAACATGGATATTTTGTTCATTCAGTGGGGCTTCAGGTGAATTTAGATCAGCCCTGGGCACCCAGGCCAGGCTGGATCAATCCAGCCCTGTTTGTGTCAAAGGCGCTGACAGCAGCTTGAAAAGGGCTCAGTAAACAACTCCTCTGAAAGACAAAGTCAGCCCTCAAAGGCAAAGTTTTGCAGGCAGTGCCTTAAGAAAGTTGGCCAAGAAAAACTGACTTTATTAATTATTCAGCTCATCTATTTGATTCCCAGTTAAATAGCTCCATGCATTCTCTAAGCAGGCAAAAATCACCTGAAAATTCCTTTTAAATTCTGCTTTTCTGCTCAGGACTGGGGTGTGCTTGATCAACACCTGAAATATTAAAATATATTTTTGAACTAAAAGAATCCAAAAACCAGGAAGTCATCTGCAATAAAAATGGCTTTTCCTATGATACATGAAATTAAATGGCAAGAAATATGGATTGAGAATCCAAATTAGTTCTTTGTAGAGAAATGGGGTTGGACCAAACAAATTTATCAGCATTTCCAGTCAAATGTCATTCAGATTTTCATATGAACAATGTTTGCTTAGCAGGCTGAGATATATTTTATCCAAAATGAATGTAATTAATCCAAAACTAAGTAATTTCTGTTACAAATACTCACCCACCACCAGTTCTGTTTTATTAATTTCAATCCCTCCCTGTGTTCATCTTCCAGCTCTCACTGTCCCCTTGCATTGCTTCCCATAATGTTTTTATCCACTAAACCAATTTTATACATATGAAAACATATAAATAACACGCTAATTTTCAATTTCAGCCAAATTTTGCTGTCCCTGTCCCCTTTGCTGAATAAAATCCCTGCCTTCCAGGTGTGCATCCCACCTTCCATCTGCACCAGCTTCTCCAGCAGAGCCCCAGAGATGGATTTGTTCCCTGGTCAGACATTCCACAATCATCAAACAGAGCAGCCACCTCCTATCGACAAAAAATCTCCACTTGCAACTAAGAATGTCAATTATTCAATATTTCAGGATTCTGTCTTAAGCTCTGCCAGAAGTGTTACTTCCACAAGTGACAGAATCTGGCTTCTCCCCAGCTCCACAAGAGGCAAACACCAAAGGCCACTTTTTGCTGATGCAGTTGGAAGGATTTGGAGCATAATTAAAAAGCCAAAAGGATTTCAGAAAGTTGGAAGGAAAGGTAAGGAGGGTAAAAGCAATTAAAAAATATTAATCTGGGGGTGGGGGGGGGGGGGAATGCAGTGCTCCATATTCTAATTTTTTAAAATTCTAGTTTTACCAATAATGCAGTTTTTCTCCTCAGACACTCACTGGGCATGGATGATCCTGAACAAGGGTTATCGGAATCAGGTGGCTGCTCTCATCCCAGTGATTTAACATCCCAGTGATTTAACACCATCTGGGATGGTTCTGATGTTTTATTGGAAGAGACAAGGAGAGTTTATGTGCTGGGTTAACACTGCACAGGAATTTTCAGTGAGGAGTCTCAGCTCTCCTGCCTGGCAGAGCATCTCTGGTCTGCTCTGGATCTGGGAAAGCTTTCTCAGCCAACCTGGGATGGAAAGCAGCGCTTCTGGAAATGCTGCTCAGTGCATTTCAGGCCTTATCTCTTGGTCTTTCCTGGTCTTCTGTGGAGAGGTGCAATATTCCTTTTCAAAGGATTATTAAAAAATCCTACAGGTGGATAAGAATATTGGGAAAAACATCTGATAGTGCCTGTGGTGGGAACAGTCCTTGGTGTCGTTTTGGGAATGAGCAATGACTGACAGCACCTCACCTATGGAGAGCTGGGATTGTGTGGGAACCCAGGACACCCCTCTGGCTGCCCTGGCTGGCTCCAGACCCTGGCAGGGGGCTCAGGGACCTTGGCACGAAGTCAAAAACACCTGTGGCTTCCATTTTAGCCCGTGGAAACAGCTGCCAACTCTGTATGAGGAATTGCAAGCCACAGGGGTTTGAGTAGTGTGGTAGTTGGAATAACACAGGGTGAAAAAGTAGAATTTTGGGGTTTTTAGAATGGGGTTCAAGGGGTACCATGTGGAGGGATTTGGGCGTGTCCTGACCTTCTCCTTCGTCTTGTCCTCCATGTCTTGCTGTGATGGTGACACTTTTCTGTTGGTTTAAGGTACAGACACACTGTCCAACAGAAATGACAGACATTGGCACGTTATTGTAAACGTGGCACACGTAGGTTTTGGTATAAAATGTGAACACCGCCCTGAGGGCAGACAGAATGCCATGGCCGACCTGCTGGACAGAGCTCAGCAGGGCAGAGAGAGAATGTTCTAGATAAGGGAAAATAAACAACCTTGAGAAGCTGATCCTACACATCCAGACTCCTCCTTTGGCTGCTCGGGCTGGAAAAAAAGGACTTTTACACTCTCGGGTCACCTCGATCCACAGACCTCGAGAGGATTGATCAGCCTGGAGAAAAAAAAGGCTCCAGGGAGAGCTCAGAACCCTTTGCAGGGCCTGAAAGAGCTCCAGGAGAGGGACTGGGGACAAGGGATGGAGGGACAGCACACAGGGAATGACTCGCACTGCCAGAGGGCAGGGATGGGTGGGATATTGGGAAGGAATTGTTCCCTGGGAGGGTGGCAGGCCCTGGCACAGGTGCCCAGAGAAGCTGTGGCTGCCCCTGGATCCCTGGAAGTGTCCAAGGTCTGGCTGGATGTGGCTTGGAGCAATCTGGGATAGTGGAAGGTGTCCAGGGGTTTGGAGTGAGATGGTCCTGAAGGTTTCTTCCAACCCAAACCACTCTAAAATTCTATTTATCTCATTCACTTAGCAAAAAAGAGGATTTTTTTTTTTATTCTCCCTGTATTCTGCTTTTAAGAATTCAGTTCTTTAACTGATGCTAGAGATTATCCAGGGAAAATCTTAGCCTGACTTTTTAGATCATTTTTTGTAGCAGGAAAATTGAGAGTTGAGCTGTTTTTTGGTGCCATCAGCGCCAATCTGATTGTGCCATAATCGCTCTTCACCTTCCCCAGGAGGTGCATGGAACAAAACAAAACAAAACAAAAAAAAAAAAAAAAAAAAAAAAAAAAAAAAAAACAGAAACAATCAAAAAGCAGAATACCTGGACTCCTGATTTATCTGAACCCCAAACAATCCTATTTTCTGCCAAAGGAATCAAGGAGGAGCAGGAGGATTGATGGATCTGCTCAGAAAACTCCTCCTTGGCACCCTTGGCACGACCCCTCTGCCATTCCTTCCATCCCAGTGGGAATTCCCTGCCTCCTGCTGCATCCCTTGAAACACCTGGAGATGTTCACCAGAGCCACTGCCACCTTCAGAGGGGACAAGCAAGTCTCAGGGGCTTTGGAGAGGAAGTTTGGGCAGCTGTGCTCACCAAAAGCAGCTTTTCTGTGACCAGGAGCATGCAAAGATTTGTCACTAAAAGCCATCATTTCTCCCAAAGGTGACACTGAGAGACTTCAGAGCTGGAATCTGTCTCTGATATAACAAATTCAGGCTGTCAGCTTCCTTTGATTCCAGCATTAACTAAAAAAAAAAAAAAAAAAAAAAAAATTATAATCCATCACTCCTTCAATATTTTTAGGAAACCTGGGAATTCTCTGCATGTGACAGAAGGCGACTGCAGTACCTCAAACTCTTTTTGCATCAACTGCAAGGAATTATGATTTTCCCTGGCAATGCTGAATTGTTTGAAGGTATCTTTTATTTTGGGAACCTCAGGCACTTCTCAGACACTGATTCAGGAGGGCTGGCACCAGTTCCACCTCGGAGAAAAGCGTTGCTGTTCCTTTCTCAGGTGAGCCATGGACACTTTAAATGCTTTGCTTGAGGCCAGGAGTGAGTCACTGGGAGAAGCAGAACATCTCTCACGCTGCTGCCAACACCAGCTCATGAAAATAACGGCAATAATTCATGGCAACCTCAGAATTTATGGCAGAATTTAAGGAGTTCATGGTCTGAGCCCATTGGATTAAGAATCCTTCAGCTATAATTGATGTGTTTAATGTTCATAGCCATTCTGACGTGACTACTTGGGAAAGAATTCCACAAATTAATTCTTTTTAATGCTGAAATAACCAGATTTCCCCAAGAGACACAAGTGCTGAATTCATTAAAAACAACCCAAATGCCAGAAAAAACCCACTAAGACCCAAGCCACAGTCTGGGACACCTCACCAGCCACTTTCCATCCCTAAAAAGGAAATTGCAAACAGGAAAGGAAATTTACTCACAAAAGGGAAAAGGGCCAGGACTTTTCCAGGTGCCTTCACCAAGCTGGGATTTGTTTTTTGGTTCTCCTAAATGAAAATTTCCAATGTACAGCTGTCATTTGTAGGAGAGAGCTGTTTATGGATCATTTCCTAATATTTTGTGTGTTCCCCTCTCCTTTCATCTATAAAAAGGAAATTGTTGGTTATGATTCATTGGTCAGACCAATGCAAATGCTGCCCTTTAAATATGGCGTGATTAATTTAATAGTTTACTTCTGCTGCAGGAAATTATCCCCTGGATAGAAACAAATAATCCAGTTCCTGAGGAGTTTCTCATTGTTTTTACAACACTTCCAGCAAACGTATAAACAACTCAGAAGTCTCTCAGAAATGTTTTGAGTGGTAATTGCCATATGTCACTATTAAAAATTATCCTAATTCTTGCTCAATTACAATAAAATTGAATATTTCCATGGAAATAACACCGGAGTGTCTACCTGGTGGTTTCCCAGCCTTTGGATGCTGTGATTCCCAGAGTGACTGGGTTTTTAAATGGTTTTAGAAAGGGGAGGCTGAAATATGCAAATAAGTCCAAGGCACAGAAAGCAGCTCAATTAATTCTCAGGAGGTGCTGAATGGGGGGATTTTGAATAGAATTTGGTTGTAGGGAGAGAAAAAAAAAAATAAACAGCATTGCCCAAATCAATCTTCTCACAGGACCAAAACACTCTGTTGTAGCACTCAATATTCATCATCTTTTTGGGGACAAGCAACTCTTTTTGTTCATTGAGAGGTATAAAATGCCTCGACTGCTGAGCACGGCTTTGTGATGTTCCCAGGGCAAGGATGGCAATTTTTTACATGGAACTGCAATGTTGGAGATACTTGGAGCGTGCAATTAACCACGACACTCTGCAATTTGGCTGTCAGCAGGGAGGAGGAGATTCTTCCTCCAAATCCCTCAGGATTTTCCTGCAGTGCCATGAAAATGTTGCCGCGTGCTGGTGTTGCAGGTGCCTGATGTGACAAATTCCTGTCCTCACAACCCACCTGCAGCTCTGTTTTGGGGCTTGGAAAAGGCTGGCATTTTCCTAAGGTGGCTCCAACTGAACCAAATCTGCTTCAAAAACCACACTGGAGGTGACCAACTACACCTAAAGCACTTCAGACTCAGTTTATTTGGACAAGGAAGGGCTGGGTGGGGTTTAATCCATACCAAGAGCAACCCCAAGTGTCACAGTCAGTTTTCCAGGGCCAGACCTGCAGAAGACACCACGGACACCCCCATAAAGTCACACCAGCCACCCCTTTTTGCCAAGATCCCAAGTTCAGCAGGTGATCCCCTACACAGCTGGACAGAACACCAGGCTCACTCAGCACTTTGCCATGGAAAACACCAGGAAAAGCCCAAAAAGTGCTGGAGGTGGTGGGTCTGCCTCTGAAATTGAGGGAATCTCTGCAGGAAAACCTGGATTGGCAACATGCCATGAGCCCACAACCCCTGGAAGTCCAAGCAGAAGCCAAATAACAAATTCCCATTCCAGGGAGATTCTGACTGAGCACATCCATCTTTAATGATGGAGGACACAGGAACATCCTCTTGGATTTATCAGCTTGGGCTGCTGCTTTTTATTTCAGGCAAGTTCCATTTAATCTTTTGAAGAGTAGGAACAGGTACAGCATTAGCCTAAAAGAAAAAAAAAAAATCAGTGGGGTTTGACTCCTCAGCCCATGATAGGAGGTAAAAACCAAACCTGATTGTCCTTGTTCACATCTCCTTCTGGAAAAGCTGAGGAAGAAATGACAAAGGAGGAAAGTGCCAGAGCCTGGACTCTTCTCAGCGCTGGAGGTCAAACATCTCAACACTGTCATGTTTATCCAGACCCAGCCTGAGCCTCCCCAGGGACTCCAACATATGGAAGTGCTAGAGAAGGTCCCCTGGCCTGAAAAGGAGGTCACATTAATATTTCAGACCACATTTAAGCACAAGTCCTTCAAGAGAGTTTCCAGCACACTTCTCTGCGTACCTGGAAATCCTCTATTAAACTGCTTTCTTGCCCAGGCACACGTGGGGCTGTCTCCAGCTGTGCTCTGCAGTTGCAAACATCTGCCTGGAGCTGTGCCACCTGCCTGGTGACCACACATTCTGTCACCAGTCAGATGATGAATGACACTGAGGAATGTTTTGTGGAGGAAATCAGTGACCATCTGGCAGCACACAGGGACAGAGCCTCCAGCTGTGCCAGGGGTGGTTCAGGATGGAGATCAGGAGGGATTTCCCCATGGAAAGGGTGGTCAGGCTTCAGAAGGAGCTGCCAAGGAAGGTTTGGAGTGCCCATCCCTGGAGATGCCCAAGGAATTCCTGGACGTGGCACTGAGAGCTCTGGAATGGGGACAAGGTGGGAATCTGGCACAGCTTGACCTCAATGGTCTTGGAAAGCTTTTCCAACCTTAATGACTCTACAATTAAGCTAAAAAATTAAACCAGCTGAATTTCTTAATGGAAATTATTTGCCTTTTCACAATCACCTGAGCCCAAAGCTGTCCCCTTTTATCAACACTACAGCACAGCAGGGGAGCACAGCTCGTAGGAAGATCTGGAATCAGCTCTGAAATTTTCTCCAACAATTATGGAAATTGGCCATTTCCATTGATTTTAAACTTCTCAGCATTCCCTGAAGGTCTTCCCAAGAAATAAACCCTTTTATATGATCAATTCATCCAGCACAAACTAGAAATACAAATCTGTATTACACACATCTCCTGGTCCAGGCAGCTTTCCAAAATACCTTTGCCATGAATTTCAACTAATTAAGTCATTTCCAAGGTACAATATTGCCTGGAAGAAGAAGTTAATGAAATGAGTATATGATCCTTTAGCTAAGCTTCATAGTTTAGGAAAGAATTTGAACCTGTCATCAGGTCAGTCTGAAATTATTCATGTTTAAGGCTAAAATGATTCTGAATTAGCCTTAAGTTAATAATATGCTTGATAAAGGTTTTCGTGGAAAGAAACCCTAGGAAAACTCTTGCGGAATTTTTAGTTTAGCTTTTTTTATGATGGAATTTCCCAGAGGAAAGACAAGCCATTCAAACAGTGCCTTTGATCTGCTAAATTTCATATAAAAATTTGTCATTAGCACTCACAAAAATTAATCTTTCTGCATCCAGAGTGGTTTAAGCCATGCATGCTTATGAGATGTACATCTCCACACTATATATGATAAAAAGTGAATTTGATCAACTCCACTCATCCTTCAGCAGCTCTGATCACTTCTGAAGGTACTTTGCCCTCACCAGTTCGTTTTCATCTGAACTATTTCTTATAATCCCCATCTTTGTGCTTCCAGCAGCTGCATAAGAACAAAGCCCCGCTCAAGAAACATTTCCTTGCAGGACATGTAATTATTAAATTGGGTTCTAATTACAGATCAGAAATTACAGACACTTCTTTAGCAAGAAAATACCCAGAATGCCATAGAGAAATTCAATGCCTATTTTGAAGTTAAACTAAGACCATTTTGGTTTAAAAAAAAAAAGAAAAAAAAATAAAAAAGAAGATATTTTGGGCCCAACTCATGCCTCCTGTATGAATTACATATGATGATATTCCAGATGCTGCTAGGCATTATTGTACACAAATATTACTTCCTATTAAAATATCTAAAAACATATGTCACTTCTGTGTGGCAGCAGCAGCAGAAGAGCCGTGCAGACGGCATTTTCTTTGGGAAGAGAAAAGAAAGGTGCCCCTGGATATGTTCTTTCTATAGAAAGACAGACATCAGCGTGCAGCCAAAGCCCTCCAGGAAAGCTTGAGCTCCAAGAGGAGCACTCAGCTCCCAGAAAGCAACTGGGAACCAAGGGAAGATTAAAGAGGTTAAAGCAACCAGCAAACACTTGGTGCCAGCTCCAGCTGAACCTCAGCTCCTCAGCAGGGCCTTTGCAGCGCCCAGAAACTGAGGAGACAGACACCAAAATGCAAAATTCAGCACTGTTTGAGCAAAGAAAATGTTGGTGGCTGGAAAGCAGAGGCAATGTGGAGGTAAAAATCTGAGGTTTGGCTGGGAGGAAGCCCAGCGGTCAGCTGGGCTCATTGTGCCAAGGGCAGAGACAGGCACCCACACCCCACAGGTGGTCACCCCACAGCCATTCCCACAGGAAAAGTCCATCCCAAGTGATCCCAGCAAAGAGAGACCGCCCAAAACACGGCTGGTGCAGCCAAGTGACACAAACCGGAGCTGGGTCTTCCTCCCATGGCCAAGGATGTCACCCTCAGGATGTCACAGAGGGCCTTGGCCATGGCTGGGGTCCCCAGAGTGGAGCATTCCCAGCTACACCAGTCCCCCCAGCTGGGTGAGAGAAGCTCCCACATGGTCCTGGAATCCCAGGATGGGTCAGGCTGGGAGAGCCCACAGGTTGTCACAGGTGCCGCCTCCCCACTCCAGCAGAGCCATCCCAGAGCACGTGGCACAGGTTTGTGTCCAGAGCTGATGCCTCAGGTTTCAGCTTTTCTATTTCTCAGATTCTGTGCTGCTTTAGTGTGTGGGTCTGGGCTTCATATTATGGGATGGTGAACTCTCCGCACAGAGCAGGGAGACAAAACAATTCCTTCTCCAGCTGGGCACCAAGGACAAATGATCCAAACCTCAGGCCCAGGAGCACAAACAACGTGGGCTGGAGAGAGAAAAACAAGCAGGATGGGACTGCATGGGCTAAAGCTGGAATGGGACAATGAACTCCAGTGTGCCAATGGAGCAGAGCTGATCACAGCGAGAGCCCCCGGGAGCGCTCGTGCATTTTGGGACCATTTGGGTTCATCTTGGGTGCAGCCCTGGCTGGGCTCTGGTGCTGCCCAAGGTGGATCCATGGAGGAGATCCTTTTAATGAATCCCTGCTTTAGTCTGGAACTCTGCCCAGCCTCTCAAGAGGAATCTGGAATATCCCAGTGAGGGACACTCCACATCCCCTCTGTGCCCACAGTAAAAATGTTTTTCCTCATTTTCTGCTGGAACTCCCTGTGCATCCATTTCTGCCCACTGACTGTCCTCCTACTGCTGGGCCCCACGGAGCAGAGCCTGGCTAGGGGCTAAGGACATTTTTGGGCTCTGTTTTTCCCATCCAGCACGAGGAGAGTGGCTGTAGAAGCACCCTTCCAGCAGCTGCCCTGTGAAATGAAGGGAGGGAGAGGATCCAGCCCATGTGATCTACCTCACCAGGCTCTGTCTGGGGTGGCCGGAGAAGGAAATGGGGTCAGAGCTGGCTCCAGCAGACCCTGCCCAGCATCCCACCGTCCCTGACGATGGAAATGTGTGAGGAGAGCCAGAGTTGCAGTTAACAAGATTTTGCTGCCATCTTCTGATAAAAAGACAACACATGGGGAGAAATGCAGCTACTGGGCAGCACCACATCCCCTGTGCCCTGGGATGACCCCATGGGAAACCTGGCGCCTTTGGCTCCCAGCAGCCTCCTGGGATCATTGAGATAAATTATTTAAATTCCTGCTCCAAACTTCAGAAAACAACCCTGTGTGTACTGTGGTACCTCCATCAGTGCTCAGCAGTTAAACACCATCACATTGAGTTTAATAGCAAATATTTTATCATCCAAAACCCCTCCATGCTTCAATTTCCAAAAATCCAAGGTTACATTAAAATTACAGCTTTAAATCAGAGGCATGAATGAATTTACTTCCAACAGGTAATGGATATTCTTCAAATTTTACTTTGTTCTCTAAAAATGGGTTAAATATTTCAGTCTCTCAATTCATGGAATATTTTCACATTGGTAGTTCTTGAAAATAAAAAAAAAGGAACTTTATATAACATGCAGAAAAATCAACCTAGCATTAAAATAAACTTCTTCTGAGGATAATGATGAACAGCCTACTTCTCTTTTGCATTACAGAGGCACAAGCCCTGCTCCTTTCTCAAAAATACCACACACAACTTCAGCTAAAACACACAAACCAGTGAAACTAGAGCAAGAACAGCTCCCTTGCAGTGCCTTAAGCTGCAAAGTTTTTGCAGTAACTCAGAATTTGGGTTTTTCTCTGCCACAATGAAAATCAATCCATGCATTTCTGTTCTAGTGCTGTTTATTTTATCCTCATTGCAAATGAACTGAAACACTCCTTTGAAAGCAGCTCTCTTCTGCTCAGTGAAAATAAAAACACTTCAATATATGGAATTGAGCCACTGAGGGGCTTTTCTCCCTCCTTGGAATCACAGAATGGTTTGGGTTGGAAGGACCTCAAAGCCCATCAAGTGCCACCTCTGCCATGGCAGGGACACCTCCCAGGCTGCTCCAAGCCCTGTCCAGCCTGGCCTTGGGCGCTGCCAGGGATCCAGGGGCAGCCACAGCTGCTCTGGGAATTCCATCCCAGCCCCTCCCCACCCTCACAAGGAAGAATTCCTCCCCAGTATCCCATCCAGCCCTGCCCTCTGGCAGTGGAAGCCATTCCCTGTGTCCTGTCCCTCCATCCCTTGTCCCCAGTGCCTCTCCAGCTCTCTCCCCTTCTTGCACTTTACTGCATGTGGGATAACCTTTAAATTCCCTTGTAGGTACTCCAAAAATCTTAATATTGTGCCTAAATATGTTATTAAACATTAAAATTAAAAAATCATCTGCTTGTATTATTTTTTTTTCTTCACTTCACTAGTGGCCACCTACATTTACCCCAGGAGCAAACACTGGACAGCGCTGGGAAAAATTCTCTAATTGTGGAAGAGAGTTATTACACCTTAATTATAAATTTGGGCAGGAGAAAAGCTCTCTCCCAGCCCCATTTCCTCCCAGTCTTTGGAGAGGAGGAGTGCAAGGTGTGTGAGTGTCAGATCTAATCAATCCACAATGTCCTTTGGAAGTTGGCATGAATTCCAGGTCCCTCACTTTGTGCCTACCAGGAACACATTCAGTTGGTCCTGATTTCCTCACCAGATCCTCTCCAGAATGGACATAGGGTTTATCCCGAGCTTGGATAACCTCTCACGGAATAAATCCCCAATTTCTCTTCAGCAATAAGCTCCACAGCATCAGACTAAATTTAAATGATGGCAATAATCAGAAATCCATAATATCCCGTGATTATTGCCGAGCTTTGTTTACTTCTACAAACCTAATGCCATCTGATTAAATATCACCATGTTTATACATCACACTCTGGAGTTCCTCAAACAGCAGAAAATGAGATTGACTCTTCAACAGAAAGTGATAATGGGATGCAAATCCATCCATTCCCAATGTAGCAGATTGCACTGTTTGTCATGGATGTGGATCTCCAACACTGGCACCAAACACGTCCCTAACTGGCTCACAGCTCATCCAAAGTGCTTCCATTTAATATATTTATCCTCATGCATAATTGATTGAGATTTCTTGCATAATTGTGCCTTTTTTTAATGAGTTGAATGGTTTTAGTTCATCAGTGGGGAATGGTGTGGGAATTTAGGCAGGAAAAGTCATGACCACACAGACACTGAATAGACTGCCAAAAAAATCCGTGTTCAGCAGAAGAGATTCGCTTTCCATGAATTATGTTCACTCTTAACCAATCTGCTGAGAAAGGTCACAACCAGAACATGGATCAGAATTTTAAAAATAAAATATTTCTATTGACCTTCTCCCTTCCTGTCGCCTTTCAGGAGCACAAATAATCAACAATACCAAAGTGTTCTCCTTAGGGACCATTCCCCTTATCCGTGATCAAACGACTCTTAAGCTGAATTTTCCGTCACAGGGTATTTCAATCTCTGCCTGTGCTGTCTTAAAGTACACAAAAACTTCTGTCTAGGCTTACAAAGAAGCCTAAATCAAGATTCACTGAATAATACAAAGCTGATCAAATCTCCTGTAGTGAATAAATGAGAAGCAGAAATGTTTGCTTCGTTTTCTGGAAGAAAGCATGGAAAGGAGTCTGTTGGGCTGAGAAAGGCCCAATCCAACAGCTCTGTCCTTAAACCATCCCTTTTCCTGCGATGCCTTCAGAAGTAGAGACCAATCCTGGCAGAAAATTCCATGACACGCAAATCCATCCTTATTTAGAGTTCCTGCAGTCTTAAATCATCCTAAACACATATTATGATAAATTAGGACTCCCCTAACAGTGCTAAACTATACCCAACACAATATTTCTTCTAAATTCACAATTTGCTACTAGAGCCTTCCAGGTTCTCAAAATCAATTTTAAAAACCTATTTTCCTTTTTTTTTTTCTTTTTTTTCCCCTAAGTTCAGAATTAGAAGCCTTTCCTAAAATTGCAGTGATGCCACCACAGTGATGATCCCACAGTGAAGGAAAAAAAAGGGACAAAATAAACAGCAGCCAGTGGCTAAAGCAGAATTTTTCAAGACCATTCAATGCTGGGCTGTAGAATTATCCCCTCACACAGAGGATTTATAATTTCAGGCACAAATTCAGGTAATTATGGCTATAAAGAACACTGAGGCTATTGAAAGTTTAAAAGACCATAGAAAAATGGCAAATCTGGGGAGAAATCACCTGGGTGACTCACAGAAATGTGTGTATTTGTCAACAACCTATTCAGAGCTTCCCAAAATGTTCTTATTTGCCCAATTTCCTCTCTATTTTCCTGTTATCCATGAGGGTCATCACATCCCATTCATTGGGTCAGGCAATGCCAACATTCCTGGTGTATTTAGTTCACCTGATGTATATTTTGCTGAAGTTTTGAGCACAAAAATACCTTTTTTTCATATTAAAAAAATATTAATGCATAGGAAATGTAATGATCTTCTAATAGCACAGTTAATTACTGAAATTTTTTCCTATTAGCAAAATGTCATTAATGCCTCCCAACAATGAGCTCAGACAAATAATAAGAGACATTTTTAGATGTCTTGTCCAGAATGTTGTGAAGATAATGATAAATAGACATTCTCAAGTGTGGAAAAGATAAAAATCTCTTAGTCCTTATTGTTTAGTCCTTAACTATAAGGAGAAAACAAACTCCTAATGGATTTTGACAGATAATGAAGTTGCAGAGATAAAAAAAAAAAAAAAAGTGTTCTGGTTGTCTTTGATGTATTGTTTCTTGAGGTGGTACCAGAGTCTAATTTTGCTGCTAAAATTCCTCCCTGATAAATCACTCGGTCGTGACATTTAAATGAAGGCAAAAGGAAGAGGCTTAAAATTAAGAAGTCTTTATGAATATGTTGTTGCAGCGGATAAATGGATTTATAGCAACAGCACAAAGATCAATAATTCTATTAAAATGGAGAAGTGGTTTTCTCCTTCACCCCACAGCCAGTGGGCTGCAGGTTACTCTGAAAATACAGAAATGGGATAAATTGAAAAAACATCAGAATTAGGGCACTAAAAGTGGGAGTATTTGGGGTTAGGATACCTTTAATGAGTGCTGCAGTTACTTCCTAAAGTATCAGCAATCCAGATAAAATAAAGTTGGGGTTTTGCTGTCTGATGTTAAATCAATTCCCAAAAACAGGAATGAAAATGAAACCAGCTCCTCCACGGAGCTGCTTTGAGCCAGAGCAGCCAAAATCAATGGGATGAAGGTTTGGAACCGTGCCACAGCCCAGCTCCCCACACCACAAACCACGTCCAAACAATCCATGGACACAGAAAAACTTTGCGTTCCCTGCTGGGAGGAGCCACTGGAGTGACACATCCCCAAAACCACTGGGGAAAAACGGGAATTAAAGTGACAGAATTGGTCCCACACTGACTTAAACTTGTGGGGTTTTCTCCTCTTGCTCTCGGCAGGGCTGTGGAGTCAAGGAGGAATCTCCAGAGAGGAGAGCTGGATATGAGCCCATCGAACATGGGGATTCACTTCAGCTTCCAAAATTGCAGGGAAGGACATTCAGCCCACGGCCCGTGGGATGAAGGGTGTGGGGGATGTTCCTGCCCTCCACCCAAGGTGGTTCATCCCCCTGTGAGAGCTTTGGAAGAGCCTCTGTGCTTAAATGTGGCTCCAGGGGACATGGAAGTCAAATCTTTATCCCAACCTGGTTTATCATCCTGCTTCCCAGCCCCATGGATAACACCTGCTCATTACCTGCACCAGAGTCCTGTAGTGGGAAGTTCTAACCCAATTTAAACCTTAGAACTGATTTAGAAATTATAACTTCACCTCTGAACCTCAGCAGAGCAGCAAAGGACTGCGCAGTGGGGGCAAATCCCTTTTCCTGACAGAACTTCCAGAAAAATAATCATTTATTTCCCTGGTTTTTGTCACTATTGGACATGAAATGAGTACACAGAAGCTTCGTAAGTTCAAAAGAGAAAAAGACTTAGTTTTAATAAAACATCTGGTATTTATGGAATTCCAAAGGTGACCGTGGATGGGAGGATGGAATTACCACCTCTCCAACCACACTGGTCCAAAGATCAATCAATCATTTCTCTCCACCCACAGAGAAATATGTAAACTATTCTATTTATACATGAAATTATATGGAAACTCTGACTCTCAAATATGTGAACATTATCAGAAGGCTAAAGAAGTTTCATGAGAACTTTAAAACTTTGAAAAGAACTATAAAAGAAAACTTGACACTTTTAAAAATCAGGGCAACATTTTTATAGCTCCGACTGCCACGGGGTTCCTTCTCCTGGTTCTCCCTGTCTCCCATCTCCCATTTCCAAGTCTTTTCCTACTTCCTCTGCCTGGAGTTTCCCAATAAGTCCCTTCTCCCTCACAGTTCCACTCCACAAGGGCCTGGAGTGACAGCACAAGAGGAGTGGCTTTAAACTGCCAGAGGGCAGGGCTAGATGGGATTTTGGGAAGGAATTCCTGCCTGGGAGGGTGATGAGGACTGGCACAGGCTGCAGCCAGCAAGGGTCACACCTGACAGCATCATCCAACTGCTTCTGCTGTGACAAAATAAACTTCAACTAGACCTACATCTATTTCTTATCCACCTCACAGCTAAAAATCCTGATCCAGGAAAGTCCATAAATAAATTTCCCCTAAGTACAAAGGAGCCCATTCCTTTCCATGAGGTCATCCAGGTGTTGAATAATCAGATATTTAGTCCTTGCAGAAGGGATGTGAAAGCCTCCAGGATAAACAGGAGCTCTGAGGGAACATTGCACCCACATGAACATGATATTTATCTGAACCTGATGCCTTGAAAAGCTCAGTCACACAGAAATAATCAGAGCTAGGGCAGTGTTGAGATGAGATAACTGCTTTAACCAGCACAGAGCTGCTAGAAATATACTTTCAGCAACAATTTTCTTCATATGTCCTGCTGATAAATTCTCTGGGCAGAAACCTTCTCATTTTTCCTGCAATCAAGCACATCTGTTTCCTTTCTATTTAAATTTTTGATATTGAAAAGCAGATTCTTTTGTATTATTTAAGCCTCCAGACTAACCTTGGCTTTCAGAGAAGTCCGATTTTTGTGTCTGAAGCTCACAGGCCCATCCACTTGTGCCACCAGTGGAAATCTGAAAGGGAAAGTTCAGTGGCTGACAATCCAAATTAAAATGGTTCCCTCCATTTGAAAGGATGTGGAATTTTCGCCTAGATTGAGTTTGACACTGTATCACTAAAGTGAATATAATTCACTGTGATCTCTTTACCATTTAGAACCAATGGCCCATTCATGTGTAAATGCACAGTTAAAGGGGGGGGAAAAGTACAGCAAAGACAGATCATAATGTCATCTGTATCCAAGCAATCATTTCCATTGTGGTCCTGGGATAAAAGGAGAGGTAAATACTAAACAGAAAGAGGATTGTTGTTTTACAGGCATTCAGGAATGTCCATTTCAGAACAAAATCCAGTCACTCACTGTATTTAAGTCTATAGACATGGGAATTAAATTCTGTTTAATACTGAATCCCACCTACTCTGCAGCCACAAATTAAACATCCCTGCAGGTGATAATCCTGGATAATTTCCCACTAAAATATCCCAGAGCAGGAACCCTTAGATGGGAGTGTGACCAACACAGTGAAACAGCATCCTCAGCTGTGGATTCCAGGTGTGGTCTGAACAGGGGAAATGCTTGAAAGACATTTCCTTGTCTATTCACTAAGCCAGAAGCCAAGCCTAGGGTTAAGTGAGTCCTACAGCACTAAGGGAATAAGGAGTGACTGATATAAAGAGTAATTTTAAAATTATAAAGTAGGAAAATAATGAAGGCCAGTCCTCAAATCAAATAATCATCGGGGCACAAATAAGGGGAAATACCATCCAAGAGACAAAGGCAGAAGCCTCCCCTCTGTCATGATTTTGGTGTAAAAGCACTGATTTGGTTACAGACCCAGGTCTAAAGGTTTTTAGACACCACAGTTTCAACCCTCAGTGCTCTTGGGTGTGAACCCTGAGGCTCTTCCTGCAGTGCAAAACTTTCCACAGTGTTGCACTGGTTTGAAAAGTAAAATATAAATAAATAAGCAAGCATAGGAATCACTAAAATGGGCTGTAAGTAATCTTTCCCTTTCTTCAGTGGTATTTAGGTGAGGGCCCAAGAGTTTTATCCTGCAAGTCCTTCCCAAACTGAAAAACTGGGGAAGGGACTGGGTAAAAAATTCCATAGGATTTTTTACTGGGGAAAAAATCCCAAGTCCGAGCTCATTAGTTTCTAATTTCTCCTTCCCTGCCACCATTTCTAATCTAGATCTGATTTTATGGAAAAGACTGCACTCTCCAAAGGGTACAAATTGTGGGAATTCACTGCTGGAGAGTTTTGCTTCTGTCCAGCCCTGCCTGGCTCTGACTGCTGCTCGCTTTGGTACAGTTGTAGATGATTACAAGAGTCATTAAGCAGCATAAAATCATGCATGCTGACTAATTAATGTGGAATTGATTCTCCTTTTAGTTTCATTTTTTATGCCTGTTGAACTCCACTGGAATCAGTAAAGGCAAGCTCAGTAAAGATTGCAGTAAAATTGATGTAAGTGAAGGACGTCGGGTTGGAGTTTAATGAGTTATAAAATCCAAAGAAACAAAGAGAGAATCAAACTTCCAGCTCCATCCATGTATTTATTGTAATTGTACGTGATCAGGAGCGTTTGGGAAATCTCCCTCAATATCAGAGTCCAAGTGATGCACTGGAGGCTCAGTAGAGGAGAAATGAAAGCTCTCAGAGTGATATAAAAGGGAATGAAAACCCCAAAAACTTCAAGCTGAGGCTCTGGAAGTTTCCATTCTTTACTCCACCACAAACCCTCTCCAGATTTACAAAGAATCTTCCCAAGCTTTCCTTCCATTTGCCAAGGGTTGCTACCTTCATCTCCTTTCACTGCCCGCCTTCAGTGCTCAACCCAGTCTCTGTCCTTACAGATCTCAAGTCTAAATTGGGAAGTTCTAACCCAATTTAAACCACAGAACGAATTTAAAAATAAAAACTTCACCTCTGCACCCTGCTGTTAAAACTTGAGCCAACCAACATTTCTTTGGTTTCCTTTCTCCCTCATCCCACACTGCCCCTCTCAGAGCAGAGTTTCCAAACTTTGGTTAAACACGACATTTTCAGCCACCCCAGGAGTGTCACCATGCTGTGACACATGAAGTGGGGCTGTCATGTCACATTATGGGATGTGACACAACACAATTTGATGGGCAAGCCTGATCTGACACTGATATCTCAGGTTTTAGCTTTTCTATTTCTCAGATTCTGTGCTGCTTTAGTGTGTGGGTCTGAGCTTCATATTATGGGATGGTGAGCTCTATGTACAGAGCAGGGAGACAAAACAATTCCTTCTCCAGCTGGGCACCAAGGACAAATGATCCAAATCTCAGGCCCAGGAGCACAAACAACGTGGGCTGGAGAGAGGAAAACAAGCAGGATGGGACTGCATGGGCTAAAGCTGGAATGGGACAATGAACTCCAGTGTGCCAATGGAGCAGAGCTGATCACAGCGAGAGCCCCCGGGAGCGCTCGTGCATTTTGGGACCATTTGGGTTCATCTTGGGTGCAGCCCTGGCTGGGCTCTGGTGCTGCCCAAGGTGGATCCAGAGGAGATCCTTTTAATGAATCCCTGCTTTATTCTGTAACTCTGCCCAGCCTCTGCTCTAGCTCAGCCTTCTCAAGGCATCAACGCCACAACTCCCAGAGATTTGTGTTTATCCAACCACGAGCTCATGTCCCTCTCACTGTGAGAGTTGCACACTAAATATTTGCTATTTATCTATTTCTTTTTTAGATGTAGATTCAACCCTTGACCTTTCAGGGCTGGCTAGAATGGAGCAGTACCAGATTTGCCTGCCGTGATTGTTTTGACAACAGTTTTGCTGATGATAGGATCAAGTTGTTGCTGTGCTCAAAACCAACCTGCTCTGTACAAAAAAATGAAGTTTGCTTCAAAAATAGTTGCATTTTACAGTCTTAATTATATTAGAGCTGAATAGAGCACGGCTTTCATCCCCATTCCTTCACAATTTCGGAAAACCAAATTAGAAAAATTAAAGCACTTCAGAAATTGTTGATTCCTCACAGAAAAATAAATAAATAGTCAAATTTCTAAAAGCTGTGCTTAAGTTTTTTACCCTCCAAGGCATTTTCTGTGGATATATCATGGCAGCTTTGTCTCAGATTCCCATCAGAAGTCATCTCCAGCAATTAGGCACAAAAACAGGAATATTTCTGTCAGACACATTCCATGATAACCACAGCAACGTATCCAGGCAGCCTCTCCTTAGGGCACATCTGTTTTTTAAATGGAAATACACCCAGAATGAGCTGAATTTTCTTCGGCCTCCCAGGTCAGAGAAGGTGCGGGAAGGCTTTTTTAATCCAGCCTTACTCATCCATTACAGCTCCATAAACTGTATTTTTCCTGAAGAGTCATCTGGAATTTATCACAGGCCAAAAATGGAGCCTGGGTAATTGGTCTAAAGAGGTTTCTTATTTATCCTCCCCATTTTTATGTTTAATACGAATTACCCACTGCCAATCTCTCCAAATCACAGGGGAGATGTTTAAAAATCAATTTTTCCCTCATCCCTGGTAATCAATGGGATTATTTTACCTTTGACAGCCGTTTTGTCAGGGAGGTTTGAACCAGATTCCTGCTTATTCCTTCAGACAAATTACATGGATTCATCCCACTGGAACATCTGCGGCACCAAGGACTGCCTAAATCGCCCACCAAGGTGTGTGCACAGCTCATCATTCCCTAAATTCTGCTGTAGGACCTTATTCCCTTGGATAAATCCACTGTCTGCTTGCATCAGTGGGGAATTCCTCAGTGCCAGCAGCTGGATTTGCATCCAGCAGAACAATACCCACACATTCCTCAGATCAGACCAAGAGTTTTGCCCAAAAAATCCAAAAATTGTCTCCTGCTTTGGGCTTTAGGTTTACTCCATATGGAAAAATGACCAGAAGTAATTCTAATATATTTTTAAAACACCATGATCCAAGTCAGTGTTCAAAGGGAATTCTCTCAGAGGGGCTTTTTTCCCCTCCCAAACAGCAGCTGCTGACTCACTCAGCTATTAGTTGCCAAAATTTATGACACCAATAAAATGTTGAAGTCAACCTTCCTTGCAGGATGCAGCTTGGGCTGGAGAGCGTGCAGTCAAAATCCAGGGAAGTGGAACAGGGAGAGGGATCCTGGGATGGTCCCAGCCATTCATCCCAACCAAATCTGAATGCATTATTCCTCTTGGCATGCTCCAGGTGGTGTCAGGCCTAGGGAGCTGAATCCCAAGGGATTTGGGCTCATCTACAGCTCTGGCACAAGCTGAGGGGAGAACAGAGTGAGCAGGAACCAGGAAACTGCTCAGAAAGGGCTCCGGGAATTGCAGAATATCCTGAATTTGAAGGGATCCACATGGATCGAGTCCAGCTCCTGACCCTGCACAGCTGACTGAGGTGGGAGTGAGGGTTGGAAACTGGGGTGGGGCTGCTCTTCACTGCAGTCACCAAACTCAGGAAAACCATGTTTTCCCTGGAAAATCCTAAGGAATCCGAGTTTTGTTCAAGCATCTCCAACAGACAGAGTCCAGAGCCACTCACAAGACATCCATCCTCTTCACAGCCCTTCCTGCCTCTGGCCTCTTTATGTCTGATTAATTTGATTTACACTGATTGCATTGCTTGTTAGGCAAAAAGGTGTGAGCTGAGTAAGTATAATTTAAAAATATAATAATGATAAATAAAATAATGGTAAAGATAATAAAAATATAGATATAAATATAATAAAATATAGTGATGAATATAATATAAATAATATAGTGATAAATATAATAATAAAAATTAGTGGTAAATATAATAAAAGTAATAATTAAAGATATCATTATAAAGACTTCATAAAAATATTATAATGATAAATGTAATAATAAAAAATATAATGCTAAATATAATGCTAAATAAAATAATAACCCTGCACTCAGCAGGTCAAGCACCACATACCAAGCTTATCCCTGCCAGTAAATTAAAATTAAATAGCATCCATTTGGTGAGAGATTTAGATTAAACATTGAGAAGGAATTCTTCCTCCCTGGGAGGGAGGTGAGGCCCTGGCACAGGGTGCCCAGAGCAGCTATGGCTGCCCCTGGATCCCTGGCAGTGCCCAAGGCCAGGTTGGAGCAGCCTGGGGTAGTGGAAGGGGTGGAATTTGATGAGTTGTAAAGGTCCCTATCAATCCAAACTTTTTGGATTTAATGGAAATGGTCCCCACTCTGTCAGTGGAGACCAAGAAGAAATTAATTACTTAAGGGCAGCTTGAGCAGGAGGCAAAGAGAGTTGGGATGATGTGCTGGAAGCCAGGATCCTGGATATTTCACCGTCGGATGGGTCAGACATCAGCAGTGACTCAGGCTCTGAGTCAGCCCCTGCCTCACGCTGCTGCTGGGGCCTGCAAGAACCACCTCACGTGAGCTGGAAATTTCACTTCATTAAGTAACCCACACACCCTAATTGGTGATGTTTTATTCTGTGCCTCAGCCTCTCTGGGTCACCTCATGCTCTGCAAAGCATCTGAAAAATCAAAGTCATTCTATCCTCCAGGAACAAACGTTGCAGGGCTGTTTTTACTGCACATTTCCAGGGGAGTGGGACATCACTGAGGTGTTTCATTAACTCCAGGGTACTCTTCTGACTGTTTAGTTGGCCTGGGAGGAATTTCCAGTGCTGTGGAATTATCCAAAAGAGCCACAACAGGAAAAGGGGGATTTCTATTTCAGGAAGCCAGTCCCCAGTGCGCAGGCAACTGCCTGAGCTGTTCTCCCCTTAATGAAGACACATTGATCATCTGCAGGAGCTTCTGTGAAGCACTTCTGTGTTCTCATGGCATCCGATTGGAAAAATCTGCCTGGAAAGTGGTGGAGTCCCCATTCCTGGAGGGATGGAAAAGCCACAGAGATGCTGCACCTGGGGATTTGGTGAGTGGTGAGGCTGCCAGAGCTGGGGCAGTGGTTGGACCCAGTCCAAGAGGACTTTTCCAACCTGAAATTCCACAGTTCTGTGACTCCTGAGACTGCAGGAACACCACACCACTTCTGGAGGAGTTTCTGCTCCCCAGCCCTGTGATCCCCTGGGATACTGGAAGCAGCTCCCAAGGCAGGAATTCCCAGCATTAATCCAAATCCACAGTCCTGGCTCCTTGAACTGCCTCCAGCCGTTGATACAAGCCTAACAATCTTGTTTAGGTATTTATAAACCATTAATAAATCATTAAACACTAATTATATTTCCTTTCCTTCCCCTTCCATTCGAGCTGCTCCTCTTGCTGTCCCTTCCTGCTATGAATATTTCCAGCTCACATTCCAAGGAACTATTCCATGAAGGATAGCTTTTAAATCATTTACCACTAACAAATGCTCTCAGCTATCCTAGCAGACAGCATCTGTTTATTTAAATGATCTGAGCGGACTCATTAATCCAGAACACACAATAAAATTGTCACTTTGGGTCAGGAAATGCTGTTTCCAGCCTTGACAAGGCCCAAGGAAGATCAGCTCTTGTGCTGTTAGGGATTTATTCAGGGAAGTTGGATCTACCAGCTTTCCAGATATGGATTTTTGCAACTTTAAAAATACTCGTGGCTGTTTTTTGCCTTCAGAAGTGGTGTCACAGCAGCCACTTCTGTTTCCAGAGGATTTTTGCTCCACTATTTCCTCACATCTTCATTTCCTGCGGCACTGAAGCCCTCAGAAGCACAGAGCTGACACAATAAAATGTGGAAGAAAAAGCTTTTCTTGACCCCAGAGAGATTCTCCACTGACCAAGGTGTTTAACCTGTGCTGGCAGTAACAAAAATCAGATTTTGCCTAATGGAGGCATCAGGAGACTGTCATTTATTTTGCCTTCCTGGCTGATGAAAATATTTCAAGCTGACTCTTTTTCTGCAAGAGCAGTTCCCTCTTATTTTGTCACTGAGCTCATCCTAACATTTCATAACAGAGGAATGCTGGAAGTAAAAAAAAAAAAATGGAGTTTTGTACTTCTCCTTTCATGAAGAGTAAAGAAAACTCCCTGATATTGCATTTCAGATATTTTAAATTTGTATTTTCTTTCAGAAAAACAGAAAGCCAGAACTTTTTAAGCAATTGAAATGTGTTCTCACATAGCAGCTTCATTGGGATTTCTAAGCTCTGATTATCCAGGTTTTAGTTCACGTTTTTATTCCCACATGAGAAACCCACCCTGATTTCATTTTCATCATATGCAAAAAAAAAAAAGTTTGTAGAAGGAAAAAGAACCTTGAAGGGAGACAAATTTTCAGTTTCAATGCCTTGACTCAAAGTCAAACTTGTAAAAACTGCAGTTACCATAAATTCATCAAAAGGCAGTGGAATTGTGTATAATGCAATATATTGAATTTCTGAAGCCAGGAGGTTCAGAATTTGGGGTTATAATTAGAATATAAGCATTAATATTAATACTGGCTACAGAAAGCAGCAAACTCCTGAAAACATCATCTGTAACAGACCAGAGGTCAAATTTTGTGCCTCAGGTTTGTTTCAATTCCTCCCAAATAATCAGGAATTCCCCAGGAGCTGTTTTACATGGAGATAACTCTGCAAGAGACACTGTCTTAGGTTGAAAGGTGTCAGTGGGGGTGTGTGTTCTGTCCCCATCTGTCAGAGCTGGGGCAGTTCTCTGCTGTTCATGGGGCACTTTTCTTTATCTCTCCCACAGCCAATCCTCCCTCCAGGAGATATCTCCTGTTAATGGGCTATTGATTATTAATTATCTTCTGTTCATGGCCAGTGAGTGTCCCTGCATGGCTGAGAAAATTCCATCATCCCATGGGGAGATGCTCCGCCCAGGGGAGGAGCCAAGCATTCCTACCTGGATACAATCTGACTCCTGGAGCACCACAGCAGCCTTTGCCCACTGCATTCCCAGAGGAGCAGCTTTCTTCCCCACTGCATTCCCAGAGGAGCAGCTTTCTGCCCCACTGCATTCCCAGAAGAAGCCCAGGCCCATCCACACCAGCCCTGGAGCTTCAGAGGAAAACTCCAGCCTTGTGCAGGATCCCTGCTCCAGCAGAAGTACAGCTGGCACTGCAGGAGGGCTGAGCCACCATGGGATGGGACTGCTGCCACCCCCCTGACCCACAGGCTGCCAGGGCCTGCTCTGACTCTGCCAGTGCTGTTTTGTACTACTGCATTTTTATTTTTCCTAGTAAAGAACTTTTATTCCTATTCCCATATCTTTGGCTGAGAGCCCCTTAATTTCAAAATTATAATAATTCAGAGAGAGGGATGGGGTTTACATTTTCCATTTCAAGAGAGGCTCCTCCTTTCCTTAGCAGACACCTGGCTTTTCAAACCAAGACAGACACAAAACCCTCCCCACCGCTCAGAGCCAGACAAGCCCCAGCTCCTGCCCTGCTGAACTGTGAATTTCCAGCATCTTTAACTCAGTGAAACCCACACCCAGCATGGAATAAAACCCATAACTTTTACTCCTATCCATAATTTAGAACAACCTCCAGGCATTTGCAATGGCTGAAATTAAATAGGAAATTAAGCTATTCCCCCAAGGTGGTGGGGTGGAGGTAAAAAAATGCATTTAGAAATAAGCACACAAGTAGTTCATGCCGCTTTTGTGGGGATTACTCAGCACAACCCCTTAGCAGTCCCCTGACATGTTTTTTAGGCTATTCCCTGAAGCACCCTGATTTTAAGCTGCCTTAATGCCTCCAGGACGCTCCCAGCTCCCCCTTCCAAGGTTGTTCGCAGCCTGGAAAATTGTTTTTCACCCATTGTAAATCCATAAAAACCACACCAGGCCTCTCCAGGGGCTGAAGGCCAGGTTAAAGTGCATGGTCCCTCCTTTTTGGGGGCTTTTAAATTAGTACAGAAATGAAATTTGCTGTTACTGTGGAGTATAAATTAAGATATTCCCTTTCCATCGGGCCCTGCCTCAGGTAACCCTCAGACTTTTAAAAGTGCTGATGCTTTCAATTCTCAGCCTGATCTGAGACAAACATTTCCTTTTGCAAAGAAATAAAACCTGGAAAATGTTAAATTTGGAGTCAGGAAAGGATGGGGCAACTGCACCGTGGGATACTGGGAATGCCCCAGCTTTTTCATCCCAAAAAAGTGACAAAAATGGGAACTTGAGAAGTGGAAAGAAATACCAGTTCCTGTGGAAGGTTTATAATCCTTCCCCTCCTGCTGAAATAAACTGACATTTTAGGAGTGCTGCATTTATTCAAATGCCACCCTGGCATGTAAATATTTGATTCCATAATGATTATTGGCAGTCATGATAAAATAGCTCACAAGTTCACCCCGAGAGTTTATTTATTGCATGAAAGGATTTGCCCACAAGCAAATTTTGATGGCGATGAGAGCTGGTATTGACACAGAAAAAATTGAATGGGAATTTTATTGTCATAAAATATCAGGATTAAGCTAATCATACCCTAGCTGTCAGTGACAGAGAGAGGTTTATCAAAATGTTGCAAAATTACAAGGTCGTGGAGTGGGGTTGGGTTTGGGTTTTTTTTTCTTTATCGTTTTGATATTAGATTAGACAAGAGTCTATCTCAACAGTGCACTCATTTGCAGTCTTTAACAGTTAACTGGGAAAATTCAGCTTTGTGAACAGGAGAATATCAGTCATTAATCATTAATTATAAAACCTGAAGAGACAACTCCATCAGGCTGACATTTTATACTGAGAGGAGAGCCATGAAACCACGGTGTGCACAAGAAATGGCCCTAATTATTGAAGGAGTTGCTTGATGGGGTAGCTGATCTGTTCAGGCAGAGCCACAAGAATCAGATTTGGGCCTGGATTGAAGGAAAATGAGGCTCTGACAGCCAGGAGGGTAGGAAGGAGCTGGGAACAGCTGGAATGTGGGGCACAATGCCCCAAAGCCACAATCCCAGGAATGTTTGGGTTGGAAGGACCTTAAATCCCATCCCGATGCCTCAGGATCTGAGCTTTTCTATTTCCATCTCTCTGTAACCCTGCAGTTCTTCAGTGTGTAACTCTGAACTCCACACCCAGCGTCAGCTGCTGCTTCCCCATTTGGGGCAGACACAACAATTCCTCTTGAGGGCTGGCAGTCAGGGACACCTCACTGCCTCGGACCAGAGAGAAACAAAAGTGAGCTGGGGGAGCAAACTGGGGGTCAATGACTTCATCACCTGAAGCTGGAATTGGAGGATTAACTCCCAATATGCAAATGGCCCAAACTCATAAAAGTGTGAAACCTGTGGTCCATTTTGGGTGTAGCCCCTGGGGGCTTGGTCTGCCCTGAATGTACCTGAAGGCCCTTCAATAAACAGAACGGCTTTTCATTCCCTTCACTCTGTCTGACCTCTGGTTTTAGGTAGCCCCAGAAGGCATCAATCTCACCCCTGCCATGGCAGGGACACCTCCCACTGTCCCAGGCTGCTCCAAGCCCCTTCCAACCTGGTCTTGGGCACTGCCAGGGATCCAGGGGCAGCCACAGCTGCTCTGGGAATTCCATTGCAACCCCTCCCACCCTCACAGCCAGGAATTCCTTCCCAAATCCCATCTAACCCTGCTCTCTGTCCATTTGAAGCCATTCCCTGTGTCCTGTTCCTCCATCCCTTCTCCAAAGTCTCTCTCCATCTTTCCTGTAGCTCCTCCAGGCCACAGTGAGGTCACCCCAAAGCTTCTCCTCTCCAGGCTGGACAACCCCAGCTCTGCCAGCCTTTCCTCCCAGCAGAGCTGCTCCACCCCTCAGATCATCCTGGTACCTCCTCTGGAGATTTCTTCAAGTATTTCCACGAAAAACTCCAAAAAGTCCCATTTTCTCATGGAAACCACGTTGTGGTTGGTCACTTTTAAAGCAATTCCCACTTGTCCTAAACCACAACATTCCCAACTTCCCTGACTGCCAACACTTCCCTGCTCTTGTGCCAGGTGTTTATAACAGAAAAAGTTCCTGGTGTGGGTACCTGGGAAAGATCCTGCCCCACCTCCCTCCTTAATCCTCATCCAGAACCTTCCTTTCTGTCCCACCCATGCCAAAGGCAAGGCTTGTCCTCTGAAGGAGAAAAAATAAATTAAGGAAACTGAAGAGGGAAAAAAAAAAAAAAAACACCCTCAGATAGGAAAACGT